>NC_054484.1:6506442-6806442 GCF_017639515.1 Carcharodon carcharias | reverse complement strand
TTAAATTCCATAATGCGGTCGTAGTTAACAAGTTCATTATTCGAAGTTGCTAGCAGTTGTTATCTAAGTGTTTATTAACGTTAAGTAAAAAGAAACCTTAATTGTAATTGATTTCTGTTGCTATATACCCACTGATCAAACAGGGAGAAATGAGAGCATTTATATTTATTTATGGATGGGTAAAACATTTTTTTTGTGATGCTTACTTATTTTATGGAAAGAGCCTATTTCCATAGAAATGCCACTGTTGTATAAAAAGTGGTTAAAAAGTCTTTTGAAAAGGCATTATAATTTTGAGACATTTTCCATTTATTATTAAGCAAGTGTTTGGACAGCTGGTGATTGTTGCTGAATTTGAAAAATTCTTGTGTTTTTATTCACAGAGCAACTTTTACTATGTATCAAAAAAGTCCTTATTTTGTACAGCAGGTGGAGGTGTTGGTATCTCAATAAATATATTCAATATATTAGTCTCAGCAGGTTGTAACATTTCTCGTTAAAATTGTTTTTATTTTTGTGTGTATATATGAAATCTTACTAATTGTCTTTTGGATTGGTAGTATGTCTTTATCAGGGCAGTGGATGTCCAGCAGGATCTTTTTGTTATCTGGGTAATAAATTGGGGTGGTAATGTTAATTAAAGCTGCATTACGTTTTATCAGACTGATTTAGTGTCATGGTGCATTGCACAGCTGGTGACTTTCACATTGAAAGCTACAAAACTTATTTTGGCTAAATCATTCAAATAGGATAGTTTACTGTTGCTCCTCTAGTCTATTTATGAATATTCAGTCAGTAATTCAAAAGATTGTGGAGGTGTGCTTCAGCAAATCTGAACAATGAGCTGAGTCATATAGCATCTGAGGTAAACTTTTTCTTTTTAAAAATACAGGCTAGCAAACAACAATAAGAAGGCATTTAAACGTATGTTGGACAGTTCTAGTTTGTTTATTTTTGTATAATAAATGGAGGTAACAATCTTACAGTTGTACTTCTACATATCACACAGTGGTTCTGAATAGCTTAAGTTACATGCAGACTAATTGTCCCCTTATGTTTTGTGACCAATTTAAGATCCTAACCTTAGAAGACCTTACAGAACTATTGTAAAATTTCTGTTTCTCTACATCAGCCATCTTTGTGGGTTTCCTTGCTAATGCTAACTACTTGTGTGACCATAGCATTCTTATTTTCTGTGCGCACCTTGCTCATGCTGTAAAGAAAAGTGCTAGCTTGGACCAGTAACTAAAATATTATCTTGTGGCCTACTTATGCTACACCTTTTTGCAGGGAGGGTGGGGTGGGCCAGGGTGGGTACAGTGAAGAGGTTCAAAGCTTGTATCCAAGGAGTGCTTTGGAGTACTTGATTAAACAGTAGACAAAAGTTACTTGTCGAATTTCCAGCAATGACATTCAAGACCTTGCTTTAAGAAAAGTAAGCATTTCAAATTATGTAACAAAGGACGGCGGGGGGGTGGGGGGTGGTGAGTATGCAATACAAATAGGTCTTCATGGGAGCAGAAGGGATGATGATTCACTCTTTTACAATTGGACTAATTGAGCCAGAAGGCTTTTTCTGTGCTATAGACTCAATGTTACTCTTTCGATACATCTTTGCCCACTTTGCAACTATATATTATGTATCTTCTCATGGGAATATTTTGCTCCTTTTTTGTCCCCATTCATATCAACAATGTCAGAGCTTTATTCTTGCTAATTCTTTTCCATTTATCTCTCTTCTGAAGCCTTTTACTCATTTCTGGGGTGCAGTTGCACTCTTCAAAACTATCATTATCATGTTTTGAGTGTTGACAGGCTGTTCAGCAATGTGATCCTGATTGTAGTCTTTTCCAATAGCCACAAACACATATTTCCAATTGAAGCAGCTGGGTAGCAATCAGGATGGACAAGTAGGAAATCTGGCTAGTTTCCCCCTCCTTTCACCCTGCAGCACAGGGTGATTGCTTTTAATGCCATTCTGGCAGAAATCAGCTAATTCATCTGGAACAAGTGTTAGAACTTAGGACTGCTTTGGTCAGAGCACTGGCCTGACTTTTAGGTGTTGTGTAATGGTTTTTTAGATTTAAAATAGGCACCAATGTGCTTAGTAGCTGTTTAATTTTATTGGAACATAGGTGAAGCAATTACGTGGCTATGGAGAGAGAGCAAAGCAGTGAGATTGGTTTTGATAGGAACATAACAGCAGGATCAAGCCAGTCAACCCATCAAACCTACTCTGCCGTTCAGTATGATCATGGCTGATCATCTACTTCAATGCCTTTTTCCCTACACTATCCCCATATCCCTTTGTCATTATTATTTAGAAATCTGCCAATCTCTGTTTTAAATATACTCAATGACTGAGCATAAACAGCCCTCTGGGATAGAGAATTCCAAAGAATCACAACCTTCAGTGTGAAATTTCTCCTAATCTCTGTCCTAAGTGGCTTCCTTCTTATTTTGAAATTGTGTCCCCTGGTTCTTGCCTCCCCAACCAGGGGAAA
Source organism: Carcharodon carcharias (assembly GCF_017639515.1). Lineage (NCBI taxonomy): Eukaryota > Metazoa > Chordata > Chondrichthyes > Lamniformes > Lamnidae > Carcharodon > Carcharodon carcharias. The sequence continues at coordinate 6,803,938 of NC_054484.1, read as the reverse complement.
CATTTTACCTGCATCTATCCTGTCTAGCCCTTTAAGTATTTTGTGGGTTTCAATGAGATCATCTCATTCTTTGAGACCGTAGAGAAATCAGGCTCAGTTTACCCAATCTCTCTTTACAGGACAATCCCATCATCCCGGAGAAAAGTCTGGTGAACTTTTGTTTCACTCTCTCTATGGCAATAACATCCTTCCTAAGATAAATGGACCAAAACTACACACAGTACTCCAGGTGCGGCTTAACCAAGATTCTATACAATTGAAGCAAGACTTTGTTACTTCAGTACGCAAATTCTCTTGTGATAACAGCTACCACACCATTAGTCTTCCTAATTGCTTGCTGCACCTGCATGTTAGCTTTCAGTGACTTATTGATGAGGATGCCCAGGTCCCTTTGTACATCCACACTTTCTAATCTCCCACCATTTAAGAAATACTCTGCATACCTGTTCCTCTACCAAAGTGGATAACCTCATATTTTTCCACATTGTATTCTATCTGTAACATTCTTACCCACTCACTAAGTCTGTCCAAATCTTCTTGAAGCAGTTTTGCATCTTCTTCACAACACATATTCCCAGCTAGCTTTGTGTCATCCACGAACTTGGAAATGTTACATTTGGTCCCCACATCCAAATCATTGATATATATTGGGAACAGCTGGGGCCCAAGTACTGATTTTTGTGGTACTGACTAGTCACAGTCAATCAACATGAGAATGACCTGCTTATTCCTACTGTTTTTTGCCTGTTAACCAATCCTTAATCCACGTAAGTATATTACCTCCTATCTCATGTGCTTTAATTTTGCTAGCCAACCTTCTGTGGGGTACTTTATTGAAAGCCTTCTGAAAATCCAAGTGCACTACATCTGCTGGCTTCCCTTCTGTTAGTAACATCCTCAAAAAGCTCCAATAGGTTCATCAAACATGATTTCCCATTCATAAATAGATGTGACTATGCCTAATGAGATCATTATTATCTAAGTGTCCATTTATCATATCCTGTATAACAGGTTCCAGCATTTTCCCTACTACCGATATAAGACTAACAGGTCTATAGTTCCCCATTTTCTCCCCTACCTCTCTTAAATAATGGGGTGATATTTGCTACCTTCCAATCTGTAGGAACCATTCCAAAATCTATAGAATTTTGAAAGATGATCACCAATGCTTCCACTATTTCCATAGCTCTTTCAACACTCTGGGATGTAAAAGATCAGGTCCTGGGGATTTATCAACCTTCAGTCCCATTAATTTCTCCAATATGACCTTTTTATTATTATCAGTTTTCTTCAATTCCTCATTCTTCCTAATCCCTTGGATCTCTAATTCTGGGAGATTTCTTGTATCCTCCTCTGTGAAGACAGACACAAAATAATCATTTAGCTTCTCTGCCATTTCTCTATTTCCCTTTATAAATCGTCCTGACTCTGCCTGTAATAGACACCCATTTATCTTAGTCAAACATTTCCTTTTTACATACCTAGACAAGCTTTTACAGTCTGTTTTTATGTTGTTTGCTAGTTTGCATTCATATTCTATTCTCCCTTTCTTTATCAGTTTCTTGGCCCTCCTTTGCTGTATTCTAAAATGCTTCAAACCCTCAGGTTTACCACTATTTCTGGCAAGTTTATAAGCCTTTTCTATTAATCTTATACAATCCTTAACTTCCTTTGTTAGCCATGGTTGACTGGCATTTTTGGGTTTTTGTCTCTTGAAGGAATGTATAATTGCTGTAGTCTATGTAACAATTCGTTAAAGATTATCCATTGCCTATGTACTATCATACGTTTTAATGTATTTTCCCAATCCACCTCAGTCAGTTTGCCCCTCATACCTTCATAATTTCCTTTATTCAGGTTTAGTACCCTGGCTTCAGATTGAACTACCTCACTTTCAAACATAATGTAAAATTCTATCGTATTATGGTCACTCATTTCTAAAGGATTAATAGCAAGGTTATTAATTAGCCATTTCTAGTTAGATAATACTAGATCTAAAACAGCCTGTTTTCTGATTGTTTCCTCAACGTACTGCTGTAGAAAACCATCCCTAACACTCCAGAAACTCGTCATCCACAGCGTTAGTGCTGATTAGATTTACCCAGTCTATATGCAGATTGAAGTCACCCATGATTACTGTATTATCAATGCTACATGCTTCTCTAATCTCCTGATTAATACCATGCCCCACACTACCACGACTGTTTGGTGGCCTATAAAAAATCTCATACCAGTGTTTGCTGCCCTTTGCCATTTCTTAGCTCCACCCAAACAGATTCCACATTTTGGATAAAAACAAAATACTGCGGACGCTGGAAATCTGAAACAAAAACAGAAAATGCTGGAAAATCTCAGCAGGTCTAACAGCATCTGTGCAGAGAAAAAGAGTTAACATTTTGAGTCCATATGATTTCTTCAGAGCTGAGTTTTCCCAACATTTTCTGTTTTTGTTTCATATTCAACATTTTGTTCTCCAGATCTGAGACCCTCCTTTACTAATGTACTGATCCCATCCCTTATTATCAGCGCAACACCACTTCCTTTTCCTTTTTGCCTGTCCTTCCTAAATGTCGAATATCTTTGAATATTCAGTTCCCAGTCTTGCCATGTTTCTGTAATGGCAATTAGATTATACTCACTTTACTTGTTTTTGTGCCTTAAATCATCTATCTTGTTGCAAATGTTGCATGCCCTTAACTTTGTCTTTTCAACATTATTCCGCATGCTAAGCCTAGTTGATGCTCGCCTGCTTTCTAATTTTGCTTATTACTTTTCTACTACCTGTTACCAACTTCACTTCTTTCCAATTTGAGCTACCCCTCAGGTTCCCATCACCCTGCCAAGCTAGTTTAAATCCTCTCCAACAGCACTGGCAACTCGCTGTGCAAGGATATTAGTCCCGGCCCTGTTAAAGTGTAACCCGTCCATTTTGTACGTCCCACCTGCCCTAGAACCGGTCCCAATCTGATTCCCTCCCTCCTACACCAATTCTCTAGCCACGTGTTCAGTTGCTCAATCCTCCTATTCCTATGCTCACCAGCATGTGGCACTGGGAGTAATCCTGAGATTACTGCTTTTGAGGTTCTGCTTTTTAATTTCCTTCCTAACTTCTTAAAATCTGCTTTCAGGGCCTCATCCCTCTTCCTATCTATGTCATTGGTACCAATGTGGGCCATGATCTCTGGCTGTCCACCCTCCTCCAGAAGGATGTCCTGCAACCGCTCTGTGACATCCTTGACCCTGGCACCAGGGAGGCAACGCACCACCCTGGAGTCACGTTTACAGCTGCAGAAGCACCTGTCTGATCTCCTGATTATCAAACCCCCTATCACTATTGCTCCTCCACTCTTCTTCCTCCCCTCCTGTGCAGCTAAGCCACCCGTGGTGCCATGGACCTGGCTCTGGCTGCACTCCTCTAAGGAATCATTGCCCTCAACTGTATCCAAAATGGAAAACCGATTAGCAAGCCAGATCGACTCGGGGGCCTCCTGTACTACCTGCCTGGTTCTCTTAGACTGCCTGGCGATCATCCATTCACTCCCTGCCTGCACGCTCCTAAACTGCGGTGTGACCACCTCCCTAAATATGCTTTTCACGTAGTTCTCTGTATTGCCAATGCACTAGAGTGACTCCAACCATCGCTCAAGTTCTGAAGTCCAGGGTTCAAGTTTCTGCAGCCAGTGACACCTCCTACAGATGTGTGCATCTAGGACACATGGTGCATCCATGACTTTCCACACACCGCATGTTGTACGTTGCACTTGGCTGAGCTGTGCTGCCATACCGTAACTTTAAAAACTATTTATTACAATTAGAATAAGCAGAATAACTTACCAGTCAGTCACCAATCAGCTTCTTCCCCTGTACCAAAGTAAGAGCAGATTGCTGGAGGCTGAAAAAGGTAGTAAAAGAAAGGAGCACCTCCCTCGCCAAGCTTCCTCATTCACCAAGCTTCTTCACTCACCAAGCTCCCAGCTTGAGCACTCTGTGCAGGACTGAGAAACCTGTTTTTTTCCTTTCTGAAAAGTAAATGATACAAGCTCTGAAAAGCAGTTTAAGCTAGCTGAGGAAAAAAAACTAGACTATCGATAGAAATTAAAGTTTAAAACTCCCTCACTTGCCAGACTCAGTAGCTTTCGATGCAGACCAAGCCGCACCTGATTGCTCCAGCAAAGATCCATGGTTTGATTGTCTTCCTTTTGTGATGCAATCCTCTGTTTCTGCATAGTAACTAAGTCTATTGTGCGGAATATGACTGATACCTATGTATTACTAAAATGGTGTATTATAGAACACACAACAGCCATATGCATTTTAATAGTTGTATCATCTTACTATGTATACTCCACATAGATCCCGCAGAGCATTATGAATATCCAGTTTTCAGTTTGAAGAACCTCTCTTCTGAATTTCAGCTCTTTTGTCCATATTTGGACTAAGGCTGTAATGTGGTCGGGAGCTGAATGGGCTCACTGAGCAGCAGTGAGCAGGTTATTGCTGAGTAAGTGCCGCATGATACCATGGTTGACAGCACCTTCCATCGCTTTGCTGATGATTGAAAGTAGACTGATGGGGAGGTAATTGGTTAGGTTGGACTTGCCCTGCATTTTGAGCACAAGACGTACCTGGACAATTTTCCACATTGTCAGGTAGATGCCAGTGTTGTTGCTGTACTGGAAGAGTTTGGCTCAGGGTGTGGCTAGTTCTGGAGCACAAGCCTTCAATACTACTGTCAATGCCCACAGTCTTTGCTGTATCCAGTGCCTTCAGCTGTTTCTTGATGTCACATGGCGTGGTTTGAATTGGATGAATCTGTGATGCTGGGGACATTAGGAGCAGGCTGAGATGGATCATGCACTCCGCACTTCTGGCTGAAGATGGATGCAAATGCTTCCGCCTTGTCTCTTTTATTGATGTGCTGGGCATCACCGCCATTGAGAATGGGGATATTTGTGGAGTGTCTCCTCCAGTTAGTTGTTTAATTGTCCATCATCATTCACGGCTGGATGTGGCAGTACTTTGATCTGATTTGTTGCTTGTTGGATCGCTTATCTCTGTCTAACGAATGCTGCTTACGCTGTTTGGCATGCAAGTTGTCCTGTGTTGTTGCGTCACAAGGTTGATTCCTCATTTTCAGATATGCCTGGTGCTTCTCCTGGCATGCCCTCCTGCACTCTTCATTGAGTCAGAGTTGACCCCCCAGCTTGAAGGTAATGGTAGAGTGGGGGATATGCCAGGCCATGAGGTCACAGATTGTGGTTGCATATAATTCTGTTGCTGCTGATGGCCAAAGCATCTTATGGATACCCAGTTTTGAGTTGCTAGATCTGTCCGAAATCAGTCCCATTTATCGCATTGGTAATGTTATGTAAGAAATTGAGGTCCTTAATACAAAGGTATTTTCTGCATAATATAAAACACTCTAAAAGCTTTCTAAAAAGGCAACAGTTTTTAAACAAATTTTGGAAACAGGCAAGGTCACTTAGTTCAGGCTGCCATTTGACATTCGTAAGCTAAAACAAGGAAGTATTCAATGAAAGGCATGACACTAGGAAGTTCTGAAGAATAAAGGGACATTGGTGTGTGTATCCATGGATCTCTGAAGGCGGAGGGGCATGTGAGTGGGCTGGTGAAAAAGGCATATGGGACACTTACCTTTATCAATCGAGGCATTGATTACAAAAGAAGGGAGGTCATGTTGGAGTTGTATAGAACCTTGATGAGGCCACAGCTGGAGTATTGTGTGCAGTTCTGGTCGCCACATTATAGGAAGGATGTGATTGTACTGGAGGGGGTGCAGAGGAGATTCACCAGGATCTGGGATGAAATATTTAAGTTATGAAGAGAGGTTGGATAAACTTGGGTTGTTTTTGTTGGAGCAGAGAAGATTAAGGGGCGACCTGATCGAGGTGTACAAGATTATGAGGGGCATGGACAGGGTGTTTAGGGAACAGCTGTCCTCCTTAGTTGAAGGGTCAGTCACGAGGGGACACAAGTTCAAGGTGAGGGGCAGGAGGTTTAGGGGGGATGTGAGGAAAAGCCTTTTTACCCAGAGGGTGGTGAGGGTCTGGAATGCACTGCCTGGGAGTGTGGTGGAGGTGGATTGCCTCACATCCTTTAAAAAGTACCTGGATGAGCACTTGGCACCTCATAACGTCCAAGGCTATGGGCCAAGTGCTGGTAAATGGGATTAGGTAGGTAAGTCAGGTGTTTCTCATGTGTTGGTGCAGACTCAATGGGCCAAAGGGCCTCTTCTGCACTGTGATTCTGTAATTAATAGGATGGTGTCTTGTATGCCTCCTTGATTGAATTGTTTAGAAAAGACCAAGATATGACTCTCAGCATGATGTAAACTAAAAAGTTCACCTTGAGCAGGGTGATGAACAGTGGCATAATAACCACCCTGATAATTTAGGAACATATCCTGTATGAATTGGTCAGAAGGGTTTGGATAAGTGATTGACACTTGCTAAGCTACCAGCCCCCAGAAAAAGGGTATATTAACAAGTACTCAGGCACAGGGGCCATGTCCTGGTGAGGCCATGCTGACTTGCTAGTGAAGTGGCATTGCTCGTTGGGCAGCTGTCTTCTTCAGATGGAAGATGGACGAGTGGAAGAGGAGGAAGATTGAGGGAAAAGTTTCTTAACACTTTGACTAGAAAGCAGAATGCTGTTATCACCAGCTACTGAGATCAACACACTCTGCCAACTGCCCATTTGCCCTCCAGGATCAATAAACTGCTCTCAAATGTTAAGGGCCGTGTAATTTTTTTCTGCCTATTTAGTTAATGTATCATATCAAAACTGTTGCTTCTTAATAAACTCAATTAACTATGTTAAACTACATTCAAATAGTTGACTACTTATCTTAGGTATCTGAAGCCACACAATATGATGGAGGATATCCTCAATGTGAAGATGGGACTTGGTCTCCAAAAGGACTATGCGGTGGTCACTCCTACTGATACTGTCATGGACAGATGCCTCTGCGACATGTAGACTGGTGAGGACTAGGTCAAGTAGGTTTTTTCCTTGTTGGTTCCCTCACCACCTTCCGCTGACCCACCCTAGCAGCTGTGTCCATCAGGACCTGGCCAGTTCAGTCACTACTGGGGCTGTTGAGCCATTCTCAGTGATGGACATTTAAGTCCCCCACCCAGAATACTTTCTGTGCCCTTGCCACCCTAACTGTTTTTTCCAAGTGGTACTCAACATGGAGAATTACTGATTCATTAAGGGCGAGGGGGTAGAGGTGCTATAATCAGCAGGAAGTTTCCTTTCCTAAGTTTGACCTGATGCCATGAGACTTCATGGGGTCCAGAATCAATGTTAAGGACTGCCAGGGAAACGCTCTCATGACTGATTACCACTGTCCCATCACCTCTGGAAGGCCTGGCCTGCCAGTGGGATAGGATATACCTAGGATGGTGATGGTGGCATCTGACACATTGTAAGGTTTGATTCCATGAGGCTGTTACTTGACTAGTCTGTGGGACAGCACTCCCAATTTTGGCACAAGCCCCCAGATGTTAATAAGGAGGACTTAGCAGGGCTGGATGCACCATTGTAATTTCCAGTGCCTAGTTTGACACTGGGTGATCCATCCGGTGTCATTCCTTATTGATTTTTCTGAAGTGGTTTGATACATCCGCTGATTCAACTGGCTGGGCTTCTCACAATTTGGAGTCAGCGGAGGGGTCAAGAGAGGTGGTGATTAGGTAGATCTCCATGTCATCAGCATCCATGTAAACCTGATGTGTTTTTGAATGACTTTGCCAAGGGGCAGCATGTAGATGAGAAATAGCATGGGACCAAGGATAAATCATTGGGAGACACCAGAGAAGTTGCAGTGAACACATAATAGAGGTATTCAAAATTATGAGGGGTTTATTATGAAGATAGATTAAATAGGGAAAAACTATTTTCTTTATCAAGTGGGTTGAAAACCAGATGTCACAGATCTAAAGTAATTGGCAAAATAAATAGAGGGTAAATAAGATATATTTTCCGTACAGAAGGTTGCTGGGATCTGGAAAACGCTGCCTGGAGCATGGTGGAAGCAGATTTCCTAGGAGCTTTACAATTTCAATTTACTTGAAAAGGACTAATTTGCATTCTTATTTGGATAAAACTGAGGTGTGAGACTAAATTACACAACTGTTTCAAAGAGTCAGCAGAGGCACTATGGGTCAAAAGGCCTCCTACTGTGGTGCAAGATTCTATGATTAGAACTGCTTTTCACTTGCCATCAAATGGCAAGATAGGCCTTTGGCCTGTAATTTTCCAAAATGGCGAGTTTCTTATCTTGGCTATTTCTTTTGACGGAGATGCAGTTTGGAGATATTGGCCCAAGTTTTGTAGTTGTATGACAGCAAAACTGTCAGAATTCAGCATCATTACAGTTGTGAAGCTGATAGTAACTTCTGCTGTTTCCATATGCGCAGTTAATTGCAGAAATCTAGAAGTTACTTTGTGATTCCCTGCTCCTCTACAGTATGCACTGTTGAAGTCCCTGCAAATGGTAATCTTTAGAAATTATTGATCTGATGAGAACATCTCCTTTTATGCTATAATATTGCCATTAAATGGCACCCAAAAACGTGACACCTTGTTAATGAGATGCAACTGGAATTTAAACAGAGTGCTAAGTCAAAACTTCTGCTGAACAGCCAACTAACTATATGTTTATATAATGCTAAAATTTTCCATTGTGAGAGAAATTTCATAGCTTTTTAATATTGTACAACTTTTAAGAAGTTTGGTTCTGGTATTTAAACTTCTAATGCGCATGTCCCAAACTTTATTTTGCCCTCTGTAAAGTTCAAAGTGAAGCATAATCAGTGCGCTTTACTTCCTGGTTTGCTGTCTGAGAATTCTTCACCATGAAAGCTGCTAACCCTGCTTAATGGCATCACCATTTCTGGATGCCCAAAGACCGCTATGGCTTGGTGCCAAGGTCAAATTAACATCAGGAAAGGAGAAATCCATGTCACAGGGATTGCTAGATCTTTGTGGATAGCTTTCTTCAAAGTCCGCAGCGGGTGCCATAACTTTGTCACTGACTGCAAAATTCAAGCTATTGTACTCTTTGGAGCTTTAGTTAACCTTTCTAATGCTCCTGCAGTCCTGACTATAAAGTGACATTAGCAAGAGGAAAAGAAGCAGGCCATTTATGAGCCTCTTGGTGAAGGGTATGACATATGTTGCAGGTGGACCTACAAGGTTAAAGGTGGCATTGAATTGCTGCATACAATCTGAAGAAGCAGTCCATGTCTATATGTGGCAAGACCTGTACAATATTCAGGCTTGGGCTGATTAGTGGCAAGTAGTATTTGTGTCATAGTGCCAGGCAATGACCATCTCCAACAAGAGAGAATCTAAACATCTTCCCATGACATTCAATGGCAATACCATAATTGAATCTCTACTATCAACATTCTGGGGGGATCCATTGACCAGAAATTTAACTGGACCAGCCATATAAATACTGTGGCTACAAGTGTAGGCCAGAGGTTGGGAATTCTGTGCCCGAAAACTCACCTCCTGACTCCCCAGAGCCTACCCACCATCGATAAGACACAAGTCAGGAGTGTGATGGAATACTCTTCACTTGTCTGCATGAATGGAGCTCCAACAACACTTAAGAAGCTTGACAGCACCCAAGACAAAGCACCCTGTTTGATCTGTACCCATCCACCACCTTAAACATTCACTCCCTCCACCACTACCACCATGCACAGTGGCAGCAATGTGTGCCATCCAAAAGATGCACTGCAGCAACTCACCAGTGCTTCATTGACAAAACATTCCAAACCTGTGATGTCTACCACCTAGAAGGACAAGGGCAGCAGATGCATAGGAACACCATCACCTGCAAGTTCCCCTCCAAGCCACACACCATCCTGACTTGGAAATATATCACTGTTCCTTTACTGTCATTGGATCAAAACCCTGGAATTCCTTTCCTAACAGCACTGTGGGTATTCAGCTCACAACCCATAAAAGAATAAAAAACAATTGGACTCCCATTTGAGCTTACAGCTATTCTGTCATTTGTGCTTTTACATAGGGAGGAAAATAAAATTAAAAATTGAATTGTAGTAAAATGCTCTTGTACACCCAAGTAAATGATTTTGGGGAAGATTGATGAAGGCTGAGAAACAGCGGGCAGAATTTTGCCCTCGACGGGCGGGCTCTACCAGCTCGGTGGTGGACGGGCAGCCAATCGCCTCCACCGAAACGGGCCCTGCTGCTATTTTGAGTGGGCGGGCCAATGTCACACGAGATGGGACACGTTAATAAATATCACATAAAGTTTATTGAAGTTTTTTAAAACAGACATGAAACCTCATCCTGCCGGTGGATGAGGTTTCATGTTTTTTCAGAAGCCTGCTGGGGCTCCTGGCCTGCCCACCAGCCTTAAGGTTGGACGGGCAGGGCCTTTAATTGGCTTAATTATCCTGTCAATGGCCTCAATTGGCCATTGACAGGTTGGCGGGCGGACAGTGCAATCAGCTGTCCACCCGCCTTCCTGAATATTTAAATAGAGCGGGATGACGTCGGGGGTTCCATTCTGTTTAAAAATTAGATACTTGCCCTTTACCATTTACATATTTTAGAAATTTCTCCTTTAGAAATTGGTCCCAAGTCCCACAACTGAAGTCTTGACATTTCTTCCCGATTTCTCTCTGTCTCCTCATAATAGTTAACCCTCAGTTGACATGCTCTGTGGCATATTGGCATGCTGTTTGTTTTGAAAGAGTACTTGGCAACTACTTTCTGGGCCTAAAGGTCATTCAATTTCTCTACTACACAGTCGAAAAGAATTCGGAAAAATTCTGGCCAGTATTTCTACCAGTTCCCTCAGCTGAAGATGTGTACTGGTGACAGCAGGGATGAGGAAGAGTAGGAGCAGAAGAGCAAAGAAAATATGAAAGAAACTGACAGAAGAAAAACAATTTTAAAGAATTTAAGTTAACCTAGTTTCCACTAATTTTCTTATACTTTGTTGATTAGCATATGTCTTGCTCATTTCAGTTAGAAAATGTGAAAATAGTACTGGAATTACTTCTCTAATTTATGTTTGAAATTAGAATGATGCATAATATGATGATTCTGGATGAAACAGACTGGTTGGTTCTGCATTGAAGATTATCATCCTTTCAGCAATCTATCACTGCCCAGTTGTGGGACTTGGGACCAATTCTACCATGGAGGAGAAATTTCTAAAATATGTAAATGGTAAAGGGTAAATGGTAATTTTTAAACAGAATGGAACATTAAGGCTGTTGTCATGTCTACAACTTACTGACTTTTGAGAAAGGTGAGGGAGGGAAGGGGTTGGAGTTGGCGGGTGGGGGGGGTGGGGGGGTGCATTCGCAGGATTGGCATCAAAGGTAAGGCAAAAGCATTTGCAACAGTCTCCAGCCAGAAGTGCTGAGTGGATTATCCATCTAGGCCTCCTCTGGAGGTCCCCACCATCAGATGCCAGTCTTCAGCCAATTCGATTCGGCGTGATATCAAGATTCGGCGTGATATCAAGAAACGGCTGAAGTCACTGGATACTGCAAAGGCAATGGGCCCTGACAATATTCCGGCAATAGTGCTGTAGACTTGTGCTCTTGAATTTGCCATGTTCCTCGCCAAGATATTTCAGTACAGCTACAGCACCAGTATCTATCAGGCAATGCGGAAAATTGCCCAGGCATGTCCTGTACACACAATGCAGGACAAATCCAACCCAGCAAAACTGCCCCATCAGTCTACCCGCAATCATCAGTAAAGTGATGGAAAGGGTCATCAACAGTGCAATCAAGCAGCACTTGCTTAGTATTAACCTGCTCACTGACGCTCAGTTTGGGTTCTGACAGAGTCACTCAGCTCCTGACATCATTACAGCCTTGGTTCAAATATAGACAAAAGAGCTGAACTCCCGAAGTGAGGTGAGAGTGACTGCCCTTGACATCAAGGCAGCATCTGATCGAGTGTGGCATCAAGGGGCCCTGGTAAAGCTGAAGTCAATGGGAATCAAGGGGAAAATTCTCCGCTGTTTGGAGTCATATCTAGCACAAAGGAAGTTGGTTGTGGTTGTTGACGGTCAGTCACCTCAGTTCCAAGATATCACTGCAGAAGTTCCTCGGGGTAGCATCCTCAGCCCAACCAACTTTAGCTCCTTCACCAATTACCTTCCTTCCATCAATATTCAACACCATTCGCTATTCCTCAGATAATGAAACAGCCCAGGTCCAAATGCAGCAAGACCTGGACAATATCCAGGCTTGGGCTGATGTGGCAAGTAACATGTGCCACACAAGTGCTAGGCCAGACTTTGACCCAGCAAGTGAAGGAATGGTGATATAGTTTCAAGTCAGGATGGTGAGTGGCTTGGAGGGGAACTTCCAGGTGGTGGTCTTCCCATGTGTCTGCTGCTCTTGTCTTTCTAGATAGTAGAGGTCATGGGTTTGGAAGGTGCTGTCTAAAGAGCCTTCGTGAGTTCCGGCAGTACAACTTGTAGATGGTACACACTGCTGCCACTGTTTTCTGCTGGTGTATGGAGTGAATGTTTGTGGGTGGGGTGCCAATCAAGCTTGCTGCTAGTCCTGGATCGTGTCAAGCTTCTTTGGTGTTTTTGGAGCTGCATTCATTTAGGTAAGTGGAGAGTATTCCATCATACTCCTAACTTGAGCCTTGTAGATGGTGGACAGGTTTTGGGGAATCAGGAGATGAGTTAGTCTCTGAAGAGTTCCCAGCCTCAGTATTTATATGGCTGGGCCAGTTCAGTTTCTCGTCAATGGTAACCCCCAGGATGTTGATGGTGGGGGATTCAGCGATGGTACTGCCATTAAAGGTCAAAGGGAGATGGTTATATTCTCTCTTGTTGGAGTTGGTCATTGCCTAGCATAAATGGCGTGAATGTTACCTGCCACTTATCAGCCCAAGACTGAATATTATTCAGGTCTTGCTGCGTATGGTCACAGACTGCTCAGTGTCTGAGGGGTCGCGAATGGTGCTGAACATTGTGAAATCATCTACGAACATCCCCACTTCTGACGTGATGGAGGGAAGGTCATTGATGAAGCAGCTGAAGATGATTGGGCCTTGGAAACCACCCTGAGGAATTTCTGCAGCAGTGATGCCCTGGGACAGTGATGATACACCCCCAGCAACCACAAACATCTTCCTTTGTGGTATGCATGACTCTAACCATTGGAGAATTTTCCCCCAATTCCCATTGATTTCAGTTTTGCAAGGGCTCCTTGATGCCACACTCAGTCAATGCTGCCTTGATATAAAGGGCACACTTTCACCTCACCTCTGGAGTTCAATTCTTTTGTCCATGTTTGGGCCAAGGCTGTAATGAAGTCAGGAGCTGAATGGTCCTGACAGAACCCAAACTGAGAGTCCGTGAGTAGGTATTGCAGAGTAATTGTGTCTTGGTAGCACTGTCGACCACATCTTTCATTACTTTCATTACTGATGATTGAGAGTAGACTGACTTTTAATTGGCTGGGTTAGATTTGTCTTGCTTTCTGTGGACAGGACATATCTAGGCAGTTTTCTACATTGCTGGGTAGATGCCAGTGTTGTTGGTATACTGAAACAGCTTGGCTAGGGATGCGACAAGTTCTGGAGCATATGTCTTCAGTACTATTGCTGGAATATTGTCAGAGCCTGTAGCCTTTTGCTATATCAAGTCCCCTCAGTCGTTTCTTGATATCATGTGGAGTGAATCAAATTGCCTGAAGACTGGCAGCTGTGACCCTGGGGATTCTGGAAGAGGCTGAGATGGATCATCCACTCGGCACTTCTGGCTGAAGATTGTAGCAAATGCTTCAGCCTTATCTTTTGCACTGATGTGCTGGACTCCCCCATCATTGATGATGGGGATATTTGTGGAGCCTCCTCCTTCAGTGAGTTGTTTGATTGTCCACCACCATTCATGACTGGATATGGCAGGACTGCAGAGCTTAGATCTGATCCGTTGGTTGTGAGGTCGCTGAGCTCTGTCTATCACTTGTTGCTTGGCATGCAAGTAGTCCTGTATTGTAGCTTCACCAGGTTGACACCTCATTTTTAGATATGCCTGGTGCTGCTCCTGGCATGCTCTCCTGCGCTCTTCATTAAACCAGGGTTGAACCCTTGGCTTGGTGGTAATGGTAGAGCAGGGGATATGTCAGGCCTTGAGGTTACAGATTGTGTTCAAGTACGATTCTGCTGCCGCTGATGGCCCACAGCGCCTCATGGATGACCAGTCTTGAGTTGCCAGACCTGTTCAAAATAGTGCTACGCAACACAATGGAGAGTATCCTCAATGTGAAGGTGGGACTCGTCTCCACAACTCCTCCCAATACTGTCATAGACAAATGCATCTGCGGCAGGCAGGTTGGTGAGGATGAAGTCAAGTATATTTTTCCCTCTTGTTGGTTCCCTCACCACCTACTGCAGACCCAGTCTAGTAACTATTTCATTTAGGACTTGGCCAGCTCGGTCAGTAGTGGTGCTACTGAACCACTTTTGGATTTGGACATTGAAGTCCCCCACCCAGAGCACATTCTACACCCTTGCCACCCTCAATGCTTCCTCCAAGTGGTGTTAAACATGGAGGAGTACTGAATCATCAGCCAAGGGAGGGAAGTACGTGGTAATCAACAGGAGGTTTCCTTGCCCATGTTTGACCTGATGCCATGAGATGTCATGGGGTCCGGAGTCGATGTTGAGGATTCCCAGGTCAACTCCCTCCCGACTGTATACCATTGTGCCACCACTTCTGTAGGGATGGTGACAGCGGTGTTTGGGCCATTATCTGTAAAGTATGATTTCGTGAGGATGACTATGTCAGGCTGTTGATTGACTAGTCTGTGAGACAGCTCTCCCAATTTTGGCATCTGATATCTGGGGGTGGTGGGCCCAACTCCATCTCATGGCCCTTCTTGAATAGAGGGATTATATTTGCTACTTTCCAGTCAGATTAAATCTTTCCAGAACCTTGTGAATTTTGTAAAATTAATACCAATGCAACTAATACCTCATTAGCCACCTCTTTTAAGACCCTGGGATGAAGTCCATCAGGACCCGGAACCTTGTCAGCCCACAGCTCCATCGATTTGCTCAATAGTGCTTCTCCAGTGATTGTAATTCCACCAAGTTCCTCTATCCCTATCACCTCCCGATTTACAGCAATTTCTGGAATGGTTTTTATATACTCTCTAGTGAGGACAGAGCAAAATATTTGTTCATTTCATTTGCCATTTCCTTATTATCTACTATTGACTCCTCATTCTCACTCTGTAAAGGACCAACATTCACTTTACTTACTCTTTTCCTTTTTAAATGCCTATAGAAACTCTTGCTATCCATTTTTACATTTCTAGCTAGCTTCCTCTCATACTCTAATTTCTTTCTCCTGATTAACCTTTTAGTCATTCTCTGCTGTTCTATATATTCTGACCAATCATCAGACCTGTCACTCATCTTTATGCAATTATATGCTTTTTCCTTAAGTTTGATGATTACTCTAACTTCTTTAGTTAGCCAAGGATGCTGGATCCTCTCTTACAATTTTTCTTTATAGTAGGAATGTACTGATTCTGTGTATTCTGAAAAATCCCCTTAAATGCCTGCCACTGCTTCTCTATTGATCTATCCCCTAGCCTAGTATCCTAGTTCTCTTCAGCTAGTTAAGCCTTCATGCCCACGTAGTTGAACTTATTTATGTTTAACATACTGGCCTTAGACCCACTCTTCTCCCTTTCAAACTAGATGTAAAATTCAGTCATATTGTGGTCACTGCTACCTAGGGGTACTTTTACTCTGAGGTCATGAATTATTCCTGTCACATCTCACAGTATCAATTCTAATATTGTCTGGCTGGTTCCAGAACATGCTGTTCTAAGAAACCATCTTGAAAGCATCCTATGAACTCTCTAGGCTACGACCGCCAATCAGTTTTTTCAATTTCTATGTAGATTAAAGTCACCCATGATTATTGCCATCCCTTTATCACAAGTACCCAACATTTCTTCTTGTATACTTTGTCCTACAATGTGGTTACTGTTAGGGAGCCTGTAGACCACTTCCACTAGTGATTTCTTTCCCCTACTATTCCTCATCCCTAACCAAACCGATTCTTCATCCTGTTCTCCTGAACCAAGGCCATCTCTGACTATTACACTATGCCATCCTAAAACTGAAGTAAACGATAATCGGGAGTTGACTCATACCTCATACAAAGGAAAATGGTTGTGGTTATTGGGGGTCAACCTTCTCAGCCCCAGAACGTCTTTACAGATGTTCTTCAAAGCAGCATCCGAAGCCCAGCCATCTTTAGCTGCTTGATCAATAATCTTCCCTCCATCATAAGGTCAGTCATGGGGATAATGACTGATGGATGCACAGTGTTTAATCCTATTTGTAACTCCTGAGATACTGAAGCGGTCCATGCCTACATTCAGCAAGATCTGGACAACATTCAGGCTTGGGCTGAGAAGTGGTTAGGAACATTCATGCCACACAGGTCCAGGCAATGACCCTCTCCAACAAGAGAGAACCAGGCCATCTTCCCTTCACATTCAATAGCATCACCATCACTGAATCCCCCATTATTGGCACTCTCGGAGTTACCTTTGGCCAGAAACTGAACTGGACTAGTATGTAAATACCGTGGCTGCAAGAGCATGTCAGAGGCTGAGAATTCTGGGGTGAATAACTCACCTCCTGACTCCCCAAAGCCTGTCCACCATCTACATGGCACAAGTCAGAAGCGTGATGGAATACTCCCCATTTTTTTGGACGAATGTTACTCCAATAACAGTCAAGATACTCAACACCATACATCACAAAGCAGCCTGCTTGAATGGCACCATATCCGTGCCACCTTTAGCATTCGCTCTCTTCACTATTGCGGCACAGTGGCAGCAGTATGTACTATCTACAAGATGCACTGCAGCAACTCACCATGGCTCCTTTGACAGCACTTTCCAAGCCGATGACATCTACCTCCTCAAAGGACAAGGGCAGCAGATGCATGGGAACACCACCACCTGCAAGTTCCCCTCCAAGCCATTCACCATCCTGACTTGGAACTGTCTTGTCTCTACGTCAAAATTTTGGAACTTCCCTTCCAAACAATAGTGCGGCTATGCGTACGCCATAATGATTGCAGTTCAATAAGACAGCTCATCACAACCTACTCAACAGCAGTTTGGGATGTGCAATGAATGCTGGCCTTGCCAGTGATGCCCACATCCCATGAACAAATAAAAACAACTCAGCAGAAACACTGTCTGAGTCTCTCTCTGTTTTCACTGATCTTCTGCTGAAAATATACTGGCTCCATGGGAAAAGCCCTGAGGAAATTCCCTGCATCTTTATTTGACTATCCATGCTTCCTACTGGGGCACCAAGAAATCAGTTAAGCAATTTAATGATGTTTTCAGTGGTTTGTTTGCATGACCTCAACACTGTTTGGTCAGAGTATTGCTGTTTACTAACAAGAAATAACTTTTAATGGTGAAAACTTTAATTGCTAAACTACAAAAAATATCATTTATATAAATTGTCATTTTTTAATCCTGCAACATACTGTTCAGAAAAAACTATATATAAATAGGATCAATACAGAAGGTCTTTATGCAGTTCGAGCATACAAACCTTACTTTCTGTTGTTACACTTTTGCAAATCCTGAGGTCCACATTTTCCTTTCAGTTTTGCTGTGTTAACTTTCACTGTCACAGTTAGTTCATAAAGCATTTGAATCGCTTTAAATTGTTCCTCCAAAAAAAAATGAACACATTCATCCTCTCTGCTTTAATTTGCAGTGTGCCTGGAAGAACTCCCAGTATCTCTCTCAGTTTTATCAGTGTCTGAAGTGTTCTCCATTTCATTGCTGGCCTCTGGAGTTCTGTCCTGTTGAGCGCAGTTTGGAGAGGACATAAGAAAATAATTAATAGGAGCAGGGATACACTATACAACACCATGGGTCGGCTTTGTCATTCAGAAAGATCATGGTTGATTTTCTCTATCAACTTCACTTTTTCAACCTACCCCCACCTCATTTGATTCCTTTACTGCTCGAAATTCTATTCGTCTTGTTCTTGAATATACTCATCAAATGAGCATTCATAGCCCTCTGGTGTAGAGAACTCCAAAGATTCACAACCATCTGACTGAAGAGATTTCTGCTCATCTCAGTCTCAGGATGGCACCAACGGTAAATCCTGTCCTCTGCTGTCCCTGACACCATTGTATGCTTCAGCTTGCTTGCACCAAAGAGGCACCCACTACCAGAATAAAAGACTCAACAGATGTGCTAGTATATCTGACCTTGCCTGCAATGTATCCTATTACAGTGCATCCTCAGCAAGTATGACTTTGAGGAATTTTTGTACTCTGTGGTTAGCTGGTCATGTTATAGGTAGATCTCACTTAGTCACAATTTCCTGTCATCATGAAACTCAAGAAAATCTGCATCCTACAATTTCATACAGTGAAACTGAAAAGCAGGCAGATGTAACAGGAGTGGGAATGGCATACCTTTCAGAAATGTGCCACATCAAGGTTTGCAATGAGAGTGGTTGGAGATAAATCAGGTCAGATGAGTTGAGGATTGGGCAATTGACAGTAGTGGAAGGAAGAAGTAGGATTGAGGATGAGAGGAAGTTCATCAAACTGGTGATGAGGAAGGTGATATTGGGTGAGGAGTGTTGTGACGGTGTAGGATTGACAAAAGAGAGTGGGAGCAGGTGCATTGTATAGGCTGGTTAAATATTGCCATTTGCTGACTTTTTCTGACCTACTCAAGTTATTGAAATCATTTTGACGCTATCCAAGATTTCATTATGACACTTCTGAAACTAATTTCTTCAGCTGAACAAATTAGCAACGGAGGTTACTCACACAAGGTGAGGCGAGAGTGACTGCCCTTGACATCAAGGCTGCGTTTGACCGAGTGTGGCATCAAGAAGCCCTAGCAAAACTGGAGTCAATGGGTATCGGGGGAAACCCTCTGCTGGTTGGATTCATACCTAGCACAAAGAAAGATAGTTGTGGTTGTTGGAAGTCAGTCATCTCAGATCCAGGACATCATTGCAGGATTTCCTCAGGGTAGCGTTCTAGACCCAACCATCTTCAGCTGCTTCATCACTAAACTTCCTTCCATCATAAGGTCAGAAGTGGGGATGTTCACTGATGATTGCACAATGTTCAGCACCATTCGCGATTCCTCGGATACTGAAGCAGCCCATGTCAAAATGCAGGACATTATCCAGGCTTAGACTGACAAGGGTTAAGTAACATTCGCGCCACACAAGTGCCAGGCAATGACCATCTCCAAGAAGAAAGAATCTAACCATCGCTCTTTGATGTTCAATGGCATTACCATCACTGAATCCCTCATTATCAACATCCTGGGGGTTACCATTACCAGAAACTGAACTGGACTAGCCATATAAATACTGTGGCTACAAGAGAAGGTCAGAGGCAAGGAATCGTGTGACGAGTAACTCACCTCCTGACTCCACAAAGCTCATACTCCTGACTTGCGCCTTGTAGATGGTGCAAGATGGAATGCCCCCCATTTGCCTGGTTGAGTGCAAGTCCCACAATGCCCAAGAAGTTTGACACCATCCAGGACAAAGCAGCCCGCTTGATTGGCATCACATCCATAAACATTCACTCCTTCCACCACCGATGCACAGTAGCAACAGTGTGTACCATCTACAAGATGCACTGCAGAAATTCACCAAGGCTCCTTTGACAGCATCTGCCATACCCATTACCACCTAGGAGGACTAGGGCAGCAGATAGATGGGAACACCACCCCCTCGAAGTTCCCCTCCAAGTCACTCACTATCCTGACTTGGAAATATATCGCCCTTCCTTCCCTGTCACTGGGTCAAAATCTTGGAACTCCCTTCCTAACAACACTATATGCACCTGCACCAAATGGGGCACAATTTCGCCCTTGGTGGGGGCGGGTGGGTGTGGTCAGAAGCCGACCGCCGCCCATGATCAGGGCCGGTCTGTGGTTTCACACTGGTGGGCCAATTAAGGCCTGCCCAGCATGAAATGCATGCTCAGCGCTCAACGCAGCCTGTGTGGGGTGACGGAGGAGAACAAGTGTGAACTTTGCGATTGCGAACTGGAAAAGCTCCCTGAGGCACAGAGCTGCCTCAGGTAGATGAACAATTGTGAAAATAAAAAAAATAAAAATAAAAAATGTTAACAAACATCTCCCCTCATGTGACCTGCCACATAAGCGGGGACATGTTAGAAATTAGGTTGAAATTTTTTTCCGTTTTTTAATGGCGGATTGAAACCTCATCCCGCACGTTGATGAGGTTTCGCTAAAAATGCAAAGGCCACTTGGCTTTTCGCTTGCCCACTAACTATTAGGTTGGACCGGCAGTGAAAATTTTATATCAGTTGGATTGCTAATGACCTTAATAGGCCTTAATAGGCCTTTTAATTGTCAGCAGGCGCGCTACCAACTCCCGTGCGTGCCTGCTGACTGAAATATTGCGCGAGTGCGCATTGCCATCAGGACACTTGCCCATGTAATTGCACGTCATTTTACATTCGAGTGGGTCGGGCATATGCCCACCTGTTCAGCGAAAAATCCTGGCCATGGATGCAGCGGTTCAATAAGGCAGCTCACCACCACCTTCTCAAGGGCAACTAGGGATGGGCAATAAATGCTGGCTCAGCCAGTGAAGCCCACATACCATGAATGAATAAAAAAAATTCTCAGTAGTTTAAGTCTTCACAGTCACTGTGTATGCTAGGCATCCTGGCGGGAGAATGGCGATCTGCATCATGGTGCTATTGTCTTTCAACGATCAATGGGGAATCCAGCTTTGAGACTCCCATCAATGATGAGGCTAGCACCATCCGAAACTTTAATCTCTCCGCACCGCACTCTGATCTTTTGTCTGACACCCCAGCCTCTCCGCGGCGGGTTGACCGAGGTGTATGGCACCGCTCCTGCTCCAAGGCATCCTGCTCAAACCTGAATAGGATTAGGAGGCTCTGGGGGGGGGCCTCTACTTGACCAATGTTGTTATGGTCCATCTTCTCCTAAAAGGACAGAGGAGCATTGATTAGTCTACTCTCTACCTGCAGCGCCATTGCAGCCTGGCCAACCACACCTGAGGAATACCTTGCAGGGCACACCTAAGTCGTGGCCCTCGAGTTGCAAGGCTCTCAGTCCAAGCAGCCAAGGCTTACTCCCTTGACCAGCTCTGGCATCATTGACAGTTGGCACTCAGACTCTAACACCCCTGAGCTCCACAGGGGGATGCCCAGACCTTAACACTTCAACACGCTGATCCATGCCAACACAGTACTCACCCTTCCCGAGTGCAGCAGGTCATTAAACCTTTTGCAGCACTGTATCTGTGTGCGCTGCTGACCTGTGCTGCCACCTCCTCCCAAGCTCTTTTTGTTAGGTGGTGTGGCCTCCTCTTTCCATCTCTGGGAACAATTGTACTCCTCCATCTCTGGGAACGAGGGTACCCCTCTTGTCAGCCACCTCCTCCAGGAGGACCCATGAGGCACTCATCTGTAAACCGGGGGACCCACCTGACCTGCCCTCATGCCTGGCGTCTCCAGCCGCACTTGAGACCATAACTTCAGTTTTCAGAACTCTGCAAATATGTTCTTTTCTGGCAGCCTTCAAGGAGCTGGCTGTGCCGTTTTTAAGCCTGCTGTCATTGAACCCGGTGGCTGACAGGTCTCTGCCCCTGCCTGGCCCTTTCTGACCTTTGGGAAGACATGTTTCATGCTGGGTGGGCCTTAATTGGCCATCCAGCATGAAATCGCGATCGGGAACCGATTGCGGGCGGTGGCCCGTTTCCTGACCCTTGGGCCCGCCGATCACGTGCGCCTGCCAAGGGTAAAATTCAGGCCACTGGTTCAACTCAACTGAGAGTTGTGTTTCCATTCATAACGATTCTATGATTGGCAAAAGAAGCAGAAGCCAGATGAGGAAAAATATTTTCACGCTACTTGTGGTGAGGTGAGGAATGCAAACTTGAAGTGTGCTGGAGGCAGACTCAGTCATGGCTTTCTAAAGTGAATTGGGTAATTATCCAAACAGAAAAAATTGTGGGGGAGTGGGACTAGCTGAGCTGCTCTTGCAGAGAGCTGCATGGACTCGTCCTACGCTCTAACCATTGTATGATTCGATACCTCTAACCCATGCCGCCTTCGTTGTGACAGCTGTTTATTTTGTATGCTCCTGTAGAATAGAACATCCAGGAAGCTTCACTAAACTGGGGACCACCCTCTCTTTTTAGACATTTCATTACGCTTGTTCAATTATACTTTTAAAGTAACTCTGACGCTCTGTTTCGTTCCTGAGCTGCATCAGGCCTTTAATTATGCACTGAAATTGTGTTCACGTGAATGGGTGTCGTGCATTCTGGCGCACGATAATGTTGTGAATTCCTGAAACATTATTCAGATCACATCTGGCTGTTAATGTTGTCCTTACTACCCTGTTGTGTGGGCTCATCATCTGCTCACTCCCTCTCCTATACTCCATTCTCTTTTCCAAATTAATACCTGAGCCCATATCTTCTCTTATCCTGTTTTGAGTTTTTAGAAAAAGGTAAGTAGTTAAATTCTGAAAGCAAGTGGTCTCTATTTATCATGATTATCACCTACAATTTGTTATGCAAAAATGTAAATATTGTAATGACTGACACTTCTGTGATACAGAGGGCCAAACAGAAGCATAAAGAGAAAATAGAGATTGAGACAGGTAATTTCAAGAAGCAAATGCAAATGTAATGCTTGTAAAGTTTTTTTTAAGAACATTTCAAACCAGTACTGACATATCTCCTCCCCAGTGCAGTCAAGCCCATGCTTTTTCTTCACTACAGATAGACAGGAGTCAGTTAGGAATTCTCAAATAAACATTGCACCGTATTCTGCCAATTTCCAGGTTCCCCATTGTAGTGAAACCAGACTGAAGTGTACTGCCATACAAAGAACAAAGAAAAATACAGCACCGGAACAGGCCCTTTGGCCCTGCAAGCCTGCGCCGATCATATTGCCCGTCAACTACAACATTTTGCATTTCCAGGGTCCGTATCCCCCTATTCCCATCCTATTCATGTATTTGTCAAGCTGCCTCTTAAACACCACTTTCGAACCTGCTTCCATCACCTCCTCTGGCAGCAAATTCCAGACACTCACTACCCTTTGCATAAAAAACTTGCCCCACACATCTCCTCTATAGTTTTCTCCTCTCACCTTAAATCTATGTCCCCTAGTTATTGACTCTTCCACCCTGGGAAAAAGCTTCTGACTATCTACTCTGTCCATGCCACTCATAATTTTGTAAACTTCTATCAAGTCGCCCCTCAATCTCCATCGCTCTAGTGAGAACAATCCGAGTTTCTCCAACCTCTCCTCATAGCTAATAACCTCCAGACCAGGCAGCATCCTGGTAAACCTCCTCTGCACCCTCTCCAAAGCTTTCATATCCTTCTGGTAATGTGGTGATCAGAATTGCATGCAATATTCCAAGTGTGGCCTAATCAAGGTTCTATACAGCTGCAGCATGATTTCCCAGCTTTTATACTCAATACCCCTGCCAATGAAGGCCATGCTGCAAAACCATCTAATAATAGTGCTGCAAAAGTCCCAAGTTTCTTACACTACTGCTGCTAAAGCTCAGGGCTGTATCCCCAGTCCTACTAAAGCGTGGGACTACCCCAATTGCAGTGAAACCCATTCCCCTACTCGGTTCTGCTAAATATCAGGTATCTAATTACAGCTGCCACCTTCTGAAAACCATGATGCTATTTATTCTTAGCTCTTCCTGCACACATGCTGTGCAAAATTGGTACAGGAATCTTTTAAGGAAGAAATCTGGGTGCAAACTGTTTGTGTGTGTGTGTGTGGGGAATTTATGATTGAAATATAAATGTATACCTTTAAATTGGGGACTGAATTATATCTATACGACCATAAGACGTAGGCCATTCGACCCATCGAGTCTGCTCTGCCATTCAATGAGACCATGGCTGATCTGATAATCCTCAACTCCACTTTCCTGCCTTTTGCCCATAACTCTTGATTCCCTTACTGATTAAAAATCTGTCTATCTCAGCTGTGAATATACTTAACGACCCAGCCTCTACTGCCTTCTGCAGTAAAGAATTCCACAGATTTACTACCTTCTGAGAGAAGAAATGCCACCTTATATCTGTTTTAAATAATTACCCCCTTGCTCTGAGCTTAAGCCCTCTGGTCCAAGACTCTCCCACAAGGGGAAACAACCTACCCTGCACCTACCCTGTCAAGCCCCCTAAGAATCTTATATGTTTCAATAAGGTCGCCTCTCATTCTTCTATACTCCAATGAGTACAGGCGCATCCTACTCAACCTCTGTCCGTAAGAAAATCCCCCCATCCCCGGGATCAACCTAGTGATCCTTCTTTGGACTGCCTCCATGCCAGTATATCTTACCTTAGATATGGGGACCAAAATTGTTCACAGTATTCTAGGTGTGGTCTAACTAGTGCCTTGTATTGTTTTAGCAAGATTTCCCTACTTTTGTACTCTATTCCCTTTGAAATAAAGGCCAACATTCCATCTGCCTTCCCCATTACCTGCTGAACTTGTATGTTAGCTTTTTGGGATTCATGCACAAGGACTCCCAAATCTGTCTGTGCTGCAACCTTCTGCAGTCTTTCTCCATTTAAATAATATTCAGCTCCTCTATTCTTCCTGCCTAAGTGCAAAACCTCACATTTTCCCACATTATATTCTACCTGCCCAAGTTTTTTGCGCACTCACTTAACCTCTCTAACCTCTGTAGACTTCTTGTGTCATCCTCACCACTTGCCTTCCCACCTATTTTTGTATCATCCGCAAACTTGGCGAAAGTACATTCACTTCCCTCATCTAAGTCATTAATATATATTGTAAATAATTGAGGCCCCCAGCATGGATCCTTGTGGCACTGCACTAGTTTACAGGTTGCTATCCCAAAAATGCCACCCTTATCCCAACTGTCTGTCTTCTATTAGTTAGCCAATCCTCTATCTGTGCTAATATACTACCCTCAACACCATGGACTCTTATCTTATTTAGTTGCCTAATGTGTGGTACCTTATCGAACGCCTTTTGGAAATACAAATATATTACGTCTACTGGCTCCCCTTTATCTATCCTGCTTGTTACCTCGTCAGAGAATTCTAATAAATTTGTCAGGCATGATTTCCTCTTCATGGAGCCATGCTGACTCTGCTTAATTAGACTATGTATTTTTAAATGCTCTGCTATTATGTCCTTTATAATAGACTCCAACATTTTTCCAATGACAGATGTTTAGCTAACTGGCCTGTAGTTACCTGTTTTTTGTCTCCCTCCAATTTTGAGTAAGGATGTTAAATTGGACATTCTCCAATCATCTGGGACTTGTCCAGAATCTAAGGATTCTTGGAAGATTGCTACCAGTGTATCCATATCTCTGTAGCTACTTCCTTTAATATCCTAGAATAGAACCTATCATGTCCAGGGGACTTATTGGCCTTTAGCCCCATTTGTTTCCCTAGTACTTTTTCTCTAGCGATAGTTATTGTATTTATTTCCTCCCCCCACTTTTGCCCCTTGATTAGTTAATATTTTTGGAATGCTATTAGTATCTTCCACCTTGAAGACTGAAGCAAAGTATTTATTCAACTCCTTTGTCATTTGTTGGTTCCCCATAATTATTTCCCTAGCCTCATTCTTTAAGGGGCCTATGTTCACTTTGGCCCCTCTCTTTTTATATATTTAAAGAAGCTCTTACTGTCTGTTTTCATATATTATATCTATATGTCCAGTCTAGTTATTCTGCCACCAGTAACCCTAACTAACCTGAACACTAGGGCCCGGAATTTCCTCTCTGGCTTGCGAAATGCGAGTCAGGCCATTTGCGGCTTCGAAAGCACACGCCCAACTCATGACTGACTTTGCCCAGCATATTCATTTTTTTCTGGCAAGGGGTGGGTTCCATGTGCAGTTTTCAAGCTGCAATGCAGTGCAGGAGGTGTGCGGTAGGAGTGTGGATGTGAAGGTGGGCTCATTAGAAGGCCTGACTTCGTTCTCAAGGACAGCAGGGCAGCTCCCCAAATCATTCTTAAGCCCCCTAAACCTCACCCCTCATGCCCCCCACCCAACTCCATGGCCCCTCCATGTCAATCATATTTCCTCCATGCCCAAGCCTATGTATCTTCCCCAGTCAGTCACACAGTATCTACTATGTACAACCCACAGGAGCCATGGGATTGCAATAGGTGCAAGTGAAAAAGAAATAAACCTCTTTTAAAAAAAAACTAATAAAACTCTCATTCAAATCTCTGTCATTGATTCTGCAAAAAAATAACTAATTCTATAAAAACAAAAGCTTAATCCCTTAAGTGGTCATTAAGTTGTGTAAACAAGCAACCATACATTCAGGAACCGCATCAAAAGTACATCAAGTTATTACAAGCTCTTAAAATTATCAGTCACTCTCTTGAGCAGCTGTGTCACAGATACACAGAATTGTTACAGCACAGAATGAGCAATTTACATCATGCCATTCCCCCACCTTCTCCCTATTACCATGTACATTCTTCTTTTTCAGATAATCCAATTTCCTCTTGAATGCCTCCATTGAGCCTGCCTCCACCACAGTCTCAGAGCTGCGTAATCCTTTGCTTTTGGAATTCAGCCAAGCATTCATAGTGGCCGCAACTATCTAAGCGTTAACTTTCAGTTCCATACCCCCCTGAAAATGATGGTGTCTTTTTCATTTTAAAGCCTTTTAGTCGTTGGAGCAAAGCAGGTGGTTGGATTGTTTTGATGCTAACCAGCTGGGCAATTCATTTCCAAGTAACATATATTTGGACATTTAAATCTCAGTCAAAAGCGTGACAGGAGAGTTTTCCAGCACATTTTTCTACAGTTTTGAATACATTGTGGCACTTTCTCCATTAGGAATAAATGTCAACACTTACACAATGCTGGTCAATGTAGTGGTCAACCTACCTTTGCAGGACAGAGCCCTATGATCTACCACTGTATTAAAAATACATCTACATTACAATACAGTATCTAATAGTGACATTTGAAGGTGTCAAAGCATTTAACACTCACCTGTCAGAATGTCCCAATACCCTCAGCAGGCTTTCTCCAGTGTCATGAACTCTTCAAGGAGGTGTGTTCTTTTGGGCTTTCAAAACCTACACCAGCAGGCGAAAATAGTGTGGTGAAGGAAATTCAAATTTCCTATGGCCCTCACAATGGTGACCCTGACCTCTAAGAGGTGCGTATGGGTTTTGCACCCAAGATCTTCCTGACCCACAAAATGGCCAGATGAAAATAGCGCGGGGTCAGAAAGACAGAGAGAACTTGTTTTTGCAGCCAAACCATCACAAATTCAGAACTCTGATCTTATTCCTGCCTCCTTTTGGAGATGATAAATCTGGCCATAGGTCTCAATTCCTCATGTGACTTGCTACCAGAGATTTTGCTTTATTTTATCATGGGTTGTGAGCATCGCTGGCAAGGTCAATATTTACTGCACATCCCTAATTGCCTTGGAGAAGGTGGTGGTTAGCTGCCTTCTTGAACCACTGGAGTCCATCTGGTGTAGGTATGCCTACAGTGCTTTTAGGAAGGAATTTCCAGGATTTTGCCCCAGACTCTCTGAATGGACAGCCATATAGTCCTAAGGCAGGATGGTATGTAACTTTGAGATGGTGGTGTTCCCATGCATCTGCTGCCCTTGTCCTTTTAAGTGATAGAGGTCATGGGTTTTAAAGGTGCTGTTGAAGGAGCCTTGGTGAGTTGCTGCAGTGCATCTTGTATATGGTACACGCTGTGCATTGGTGGTGGAGGGAGTGAATGTTTATGGTGCAGGATAGGGTGCTGATCAAGTGGACTGCTTTGTCTTGGATAGTGTTAAGCTTCTTCTATTGGAACTGTACTCATCCCGGCAAATTGGAAATATTTCATTGCACTCTTGACTTGTGCTTTGTAGATGGTGAACAGTCTGTAGGGAGTCAGGAAATGAGTTATTGCTGCAGATTTCCCACCCTCTGTCCTACTTTGTAACCATAGTATTTATATAGCTGATCCAGTTCAGTTTCTTGTCAATGGTAACCCCCAGGATGTTGATGGTGGGGATTCATTGATGGTATTGTTATTGAATGCGAAGTGGAGATGGTTAGATTCTCTCTTGTTGGAGATGGTCATTGCTTGGCACTTGTCTGGCATGAATGTTACTTGTGCCGGATCAACCTAGTCTGAATTTTGTCCAGGTCATGCTGCGTGCATGCATGGATTGCTTCAGTATCTGACACGTCATGAAGATTACTAAACTCTTGTGGAAACATTGCCACTTCTCACCTTATGACGGAGGGAGGGTTATTATTGAAGTAATTGAAGGTGGTTGGGCCTAGGGCACTAACATGAACTCCTTAAGTGCTGTTAAGTGAAATGAATATAGTTTTCATAGAGTAATACATCTAGTTTTGCAATTTCAGTAAAAATCCCAGAATGTCACTTGATAAGTAACTTGCCCTATTTAGTTACTGTAGATCAGTATCGATGTTATCTCCTAAATGGTTTTTAGTACCTCTGTAGTTATAAAGCATGGAGGTGATTTTCAACTTTTCCACTTGGGCGGTAGCCTGGTAGAACCCACAGAACTTGGCATCTATTGATCCACAAAAAGGAGAATCCAGCATAGAAGTTAGAAGAATCTTTTTCTGCACTGAAAATGTAGAACAAATTTCTAACAAAACCAGTTGTAAATAGGTTTGTGTAAAAAGCTACTGGATATCTGGTTGAGAATGCGATTAGTCATTATTGGAGTCGGTATTAGAGAACATAGAAACTCATGCTTTAAGGAGGAAGTAGTGGTGGCTGTCACAGGTCAAGGGTGAATAGTGAAGATATGAGGATGAATGATTATTTCTGTATTTTTCTTAATTACCTTTGGAAATCTGGTAAATTTTATACTAAGTGTTCCTTCAGCAACATAAACTGGTGGTATAGATTCCATCCTTTCATAGGTTATTAATTAGAACTTCTGCCATTGATACCATTTATTTCCTGTTAATTACTCAGGCCAGAATATTCCATCATTGGAGCGGGTGCACGCCCGACCCAACAGTGAAATTGCGCGAGAAGACGTCAGGCAAGGATACTAACATCATCACATGCTCGGGCAATGTTTCACTCGATGGGCATATGCGGCAGTCAGAAATGCGCCTGCTGACAATTAAGTGGCCAATTAAGCTCATTAAGAATTACAGAATCACAGTGCAGAAGGGGTCCTTCAGCCCAACGAGTCTGCACCGACACCTGAGAAACACCTGAGCTACATTCCTAATCCCATGTACCAGCACTTGAACTATAGCCTTGAATTTTATGATGTGCCAAGTGCTCATCCAGGTACTTTTTAAAGAATGTGAGGCAATCCGCCTCCACCACCCTCCCAGGCAGCGCATTCCAGACCGTCATCACCCTCTGGGTTAAAAAGTTTTTCCTCACATCCCCCCTAAACCTCCTACCCCTCACCTTGAACTTTTGTCCCCTCATGACTGACCCTTCAACTAAGGGGAACTGCTGCTCCCTATCCATCCTGTCCATGCCCCTCAATCTTGTACACCTCGATCAGGTCGCCCCTCAGTCTTCTCTGCTCCAACAAAAACAACCCAAGTCTATCCAACCTCTCTTCATAACTTAAATGTTTCATCTCAGGTAACATCCTGGTGAATCTCCTCTGTACCCCATCCAGTGCAATCACATCCTTCCTATAATGCGGCGACCAGAACTGCACACAGTACTCTAGCTGTGGCCTCACCAAGGTTCAATACAACTCCAACATGACCTGCCTACTTTTGTAATCTATACCTCGATTGATAAAGGCAAGTGTCCCATATGCCTTTTTCACCACCCCACTCACATGCCCCTCTGCCTTCAGAGATCTGTGGACACACACACCAAGGTCCCTTTATTCCTCAGAACTTCCTAGTGTCATGCCGTTCATTGAATACTTGTCAAATTACTTCTTCCAAAGTGTATCACCTCACACTTTTCAGGATTAAATTCCATCTGCCACTTATCTGTCCATTTGACCATCCCGTCTTTTTCTTCCTGTAGCCCAAGACATTCAACCTCACTGTTAACCACCCGGCCAATCTTTGTGTCAATTGCAAACTTACTAATCCTACCCCCCCACATAGTCATCTATGTTGTTTATATAAATGACAAATAATAGGGGACCCAGCACAGATCCCTGTGGTACGCCACTGGACACTGGCTTCCAGTCACTAAAGCATCCTTCTGTCATCACCTTCTGTCTCCTACAAGTAAGCCAAT
Source organism: Carcharodon carcharias (assembly GCF_017639515.1). Lineage (NCBI taxonomy): Eukaryota > Metazoa > Chordata > Chondrichthyes > Lamniformes > Lamnidae > Carcharodon > Carcharodon carcharias. Next base: position 6,773,571 of record NC_054484.1, on the reverse strand, counting down.
TTTGAATCCACCTTATCAAATTACCCTGTATTCCATGTTCATTTGCCTTCCTTATCAAAGGCTTTGCTGAAATCCATATAAACTACATCAACTACAGTACTCTGATCTACACACCTGGTCACCTCAAACAATTCAATCAAATTTGTGAGGCATGACCTGCCTCTGACAAAGCCATGCTGACTATCCCTGATCAAACCTTGCCTTTCCAAGTGGAGATAGATACTCTCCTTCAGAACTTTCTCCAATAGTTTCCCTACCACTGACATGAGACTAACTGGCCTGTAGTTCCTTGGCTTCTCTCTACAGCCCTTCTTAAATAACAGAACCACATTAGCTGTTCTCCAGTCCTCTGGCACCTCCCCTGTAGCCAGAGAGGAATTAAAAATTTGGATCAGAGCCCCTGCGGTCTCCTCCCTTGCCTCCCATAGCAGGTTGGGACACAATACACCTGGACCTGGAGCTTTGTCCACTTTTAAGCCTGCCAACACCTCCAATACCTTGTCACTCTCTATATCAATTTGCTTTAGAACTTTGCAGACTCTCTCCTCGAGTTGATACCTTCATCCTCATTCACGGGTGAAGACGGATGTGAAATATTCATTCAATACTCTAGCGATATCCTCTAGCTCCACCCATAGATTGCCCCCTTGGTCCCTTATGGGTTCTACTCTTTCCCTGGTTATCCTCTTGTCATTAAAAACTTACAGAATATCTTGGGATTTTCCCTACTTTTACGAGCCAGAGCTTTCTCATATCCCCTCTTTGCTCTCCTAATAGCTTTCTTGAGTTCCACCCTGTACTTTCTGTACTCCACTAATGGCTCTGCTGATTTGCTTCCCTTGTAACTGCTAAAAGCCTCTTTTTCTTCTTATCGTAACCTGATTATCTCTGGTCATCCATAGTTCTTTGGGCTTGTTACTCCTTCCTATCACCCCAGAGGGAACATCTTGAGCCTGTACCCTTCCCATTTCCTTTTTGAATGCCCCCCCCCCGCTCCTCTGTAGATTTCCCCACAAGTACCTGTTCCCAGTCTACCTTGGCCAGATCCTGCCGTAAGGACTCTGTAAGGAGTCAATTGAAAGCGATTTTACATGGCCCATCCACATTTACGGTTGGTGGATGGGTCAGTCGGCCTTCATGTTTTCTCTACAACCTTGATCCAGGGCGGGATGAAATATCCGGCAAGAAATAAAATAAAAAAAGATGTATGGGTGCTCAGGATTTTTGAGTGCTGCTGTCAGGTGCTTGAATGTGCTGCATTGACACAGTTTTCTGCATTTTTTTTCTTCATTTAATTTGTACAAGCCTGCAGCTCCCTGAGGCAGCTCTGCAGCAACTGTCCGCCTTTAGGGAACTCGTTAGAAGCGTCTGCCTGCACCCTCAATTTTCTCGGTTTCCGCCCTCTTCCTACTCTCTACTGCCCCCCAGCAGCACTGAGCCTTTCTCAATGCACAGTTCACTCTGGCTGCCCGTGAATTGGCCAATCAATATGAAATTGCCTTTGGGGGCCGATCGCAGCCGGAAGCGCATTATGCGTCTGCGCCTGGGCCTGCCGATCGCGCGTCTGATGAGTGCAAGTTTCAGGCCATATTTAATCATTAGGTGACTCGAAAGCATTACTTCGAGACAGCAATTCAGATTTGTGTCCGTCAGTGTAAAACACGTTAAGAGCTTTCTGGTTTAGTTGAGATTGATTTGCTAAATAATGAAATTCGTTGTGGTACAAACATTTGCTAGCTGATGGTAGGTTTTAGAAATAGGGCATTCTTTGACAAACTTACTGCCCTTATGCATACATCAAGATTTATATTCATGTGCTTAACAGAAAGATAGTGGAGTAGAAATTTGTTGCTCCCTGGTTTCCAGCACAAAGATGGGAATGTGGCCATAGCATGTGTTCAAACCAAAATTGGGCTTTGGGCCTCAATAGTATTAATTGGGTGAGCTGTTAGCACATATCAGGCTTCCACTTGCAGCTTGTCCATTCATAAAATGAATATTGGCAGCGACCAAAAGTATGTCTTAGAAGATGAAGCAACAGTAAGGAGGGGGAAGGAGTGATCGGCATCTTGTGAAATCAGGGAGCGCTCCTGTTCTTGCTGTTCCACAACAATGTTTTAAATATTAAAAAATCTTTTAATGATGTTGTCCAGTGACTGCTTAAGAATTAAAAACAGAGCAGGCCCAGCTTCTACTTGGTTCTGTAATATGTAATTTAGCAGGGGCAGTCTAAAACAGGTGCCATGCTTCTCATGTCAGGTATCACCACATTGAACTAGAGGGTGACTGCTTGCCATAGAGCAGACGATTGGAGTATTTGATCTGCACATAATGAGTTATGGTACATGAGTGGTGAGTTACCATACATGATTGGGTTGTCGACAGGGCTTTGTTCTCATGACTACTACTCCCATGATGGAAGGGATGCACCCCGAGGTATGTCTAGAGCCATGTGCCAAATTGAAGTCTGACTTGTCCGTGCTCCTTGACACTGTCAACAGGGTCTCTGCCAATGCACAAAGCTTTCCTGTGTTTTTTCTCACCATCGCTTTTCCATGCACCACTTCATAATTGAAGTCCTCAGCTGAGTCCTTTGCAGCAGAACTTGAGTGCAATTTTGCCCTCTGGGGAGCTGCTATTTTGATATTCCCTCCCCGTGTTCCAGCTTCAGCCCACTCATATATGGTAACTCACTTAGTGCAGATCCTAGTTCTGTCATACCCTCTAAGATGCACGCTGCACCTGTATCTGAGCTGGTGGGTACAAGTTTCAGATTGAGTAATGGTCTTTCTTCCTTGTCAGTCTGCTTTTCTTCCAGGTCTTCAGCCTCAGGCACCTCCAGATGGTCAGGTGGCAGTAATTGGGTATCTAAAAGCTTAATTGCATAAGGGAAGGTTGGGAAAGAGGCAAGTGGTATACCTTCTGCGGCTTGTACATTGTATAAGATTATAAAATGAGGGTAAAGTGGAATTTGAAAAGGTACATTAGGCAGGAACGTACTGTCATCCACAATGGCTTAAGTGATGACACTGGAAATAGCTTAACTAATGGCCACTTCAATGATTACCAATACCATCTCCTCCATAGGGATCAGCGCACCCAACCATGCGTGCCTCCCCAATGGTTAGCTGCTGCTATTGCCTTTTATGGGCCACTTTGTCCTGCAAAAGAGAGGGACATGTGTGGTGGTTTTTGGATGCTATGGCTGTCACAATTGAATAGCTAGCAGTGAGTTGAACTTGTGAAGTGTAAGTGTGCAGCTTCCAGCAATGCTAATTGTGTGGATGAGGTTAAGCATATGAACTAAAGCTTTTGGTCATAGTTAATATAAATTGCTGGTAGGTGAGTGAAAGGTTGTTGGGAATGGATCAGTGTATGAGGCTAATATTGTATTTGGAAATATTTGACATATGAGAATGCATTCATTTACCTTGACCACTTGTGCGAGTTCATTAATATTCATGTGGATTGCACCTAGGTCTGGTTCTCTAAGCTCTGGAATTTCTTCTCTAAACTTCTCCATCTGTCTTCCTCTCTCTCTCTCTCTTTCACCTCCTTTAAGATGCTTCTTGAAAGCAACCTCTTTTATTGGGCTGTTGGCACTGATCACCACAGCTACCAGCTCCCACTGTCTTCTGAGCACTTGTCTGGAGGGACATTTGGTCCGAGGGAAGAGAACCTCTTTGCCCCAGTCAACTTCTTGAACCACTGAGTCCAAGACGGCATCTCCAAACCTAGGGGCAGGCTCCCTGGCCTGTTGTGCCATTTTTTTGTACCTTCCTGAAGTTCTTGAAAACCTATCCAAGCAGCTTCAGCCCCTGATGCAGCCGGAATGCCATCTTACCTTTGATAAGCGCAGTCTGGCTTTAACCAATGCAGGCTAGCTTTGGGTGATATCTGAGATTGAACCTGAGCCCCCTGCTGAAGCATGAGGTCACTCAACAAAACTGGGCTGCATGTCACAATCATGGAAATGAGCAGGCAGCATAAAGTTTGCGTGCTAGCTGCATTACTTTGATCGGCCATGGAGTAACCCCACATCGTGAAACCCATGCCCAATTTTGGGAACTATCCAATTTAGCCCCCTTAGAGTCTATAATTAAAGATGGAGTGATTGAACAACTTGAAAAAATTCAGCTAATCAGAGAGAGCATGGATTTGTAAAGAATAGATCATACCTGATGAATCTGATTGAATTCTTCTGAAGAAATAATTGAAGTATTGGACAGGGGAATGTCATGGAAGTTATTTATATGGATTTCTAGAAAGCATCTGATAAAGGCCTTCTTAAGAAACTTGCTAAAGTTGAAGCTAATGGAATTGGATACTAGTTATTGACCTGGTAGGGAAATTGGTGGAGCAGCAGGAAACAGACTAGCGATATTGGGTATGTACTCTGATTGTCAGGATGTGGCTAGTGGTGTCCTTCAAGGATCTGTTTTGGGGTTGGAACTATTTATTAATGGCTTTGATAATGATAAAGAAAAGCCATATATCCAAATTTTCCAGTAACATAACGATAGGTAGGTTGGTGAGCAGTGTAGATGGAAGCAATAAATTACAAAGCGGTATTTAATAAATGAAGCGAAGGGGGAAAAGCTGTGGCAAATGGTTTTCAGGATTGGTAAATGTGAATTTATCCATTTTGGATCTAAATAGGATAGAACAGAGTACTTTCTAAATGGTGGAAAGCAAGAAACAGTGGAAGTTCAAAAAGATTTGGTGGTCAATTATATAGATTATAGTGCAGAAAATAATCAAAAAGGCACATAGATTGTTGGCTTTATATCTAGAGGACTACAATACAATGGATTAGAAATTGTGCTACAGCTATTGAAAGCTGTGGTTAGATCACATCTAGAGCAGTGTGAGCAGATCTGGGCATCACACCTTTAGAAGGATACATATTGCCCTTGGATGGAGTGCAGAGTTACTAGAATGATACCTAGATTCCAAGGGTTAAATTACAAAGAAAGATTAGATATCTCTTTTGTTCTATAACTAGGGTTATATTCCCTCGAATTTAGAAGATTAAGGTATGATATGGTCAACATTTTTAAGATGTCGGGGGAACTGATAGAATAGATAGAGGGAAAGTGTTTTCACTTTTGGGAGTGCCTAGGACTAGGGAGCATTAGCTAAAAATTAGGGTCAAGCCTTTAGGATTGACGTTAGAATGTAAGAAATAGGTGCAGGAGAAATCTCTATGGCTGCTTGAGCCTGCTCTGCCATTTACTACAATCATGGCTGACAACATAGTATTACATCACATAGGATATATGGCATAGAAACATGCCATTTAGTCCAATAAGTCCATGCTGTGTTTATGCTCCATTTAGGAATATAAGAAAATATGACTCAAGTGCAATGGTAGCTCAATCAGCCCTTTGAGTCTGCTAGATCATGGCTGACCTGGTTGTGTTTCAACTCCACTTTGCTGTCTGCCTTCCCATTACCCTTGACTTACTTGTCTATCAAAAATCTGTCTGCCTCTGCTTTCTGTAGAAGAGATTTCCATATTCTATCTACCCTTTGAGAGAAAGAAATTTCTCCTCAGCTCTGTCTTAAATGGTAGACTTGTTAGTCTTAAACTGTGTCCCCTGGTCCTAGTCTCCTCCATAAGTGGAAACATCCTCCTGGTATCTACCCTATCAAATCCCCTCAGGATCCTATATGTTTTGATAAGACCACCTCTCATTCTTCTAAATTCAAATGGGCCGTAGGCCCAACCTGTCCAACCTTTCTTCAGAAGGTGAGTCCCTCATCCCAAGAATAAATTGAGTGAAATTTCCCTGAATTGCTTCTAATTGCTTATATCTTTTTCAAATAAGGAGATCAAAACTGTATTCCAGATGTGATCTCCTGAATAGCTGCAGTAAAGCTTCCCTACTTTTATATTCCGTTCCCCTTACAATAAATGCCAACGTTCCATTTACCTTCTTAATCAATTGCAGTACTTGAATATTAACATGTTGTGATTCATGTACCAGGATACCCATATCCATCTGTACTACTGGGTTCTGCAATCTCTCTCCATTTAAATAGTGTACTGCTTTTCTATCCTTCCTGTCAAAATGGACAATTTCACATTTTCCCACATTATACACCATTTGCCAAATTTTTGCCCACTCACTTAACCTACTTATATCCCTTTGCAGACTCTCTACATCCTCTTGATAACTTACTTTTCTACCTATCTTGGTGTCAGCGGCAAATTTAGCTGCCATACATTCGGTCTCTTCATGCAAATAATTGATGTAGATTGTAAATAGAAGAGGGCCCAGCATTGATCCCTGTGGCACTCCATTTGTTACAGCCTGCCAACTCAAAAAAGATCCATTTATACCTATTCTCTGCTTCCTGTTTACCAACCAATCCTTTATCCATGCCAATGTTTTAACCCCTACACCATGTAATTTTATTTTGTGTAGTAGCCTTTGATATAACCTTATCAAATGATTTCTGGGAATCCAAGTACACCACATCTACAGATTCCTCTTTATCGACCTTGCTTGTTACATGTTCAAAAACTCTTAACAAATTACTTAAACATGATTTCTCTTTCAAAAACACACAATGACACTGCACTGGGACCCTTCCAGAATCTAAGGAATTTTGGAAGATTATAACCAATGCATCTACTATCTCTGTGGCCCCTTTTAAGAGCCTAGGATGCAGGCCATCTAGTCCTGGGGACTTGTCAGCCTTTAGTTTTCTCATCTCCTTTTTCTTAGTGATGGTGATTGCTTTAAGTTTCCCCCCCTCCCATTCACCTCTTGATTTTCAAGTAACTTTGGCAAGTTTTCTAAGTCTTCTACAGTAAAAGCAACACAAAATACCTGTTCAATGTGCCTGTCATTTCCTTGTTTTCCATGATCAATTCCCCAAACTTGCTCTGTAGAAGACCTATTTTTAGTTACTCTTTTCATATTTAAATACTTGTAGAAACTCTTATTGTCTGCTTTCATATTACTAGCTAGCTTTCTCTCATATTCTTCTTTCTGCCTCTTTTTTAAATTATTCTTTGCTGGTTCTTAAAATTTGACTAATCACCTGACCTACCACTAATCTTTGCAGAGTTGTGCAATGTTTCTTTCAATTTGATACTACCATTAGCTTCCTTATACAGCCATGGATGATACACCCTTATCAAAGAGTCTTTCTTTCTCACTGGGATAAATCTTTGCTGAGAATTATTAAATATCTCACTAAAAGTCTGCCACTGCAATTCTACTGTCATACCTTTTTAAATGAGTTTCCAAATTCACTTTCACTAGATCTGCCTTCATACCATTTTAGTTACCTTTATTATGGTTTAAAACGCTAGTCTTAGACTCACACTTCTCTCCTTCAAACTGAACATGAAACTCTATCATGTTATGATCGCTGTCACCTAGAAAGTCCATTACTATTGGGTTATTGATTAACCCTGTTCTATTACTCATTACCAGGTCCAGAATAGCCTGTTGCCTGGTTGGCTCTAGAACATACTGCTCTAAGAAATTGCCCTGAATGCACTCTATGAACTCATGTTCTAAGCTATCTCTGCCAATCTGATTCGCCCAATCTGTGTGTCGATTAAAGTCAACCATGATTATTGCCATACTTTTCTTACAAGCCCCATTTATTTCTTTCTGTATACCCTGTCCTACTATGTAACTACTGTTTGGGGGCCTATAGACTACTCCAACAATTAACCTTAACGCAGCAATAGTATTCACTTCAACCTTGACCTGTGAGTGAGTTCCACATCCTCACCACTCTTTAGGTAAAGAAGTTTCTTCTGAATTCCCTACTGGAATACTTAATGACTATCTTATATTTATGGTCTCTAGTTATGCTCTTCACCACAAGGGGAAACATTCTCTCTGTGTTGACTGTATCAAAACTCTTCATAATTATAATAACTTTTCAAGAGACCCAGCCTGTCAGCCCTTTCCTGATATGTATACCCATGCGTTTCTGGTATCAACCTTGTGTTACAATCTCTGTAGAGACCGATAATGTTTAAAAAGAGAGAATTTTCCCAAACGGCCAACAGAAATAACTGAAGACACTTATTGTAACAAACAAATTAAAATCAACAGAAAGCAAACATTACTTAACAGGCAACTAAAACATTGAACTGGAGGAAAGGTACTTTCGTATTAACTAATTTACGTAATTGAGATATGTCTTACAACTTCTTTTGTTGTGTGCTGCACTTCTGTCAGATGTATCATTACACCATCAAGTCCCAAGATACTCACAGCTTTCCAGCAAGCTCACTTCTCCCGACCACACCAGATTGAATTTTCCAGTGTCTTTTGAAAATCATTCCACTAAGCCTGAGTATTCCAGAACTGGTTTCGAACAACAAGGCTCACTTCTCTGACTCTTGTTCCTTAAATCTTCAAGTTCCATCTGTTCCTTCTTCTTTTCAAACAGAACACTGCCTCTCACCAGCATTCTGCACGGTGGCTAACACAGAAATATTCCTTTCCTGTTCTTCATCACAGTAGCTGCATTCTCGCTCGCGCTCGCTCGCTCTGTTTGCGTTTCTTTTCCCATGACAACCAGATCACATGGACCTGCCTCTGGACAGAGTTTTAGTATGACTACCATTCCCCCTCTCCAGAACATTCTATTACACCTTAGATTAAAAGAGAGATTTTAAAAATAACTTAATATGTCTTGCATTTGTAGCAGTTGTAAATTTTCTTCAGACCTTTACTAGTGACTCTATACCCTGATGGAGATCAGAAATTCACAAAGTGCTCTGAAGTGTGTGTCTAATCAAGGTTCAATACGGGTTTGGCATAACTTTCACACTTTTCAATTCTGCCCCTTAAGAAATAAAACCTGCTGCTTGGTTTAAATGGCCCTGCTAATCTTTGGCGCAACTTTTAGCGATTGATGTCTTTGTGCATCAAGATCCCTTTGTTTCTGTACCCCACCTAGACTTGAACCTTCCAAGTAATAAGTGACTTCCCCATTCTTCCTCCCAAAATGTAGTACCTCACATTTATCAGTGCTGAACTTCATTTGCCAATAATTATCTTTGGCCTCAACTCCACTTTCTCTCCCACTCCCGATATTCCTTGATTCCCTGAGAGAACAAAAATCTGTCTTTTTCAACCTTAAAAATAATCAATGATGGAGCATCTGCAACCCTGTGGGGCAGAGAATTCCAAAGAATCATAACCCTTTGAGTGAAGAAATTTCTCCTCATCTCACTCCGAAATGATTGCTCACCCATTATCCTGAAACTGTGTCCCTGTGTTCTAGATTCTCCAGCCTAGAGAAACAAACTTTGTGTCTACCCTTTCAAGCTCCTTCAAAATCTTGTTTGTTTCAATGAGATCATCTATCAATCTACGAAACTCCAGAGAGTATAGACCCAGTTTGCTCAGCCACATAATACATACAACCCTTTCATCTCAGGAACCAATCTAGTGATTTGCTGTATATGCCAATATATCCTTCCTTAAATATAGAGACCAAGACCTGGATTTTCTTCTCACAACTCGTGAAATGAGAGTTGGCTCCTTTGGCAGCTTCTGAAGCACACAACAAATCACGACTAACTTTATCCTGAATTTTGATTTTTCAAGAACTGGCAGGTTCCTGGTGCACTTTGTGAGCTGCAATGCAAGGAGTGTGGGTTCAAAAATAGGCTGGTTAGAAGGCCCAAAATGGTTCTCGAGGACAGCAACATTTTTATGCCCCTAAGCCTCACCCTTCACCACCTCCATGCCCTCTCAGATCAACTAGGCCCCTTTAATGTCCCTCATATCCTCTATACCACCCAATGCCCCCTCATATCCCCCATGTCCCATTCATGCTGTCCATGTATTCCCATAGCCATTCTTGCAGTACGGTCCTGAAGGACCATGCAATAGCAATGGGTGCAGGAAACAAAAAGTTCAGCTCTTAAGTGGCAATTAAGTTGTGTAAAAACAAATGACCATGTATTCAGGAATCACAACAAAAGCAGATTATCTTATTACAACCTCTTAAAACTGTCAATTGCTCCGCTGAGCAACTGTGTCAACAGAGTTACGTAGTCCCATAGCTTTAGGAACTCAGCCAAGCTTTCATGATGGCCACAGCTATCAAAACATAAGTGCGGGAGTATAAAATGGAGTCACAGAGTCACAGAGTCACACAGTGGAGAAGAAGCTCTTTGGCCCATCAAGTCTGCACCGACACGTGAGAATCATTGACCGACCTACCTAATCCCATTTACCAACAGTTGGCCCATAGCCTTGAATGTTATGACATGCCAAGTGCTCATCCAGGTACTTTTTAAAGGATGTGAGGCAACGTGCCTCCACCATCCTCCCAGGCAGCGCATTCCAGACCGTCACCACCCTCTGGGTAAAAAAGTTATTCCTCACATCCGCCCCACCCCCCCCCCCCCACCCCAAAACCTCCTGCCCCTCACCTTGAACTTGTGTCCCCTCATGACTGACCCTTCATCTAAGGGGAATAGCTGCTCCCTATCCACCCGGTCCATGCCCCTCATAATCTTATACATCTCGATCAGGTTGCCCCTCAGTCTTCTCTGCTCCAAAGAACACAACCCAAGTCTATCCAACCTCTCTTCATAACTTAAATGTTCCATCCCAGGCAACATCCTGGTGAATCCCCTCTGTACCCCCTCCATTCTTCCTATAACGTGGCAACCAGAACTGCACACAGTACTCCAGCTGTGGCCTCACCAAGGTTCTATACAAATCCAACATGACCTCCCTACTTTTGCAATCTATGCCTCGATTGATAAAGGCAAGTGTCCCAAATGCCTTTTTCACCATCACACTAATGTGCCCCTCCGCCTTCAGAGATCGATGGACAAGGTCCCACATGGGAGACTTATAAGGAAGGCAAATGCACAAGGTCCCTTTATTCCTCAGAACTTCCTAGTATCATGCCGTTCATTGAATACTTCCTTGTCAAATTACTTCTTCCAAAGTGTATCACCTCACACTTTTCAGGGTTAAATTTCATTTGCCACTCATCTGCCCATTTGACCATCCCATCTATATCTTCCTATAGCCCAAGACACTCAACCTCACTGTTAACCACCTGGCCAATTTATGTGTCATCCGCAAACTTACTAATCCTACTCCCCACATAGTCATCTATGTTGTTTATATAAATGACGAATAATAGGGGCCCGAGCACGGATCCCTGAGGTACACCACTGGACACTGGCTTCCAGTCACTAAAGCAGCCTTCTGTCATCACCCTCTATCTCCTACAACTAAGCCGATTTTGAATCCACCTTATCAAATTACCCTGTATGCCATGTGCATTTGCCTTCCTTATAAGTCTCCCATGTGGGACCTTGTCAAAGGCTTTGCTGAAATCCATATAAACTACATCAACTGCAGTACCCTCATCTACACACCTGGTCACCTCAAACAATTCAATCAAATTTGTAAGGCATGACCTGCCTCTGACAAAGCCATGCTGACTATCCTTGATCAAACCTTGCCTTTCCAAGTGGAGATAGATTCTCTCCTTTATAATTTTCTCCAATAGTTTCCCTACCATTGATGTGAGACTCACTGGCCTGTCATTCCCTGGCTTATCTCTACAACCCTTCTTAAACAGCGGAATCATATTAAGTGTTTTCCAGTCCTCTAGCACCTTCCCCGTGGCCAGAGAGGAATTAAAAATTTGAGTCAGAGCCCCTGCGGTCTCCTCCCTTGCCTCCCATAGCAGGCTGGGACACAATACATCAGGACCTGGAGATTTGTCCACTTTTAAGCCTGGCAACAGCTCCAATACCTTGTCACTCCCTATATCAATTTGTTCAAGATCCTCGCAGTCTCTCTCCCCGAGTTCCATACCTTCATCCTCATTCTCTAGGGTGAAGACGGATGTGAAGTATTTGTTCAATACTCTACTGATGTCCTCTGGCTCTTCCCAGTGATATATTTATGGAATATCTTGGGATTTTCCCTACTTTTCCCAGCCAGAGCTTTCTCACATCCCTTCTTTGCTCATTAATTGCTTTCTTAAGCTCCACCCTGCACTTTCTGTACTCCACTAATGCCTCTGCTGATTTGCTTCCTTTGTAACTGCTAAAAGCCTCTATTTTCCTTCTCATCGTAACCTGAATATCTTTGGTCATCCACGGTTCTCTGGGCTTGTTACTCCTTCCTATCACCCTTGAGGGAACATGTTGAGCCTGTACCTTCTCCATTTCCTTTTTGAACTCTCCCCCCCGACTGCTCCTCTGTAGATTTCCTCACAAGTAGCTGTTCACAGTCTACCTTGGCCAGACCCTGACTTATTTTACTAAAATCCACTCTCCCCCAATCCAAAACATTTTTTTGCAACTTTTCTATTTCTTTGTCCATAACAAACTTAAACTATAACATGTTGTGGTCGCTATCAATAAAATGCTCCCCCACCACCACCTCAGCCACCTGCCTGGCTTCATTGCCCAGAATTAGGTCCAGCACTGCGCCGTCCCTTGTTCTCCTGTACACATTTCAAGAAATCCACTCCATTAAAGTCCTTAACACTATGTTTATCCCAATTAATGTTGGGAAAGTTGAAATCGCCTAATATAATTTACCCCATTGTTTTTGTTTTTACACATCTCTGCAAATTGTGCACATATTTTCTCCTCAACATCCAGCTGACTGTCTGGGGGTCTATAATAAACACCTAACAATGTGTCTTCCCCTTTTTTATCCCTAAGCTCTACCCACAAAGCTTCATTCGATGCCCCCTCCAAGATGTCATCTCTCCTTACTGCAGTAACTGACTCCTTAACTAATAATGCAATGCCTCCTCCTTTTACCCCCTCCCCTGTCTCGCCCAAAGATTCTATATCCCAGAATGTTAAGCTGCCAGTCCTGCCCCTCCCTCAACCACGTCTCAGTGATGGCTACTATATCACAATTCCATGTGTCAATCCTCACCCTTAACTCATCCGTTTTACCTGTAATACTCTTGGCATTAAAGTAGAGGCCATCCAGCCTTGCCTTACTTCCTTGAAACTTAATGCAGCTGTACTCCCTTTGATTTGATTGTTTTATTGTATTATGATGTGTCCCTATTTTGCTAACATTCTGTGTCCCGTTCCCCCCACTTGCTGAATTAGTTTAAACTCCTCCCCAACAGCACTAGCAAACCTGCCCACAAGAATGTTAGTCCCGCTCTGGTTCAGATGTAGACCGTCCCACTTGTACAGGTCCCATCTTCCCCAGAAACGGTCCCAGTGATCCAGGAATCTAAAACCCTTCCTCCTGCACCAACTCTTAAGCCACGTATTCATCTGTGCTATTCTCCTATTTCTGTGCTCACTAGCACATGGTACTGGGAGCAATCCAGCGATTACAACCTGAGGGTTCTTGCTTTTTAGTATACTGCCTTACTCCCTGAATTCTTGATGCAAGACCTCATCCCTCTTTCTACCTATGTCATTGATACCAACATGTACCATGACCTCTGCCTTATAACCCTCCCCCTTCACGATACCATGCAGCCCTTCAGTGACACCCCGGACCCTGGCACCAGGGAGGCAACACACCATCCTGGATGGCCACAGTAGTGCCTATCTGTTCCCCTGACTATAGAATCCTCAATTACTATTGCTCCTCCTCTCTTCCTCCACTCCTGTATAGATAGGCTGTTTGTGGTGCCAGAAGCTTGGCTCTATCTGCATTCCCTGGAGGAAGCAGTGCCTTCATCAGCCTCCAAAATGGAATACCGATTTGTGAGTGGGACCCCAGGGAACTCCTAAAATACCTGCCTGTTTCTCTTGGACTGCCTGGTAGTCACCCATTCTCTTCCTTCCTTCAACTGCGGTGTGACCACTTCTCTAAACGTGCTATCCACGTTGCTCTCAGACTTGCGGATGTTCCACAGTGTCACCAGCCACCATCCCAGCTCTGAAACCTGAGCTTCCAGGAGCTGCAGCTGGACACACTTCCTGCACACATGCTGGTCCTGGGCACTGGAACTGTCTCCGGCTTCCCACATGGAGCACAAGGAGCATGCCATGGCTTTGAGCTCTCCTGCCATGACCTATTTCTTTAAATTAAACCTTTCAAATCAAGTACTCTCGGGCCTTTCTTTCCTGATCTTCGTTATTATAGAATATACAAACTATAAACTGTTAAAGTGGTATATACTTACCTGACCTGACGCACTACTAACCAATCATTCCTTTCCCTTGTAGCTTCTACTGCTGCAGCAGGGCAAGACCACTCTCTGAAGATTTATGAAGTTGGATAGCCAAGAAAAAATGTAATGAACACCTCTTCCCCTCTGCACTGAATTCCCACTGTCCACCAAATTGCCAATACCCACACTCACTCTGGTTGTATCTCACACATGAGGTGTCTCCCATGTTCATGCGCAAGCACACCATCGTGTGCTTATAAATAGTCCCTTTTTTAAATAGAGCTGAGGTGACTCACACCAGTTAAACTTTAAATAGTAATTAACACCTATTCAAGCCTTAATCAGGCTTCAGGTGCACTGTTGCACAGTCAGCTGAGTCAGCTACCTTACCAACCTTTTAACTACACTACTGAACTTGCAAAAAGTAAAGAGAAATTAAAGACAAAGACTTACCAGTTCAATTCCCTCTGTGCACCAAATTGCCAATACCCACACTGACTCTGGTTGTATCTCACTCAGGATGAGCTCTCTCCCCTGTTTGTGTGCAAGTTGGATAGCAAAGAAAAAATGCAAATAGCACCTCTTCCCCTCTGCACTGAATTCTCTCTGTGCACCAAATTGCCAATACCCACACTCACTCTGGCTGTGTCTCACTCAGCTGAGTTGTCTCCCCTGCTCGTGTGCAAGCACACTGATCCGACTTGCCGATGAAAATTTGTGGGTTTTCATGTTGTATCTTCCTGAGGCCGCCTCGTTATATATTCACTGTCGCGAAACACGCCATTTCCATGACGGTCGGGCAGTCTGCCATTCACTGCTTTGCATCATGCTGGCCGCCATCTTTAATAGGCAGTCACCAGCAAAGCGCTCATCACCACCAGATCACCACCGCTGCCTGTGAGACACGGCAGCAAAGGCAAAAAGACTGCAGTCCCCTGCTTCAACAACAGGTCCCTTGAGCGACTGTTGGATGCCATGGAGGCCCGCCGGGATGTGCTGTACCCCCGGCTTGATCGCAGGATAGGTAGCAATGTCACCAGCCCGGCTTGGGAGGCGTTGGCAGTGGTGGTCAGCGTGAATGACCTGCAGAGGAGGATAGCCACCCAGTGCCGCAAGAGGATAAATGATCTCCGTTCTGCCAGGGTAAGTCACTCTTTTCATCACTCCCAACTCACACTCTCAAACTCATCACGCATCCACAGGGCCCTCACTCACTGCCAGTGCAAGGGATATCACCATTCACTCTTTCACACACACCGTCATTGTCCTCATCCTGTCCTTGGGACCACTCACCACCCCCACAGGCCAGGCGTACATATCATCTGGCCCAGCAGGCATCCTGATACACTCTCCCCCTCTCTATCCATGCAGGACAACAGGAGGGAAAAGTCACAGACAGGTGTAGAGATGCCAGAAATCAAAGTTCTGACAGGATTCAAAAACAGAGCCATCCAGCTGGCCGGCGATGACCGGGACTGGTCCTGTGCTGACGGTTAGGTCGGTGCTGCTCTACCAAGTGAGGATCCAGCAGTGCAACATCGATCAGACAACAGTGCCATGAGTGATGTGTCCTCTTTCACAGGCCACTGCCATGCACTAATTATCTCCCCTTGCTTTCGCAGGCACATCTGCTAAGCAGCCAACAGGGTTCAAGGCGCAGGGCCTCCAATGAAGCTCCGAAGAAACCTATGAAAAGTAATCTGAAGACACCCTCCTTGAAGTCCCGTCACAAGGCTCACCCACACCCTTCACCAGTGCAGAGGCACGCACCTCGGTGATACCTAGCTTTAGAGTAGCCTCGGGATCACAATCTGGTAAGCATATCACAGCAGGCAGAGGCAGGGACTTCCCAAGTCCCTGGCACTTGGAGGACTGCTGGAGGCCAGAATGTTGCTGTGTCCGAGTCAGATGACGACCCTCTGGACATGATCATGTCACAGTTGCTGGAGCTTCAAAGGCAAGCCAGGGAACAACAGGAAGGGATGTTTGCTGCACTCCTCAGATTGCAAGGCATGATGGAGGAGTCTGTCCGTCCTCAGGCTGGACCATTCACAACTGCGATGTGAGGACCTACGGGGACACCTCACTGCATGTCATCATCATCCTCCACAAATCTGGCAGCTATGAGCACTTCCCAAGTGCACCTGCCTTGCCTAGCCAGTGTAAGAGCCTTATCCCTGTCATCGTCACCACCACTGAAGACCCCATAACCCTCATTCCCGTTGGCGTCGTCCTCATCGGAGGAGACATGCAACTCCTCCATCTCCTCCTCAACCAGCTCCTCACCCCATTGCAGCGCCAGGCTGTAAAGGGCGCAGCAGATGACGATGATGCATGACACACTATGCAGACTGTATTGCAGGGCTGCACCAGACTGGTCCAGGCACCGGACCTGCAACTTCAGCATCTCTATGGTCTGCTCCACCATGTTGCGAGCTGCTGCATGAGCTTCATTATAGCACTGCTCTGCTGCAGTCTGAGGCTGCTGCACAGAATTGCAACGCACTGAGGTCAATACTGGCATGATGGCAGCCACCGTAGAGACCTTGGTCCAGGACGTCGCTCCTGCACTGCTGCGTGGGCTTAACTCCATCGCTGATGCCATAGTTGGCCTCCAGCAATGTGTACGTGAGAGGAGTGCTGGGCAGCTCAATCTCACTCCAGCTACCCCTTCCGCTCACGGAGTCAGCCAGGTGCCCTTGGGCACCCGTAGGGAGGAGGATCAGGAGATGCCCGCTCAGGGGCCATCCACCCAGGTGACTCTGGGAGTGACTGGCCCATCTGACTCCCCTCTTCCTGTGACCTCCGCAGATCCAGCTTCACAGGCTGAGGAGTTTGCCACTGCCACACAGCAGGAGCCTGAAAGCAGGCTGGGGCACTCCAAGTCTCAGCCCTCCAGAAGAAGCCTGCCAAAGTCATCACAGTCAGCAGGCTGCCTCCACCTCTGCAGTAGATGTCCAGGGAATGTCAAGATGTAGCGGCAACGTTAGGAAAGTTAGGTGAAAGTGGTTGCACAGCCTGGCCACGGGTGTTGATCACATGTACATACTGTTCATTATTGTCAATGAAATCCTAAGAATGTCACCCTGCCTGTGGCTCCTTGTTCTGATGAACACTGATCTTCTCACTCAGATGTGAAACCTTTCTGCACAAGATAAAAGGCAGGTGTCCCGGTCCAGGGTTCTTCCCTGTGCTCTGTGTGACCTTCAGGCCACGTTGATGGTCCAGTCTCACATTCCCTGGAAACATTAATGATGCCTGCTCCTTGGCAGTACTGGTCATTGCTGCCAGAATGTAGTAGGCAGGTGCCACAGAACTTCCTCATACTCTCTTTGTGCTCTCAGCACCTTTAAGGTGGGGCTGGCCCCCATCACACCAGCATCTGCGACTAGTGATGCTGTGCACTGGCTCCTGAAGGGCTGAGGTGCCGAAGGCGGACAGAGCATCAGATGTGTCCAAAGTTTCATGGCTGCGTCTCTGAAATGGCCCTGATCATGGAGCGCAAGTGAGCTGTCCTCAGCCAGACAGCAGTCAGACATTCTCAGAGGCTATGTGAAGATGTATGTCATGTCCTCACTGCAAGTTGTCATCATCCTCCTGCGATCGAGCGACTATTAGGGCCTTCTTTGCATCTTCATGACAGAAGCATTCTCACAGAGGACATTGGCGCCACGTTAAGCCAGACTGGAGTCAAACATTCACAACTGCGATGTGAGGACCTACGGGGACACCTCACTGCATGTCATCATCATCCTCCACAAATCTGGCAGCTATGAGCACTTCCCAAGTGCACCTGCCTCGCCTAGCCAGTGTAAGAGCCTTATCCCTGACGTCGTCACCACCACTGAGGACTCCATAACCCTCATTCCCATTGGCGTCGTCCTCATCGGAGGAGACATGCAACTCCTCCATCTCCTCCTCAGCCAGCTCCTCACCCCGTTGCAGCGCCAGGCTGTAAAGGATGCAGCATGACACCCTATGCAGACTGTATTGCAGGGCTGCACCAGACTGGTCCAGGCACCGGACCTGCATCTTCAGCATCTCTAAGGTCTGCTCCACCGTGTTGCGAGCTGCTGCATGAGCTTCATTATAGCACTGCTCTGCTGCACTCCGAGGTTGCTGCACGGATGTTATTAACCACGGCCTCTGTGGGTGGCTCTTGTCCCCAAGGAGCCAACCCTGCAGCCCCTGTGGACCCTGGAAAACTGCAGGGATCTGCGAATGACCCAGGATGTAGGCATCGTGCACACTCCCCGAAAACTGTGCGGATACCTGCAGGATGCGTTTCTGGTGGTTGCACACCAGCTGCACATTCAGTGAATGGAAGCCCTTGCAGTTGACCAAGTCCACTGAGTGTAGCGATGGAGACCTGAGTGCCACATGAGTGCAGTCAGTCACACGCGGCATCTGTGGGGATTCCGAGATCAGGGCGAATCCAATGGCCCTTGCATCCTGGCTGTCCCGGTCCCAGGCAAAATGCACCAAGTTGTGTGCCATGGAGAAGATGGCATCTGGGATGCATCATAGGAGCATTTGTGGGCGGCGGATTGTGAAATCCCTCAGAGGTAACCTGAGGAGCCCTGAGAGGAGCCACTGGCATAGAAATTGAGTGCCACGGTCACTTTCACAGCCACTGGTTGTGGATGCCCTCCATGTCTCCTTGGCGCCACGTCTTGCAGTAAGTGACAGATGTGAGCCACCATGTCCCTAGCTGTGCAGTTGTTGGCGGCACTGTTTCTCAGTCACCTGCAGCAATAGCAGTTGGCATCTATAGACCCTGGGTGTCTAGGCGCCGACCAGCCATGGCTCACTGTCAATCCTGGGCAGCGTGTGCAGGAGTCCCTTCTGCCCCTCCTTCATGAGGTTGCTGCTCCTGCCTTTGCACAGCCAGGAGCCTCAGTTACTCTCTCCTCCATCTTCTACGGTCTCTGTCAGCCATCAGGCATACATTTAGGTCACTAGGATCCATGATCCTGATGTGGTCCTCCTGCAGCATGAAAGAGAGAGAGAGATGTGGTTATCATGTCTGTACTTAGCACCTTGATAAAAGCAAAAAACTGCGAATGCTGGAAATCTGAAACAAAAACAACAATACTTGGAACTGTGTGACTGCCCCTTAATGTTTCCCGAGAGCGCTGGTCACCCCTCGGAGGGCCAGAGATGAGTGCGCTTCATGGCTTCTCTGTTAACTTGTGCACATGGGAGACACTGGTCCAAACCAGGATGCTGAGATTGTGAAGGGCTGTGAGTGCCTCCAGCAGTGACTGCTACATGGCCAGCGTTGGCGAGGAGATTGTACAATGTGTGCAGCTCAACTGCACCGAGGTTCAATAAAGTGATGGCAGATTCAAAGTCTGTGCCAGCGGGGTGAGAGGGTGGTAAGGTATGGAGCGCTTAGTGGCCCTTTGATGCCTCCGTGATGCTTGCATGTGCGTGCAGGCTAGGAGCCTGACCCTAATCATATCATTGTGGCTGCACCTGATCTGTCCTAGTTGCAGAGGCATGGTCAGTCTTATGCAGGTGTTCTTAATGTGTGGCCACTTCCCTCGTTTACCCTGCCCGCAGCTCGATTGCCTGTGCGCGGGATGCAGCGCTAGGGCAGCAGTTGATCTCCCCTCCCCCTTAGCAGTCGCCTCCGATGCTGGCTAGCACTAGCCCCTAGATACCCCCCATCCCTCAGCAGTCGTCTCCAATGCTGGCCAGCACTTGTTCCCTGACACCCCCAACCCTCAGCAGTCACCTCCGAGGCTGGCCAGCACTTGCCTCCAGACACACCCAACCCTCAGCGGTTGCATCAGAGGCCGCCCCCCACCCCCTCCGGGCGCCCTGAGGCCTCTGAACAATGGGCGAGCTGTGGAGAACGCTGCTGCTCACTCACCTCAGTTCCCCCAAAGTGAAGGCTGCCAAGTGCACGTCGCTTGCATGGTGTTGTGAAATGCCGACATGGACAGACAATACAGCGAGGGTCCAAGAGCCTGGCGGGATGGCCTTTTAATTATGTATTACAATTAGCTCCCCACTGACCCGATGGCGGGCTGAGCGGAAGATCACAACCTGCCTTCACGCCGTCGTGAAGTGGGTCCCACCATATTTTCTGTGCATGCTATCTATCATGCCCACCGCCAGCGGGCTCAGAAAATTCTGCCCTTGGAGCTGAATTTAACAGTGCAGGCGTGGGCGCACGGCTCCTGATGTGTCGTGAAATAGAGTGTGACAACATTGGGAGGGTTTCCCGACGTGATCATGCCGCTTTACAATATTTTGGTGGCTGGACGTGATCAAAGGATGCCAGCCCTCCTGATGTCAATTAAAGGGGCAATTCAGCAAATTATGAAGACAATGCACATCATTTTAAGCTGCCTGTGCATTTTAACGGTTGGCGCACAGGCTGGATGGGCAGGTAGGGAACTCACATTTAGGACTTTCTAAATCTAGCATAGGATATAAGGCTGGGGATGGAGCAGAATATGGAGAACATGTGCATGTCTGGACTTCCTTGATTGCTCTGTGAACCATATTGCTCATTTTTCCTGGAGGTATGGGGGCTTCTGTCCTTATAGAGGCATTTACATACTGGCCATAGTATCATTAAGTCTGAATCTCAGCAATCCAATAACTTAAGATTGGGTATTGTTATGTTAGGTAGAGTCTCTTCCTCAGATGAGGAGGAGAGGAAAAGAAGGGAGAGGAGGCTAGCTGGCTGGAGAATCATCAGTGTGTCTGCCCACAACAGCGAGCAGCACACCCTGAAGGCTTGCAAGGGAGAAGGGACCAGCGGAGGCACCTTAGCCTGCTGGTAGAGTATACAGAGTTAGATCCAACTATTTGGACATGATGGAGGTGCAGTGCAGAAGAAGGATCCGCCTCTCAAGGGAAACAGTGACTTCTATCTGTGAAATGATTCAGCTTGGGATCGCATCCAACTGTGTTGATAGGCACTCTATGCCTGTAGCACTGAAAGTGACTGTTGTCCTCCATTTTTATGCTTCCAGGGTTCTGTAGGGGATCTCTGCAGTGTGTCACAATCTGCAGCACACAGCTGCATAAATCTCGTCACAAACTCACTCTTTAGGTGGGTGAATACCTTCATACATTTTAGAACGGATGGTGAGAGCCAGGAAGAGCATGCAAGATGATTTGCAGCTATTGCAGTCTTCCCAAATATTCAGGGTGCCATTCGTTGCCATTGTAGCAGTCAAGGCACCTGCTGGAGAGTGAGGGGTCTTTGTGAATCATAAAGGCTACCACTTACTCAACTACCAGCTGGGAGTGCGATCATCATCAGTAGATCTTCCGGGTTTGTGCAAGGTATCCTGGAAGTTGCCATGACACTTATATTTTCCAGCACTTCCAAGTTTCAAGGTTTTTTAGACCCCTGCAGGCTTGAATGGCTGGCTAGTGGAGGATAAAGGATGCACTCTGAAAGGATGGCTGATGACGCCTATAAGACATCCTCCAAGCCCCGCCAAAGAGAGGTACAATAGAAGCAAAGCCTCCAAGAGTAGTAATTTAATAAAGTGATGTGGAACAACAATACACAAGTCAGACAGCTAAAGGTTTCACCCATAATTACCCTTTTGTGTTTATTGTGATTTCTTAAACTGTTTGAGTGCTTCATCTTGCAGTTCCCCTGTTGCTGGCAGCTGCATTAGAGACAGGCTGATGATTCAGATGCCCTGTTGGCCTGGATCTTAGAGATGGTCCTCTGGTTGCTGGAGGCTGTGAGGGCCCCGACTGGACAGGAGAGTCCTGCACAGTGGCAGGACACTTCTCAGTTGTCGCAGCGTTTTCAGACGATGCTGTCACTGGCAGAGGGGTGGAGGAGCTGCTGTCATCATCAGGCATACCCAGCTGCAGACAGCTGCCGCTCATCTGCCAACATGAGGTTTGCTTGGACCTCCCTGCTCACCATAGATGGACGAGTCGCTAGCAGAGATACCAGGTGCCTCAAGCGTCTCTCAAACTGACAAGGCCCTGCTGAGGTTATTGCCAGTGTGTGGGATTTCAGGTGCGAACGCAACTCCACTTAATTGAGGAGATAGCAGCGTGCCTGATCATCCTCGACTTTGAACAAAAATGGGGAAAAAAAATCAAACAGTGGCATCACAGTTCATTGATCGGAGAGTTTTGTTGTTGTGCTTCTCTTTCTCAAAGTTATGGTCTGAGCCTAAGCAGCTGGGAGATTAAAAACATCAAAAATTTTAAGCAGAGCAATCAGTTAGCTTCCCTTTATTTAAGTAATGTCAACAGAAGGAAGTGAGCCTTCACTTCTTTTAAGTAGTAATTTTTATTAGTATTTGTATTAGTAGTAGTGAGGTTTATTTGAAGGTCTTGTTGTGCAGTGGTAGCATCCCTGCCTCTGAGCCAGAAGCTCTGGATTCAAGTCCCATTCCAAGACTTGATGGCCAAGGAAGACGTGTTCATAACACGGTCACATAGGTTGAGTTTCAACTTGTAAATCCTTCCAACATATGCCAATGACAGGTGGTAAGAGTGGGAGAGATTCCTGGTCAGCTATGTGATGGAAAGAAATTGAAGCCTCTACCATCACCATCTGCGACTATTCCTGACTGCTCAGCATGCTTTCCTCAGTGGTCATGGAAGTGTTAATGGTACCACGTGTGAGTATAGAAAGAGGAGGATAAAGCAGATGAATGTGTGGCTGGAAAGATGGAGCAGGAGAGAGGGTTTTGGATTCCTGAGACAGTGAGACCAGCTCTGGGGAGATCAGACCTGTAAAGGTTGGACAAGTTGCATCTACACAGAGGTGGGACCAATGTCCTTCCGGGGTGATTTGCTGATGCTATTGGTTTTAGTTAACTTGGCAGGAGTGTGTGAACCAGGAGATAATATCAGAGAGGCATGCCAAGGTGCACAGAATACTGGGAAAGACAGGTAGCAGTGGAGTAGGAAAGTTATTTGGTGGGTTCAGAATAAGGGAGAAAGTAATAAAATTTAAATCCCGGTTAGTAAGCATGTACCTAAATGCGTAGAGTGTGATAAATAAGATCGGTGAGTTATAGGCGCATGGAATTGTGGTGATGTAGCTATAGCAGCGATCTGGCTCCAAGATGGACAGGGCTAGGTATTACATATTCCTGGATGCAAGGTGCTCAGAAAAGATAGAAAAGGAAGGAAAGGGGGAAGGGATGGCAGTACTGATTATGGAGAGCATTGCAGTGCTGGAGAAAGAGGATGACCCAGATGAGTCAACGACAGAATCTGGCTAGAGCTAAGGAGCAACAAAGGTGCAGTTACATTGCTTGGTGTAGCCTCTAGGCCACTGACTAGTAGGAAAGCTGTAGAGGAACAAATTTGCAAGGAAATTGCAGAGAGGTTCAAAAATTATAGAGTAGCCATAATGGGGGATGTTTAATTACCTGTATATAGACTAGGATAATGGTAGTGTAAAGGGCAGAGAGGAGCAAGAGTTCCTACAGTGTGTTCAGGAAAATTTTTTACAGCAGTATGTTTCCAGCCCAATGAGGAATGAGGCACCGCTAGACCAAGTTCTTGGGAATGAGGTGGGTAAAGTGGATTGAGTGTCAGTCAGGAAACATTTTGGTAGGAAGAATGCAGAGAGATAATATAAAATAAAGGGTACAATTCTAAAGGGGGTACAGGAGCAGAGGGATCTAAAGGTGGCAAGAAAGGTTGAGAGAGCAGTTAATAAAACATAAAACATTCTAGGCTTTATTAATAAGCGGAATAGAGTACAAAAGCAAGGAAGTAATGTTAAACTTGTATAGAAAATTGGTTTAGCATCAACTGGAGTACTGTACCCACTCCTGGGCATCACACTTTAGGAAGGATGTGAAGGCATTAAGGAGTGCAGGAAAAGTTTTTCTTCCCTCTGATGATCATTAGTCTGTGGCATTCTCTTCCCCAGACAGCAGAGGAGGCAGGGTCATTGAATATTTCTAAGGCTTAATAGATAGATTCTTGATTAGCAAGGGAGTCAAAGGTTATAGGCGGCAGACAGGAAAGTAGAGTTGAGGTCACCATCAGAGCAGCCATGGCCTTATCAAATGGTAGGGCAGGCTCGAGGGACCAAATAGCCGACTCCTGCTCCTAATTCCTAAGTTCCTATGTTAATCAGAATGACAAACATTTGGAGTAATTTTTAGAAAACATATGAAGGATAGAAAACATACGATAAATTTGAAAGATATAGTAGCTGATACAAGCCTTTAGTTTGAATCCAGTAAATATAACAGGAGTCATTTTCACCTTTGTCACCTGGGTTATAATTTGGTCCGAGCAGTCTGTGTCTTTTGACATCACTGGTAAGAAAGTCGTGTGGTGTTTCACTAAGAATGCATTGTACGCCATCAGATTACTGTTATAAGCGATGAAGTTGGTAAAGCAGAGTTATTTAAAATTCCCAGAGGGAAACTTTAAATAATTGTCATAACCTATAATTTTAAGTGTCATGTTTGAGATGCGACTCGAAATTCAGGAATCAGACCATCTGTTCTCGAGGCTTTACATTAAACTAATTGAAAAGTTTTATTAATTTACACAGGTTAAAATACATACACATGGCTACAAATTACTGTTATAACTTCTAACAAATTCCCAAACTAATCTGCGTTAAGGCAACAGCAACCCATAGACTTAACCAAACACCAGGCAAAGCATTTTCACCGTACAAATTCAAAATTAGGTTGTTTTCACTGTGGAACCAGTTGGACCAGTTGGAGGCTTACAGCTGCCTTTTGATCTCACATTGCCTCTGCTCTGCACAGCCGAAAACTACTGAAGTTCTGACTACCACCATTGATTGAATTCAAATTCTCAGTGTCTCACCAGCCTCTTTGAGCTTAACCTTTTAACAATGAAACCCCTTTTATAGTACCAATTTTATTAGTAATATAAACATATGGCTTGGTATCTGGTAGATAGGCGTCAAGTTTTCACCCCACTTCTTGAATGCTCTTTTCAGAAAATTCAAATACACTCTACCTCTCTGTTTACATCTCAAAATGTTACATATAAAAGCACCCAGGCTAGCTGGCTTTAATCCAATTAAGACACCTGCAGACTAAACCCCTATGTTAAAAGAAAAATATTTTCCAAAATATTATATACATTAATAGCTTCATGACAATTACTTACTATTCAGGCATTGAAAGTGAAAATTACCTGTATTGCGTTTGAGAAAGACGTTGTGCTTAGAACTGTGCCTGTAGGATTTTGCCTGTTGGCACAATTAAATGCCATTTTCTGTTCAGATGGCTTTTTGAATTCTTGATGAGGCCCTTCTGTGCATCGCTAAGTTACCGTATATGTCAAAAATTATTTGTCACGATAACATCAGCTTGTAGAGTCAGAGAATGAGGAAATAGGATATAACTGCAGTCATTCATGGATGTGATGGAATCTTGGAATCTGACTTATGTATCTTTGAAATTTAAGGATTGAATTTCATGATCTATTTTCTTTTCTTAAATGTATATCTTTAAGCTTTATGACAGTTCATTACCAAATTATGAAAATAAAATCGATTCAAAAAGATTTTTGAATTGTTCCTGGCTCATCATTTAGTAACAAACAATACAATTGCTGTAATTTGTGTCAAAGTGACTGCATTCAGACAACAGAAAATGGAGTGTGAATAGCCTTATGGGTGGATAGGTCATTTACAGAAATAACAGATGGTACTCAGCAACTTTTCCTCCTTTTATTCTGTTGTTTGTAATAACATATATTCACAAATTAAGCATTGATATGATGGCTCACTGATGTTCTGCTTTGTTATTGAAAATGTTTGCTGACCCTTGATTTATTTTTGTACACCAAAGAACCCTGTGGAGTGTTTCGCACATGCAATATGATGCATAATAAAGAGTAATTAGAACAGAACATTGTAAAAAGCTATATTAAAATGTATCGTATCTCTTTAAACTGTTCACAATAAAATTTTGGAATCTTTTATATTTTGCGAGAAGATGTCAATACTTTGGCTTTTTAAAAAGTAAAATATGCCCCCTTGAAATTCACATTTAAAGCATTATATAATTCTGCATTTTTATTGAAATTGATCGTAAACAGTGAGGTGACAGCTTGATTGGATTTAATTAGTAGTCTTGAAATACTAATAGCATCTATCATTTCAGAAATTTTATAAAGACATTGATATTCAGGTTTTCATGTTGAATCAGTGGAAATTGGAACAGCAATTTTTTGGGATGGTTCAGTTGGGTTTGGATTTGTGAGTTCAGTTGGGTCACATTGCAGCACTCCTCCCAAACTGAGCTGCCCAAACAAATTAACAAAGCACAACTTGCAGCAAATTTAAATGAATTCTGCTTCATTAATTTTAATATTAATTTGCCTCTGGAATTGTGTTCAAAACCTTGCCAGGTTTGGCATTTAAATTTTAGTATGGATTGGGCATGGACATATTTGACACATCTGGGCTTAAACTAGTCAGTATTGAAGAGTTCAGACAGCCAGCAATTTCTTGGCTATGATAAACCAGATATACGACCACTTTTGCATTGATGCAAAGAAGTTTTTGATGTACATCAATATAGAACTGACAGTGCAACCCAGCAGTCTAGTGTGTGTTCTGACTGAAGACCGTACTAAAGGCAAAAGGTCTACTGGCTTTCTCATAATTTAAAATCAAGCCAGGATTTGGAACTTAGGTCAGGAGGGCTGCAAGTTGACCTGAGTTGGCAGGATTCATGTTAAATATCAAGTTAGTTCAGGTCACACAGGTTGACATCAGAATTTAGGTCGGATCACAGATTGATAAAATTGCTTAGCAAAGTAGGTTTGCTTACTGAACAGCTGTACTAGATATGTTTTAGTTTTCCAGGTTTCCCAGTTAAATATCAATTTTTAAGTGCAACTATAATAGTAGAAGAACATCTTGTCAACAGTGACCATATTAGACTTTGACATTAAATTTGAGGAGGAGAAAGACCATAAGACATTGGAGCAGAAATTAGGCCATTCGGCACGTCGAGTCTGCTCCGCCATTCAATCACGGCTGATAAGTTTCTCAACCCCATTCTCCTGCCTTCTCCCCATAACCTTTGATCCCCTTACCAATCAAAAACCTATCTGTCTCAGTCTTAATACACTCAATGACCTGGCCTCCACAGCCTTCTGTGGCAATGAATTCCATAGATTCATCACTCTCTGGCTAAAGAAGTTTCTCCTCATCTCTGTTCTAAAAGGTCTTCCCTTTACTCTGAGGCTGTGCCCTCGGGTCCTAGTCTCTCCTACTAATGGAAACACCTTCCCCACGTCCACTCTATCCAGGCCTTTCAGTATTCTGTAAGTTTCAATCAGATCCCCCCCTCATCCTTCTAAACTCCATCGAGTATAGACCCAGAGTCCTCAAACGTTCCTCATATGTTAAGCCTTTCATTCCTGGGTTAGTTCTCGTGAACTTCCCCTGGATTCTCTCCAGGGCCAGCACATCCTTCCTGAGATATGGGGCCCAAAATTGCTCACAATATTCTAAATGTGGTCTGACCAGAGCCTTATAAAGCCTCAGCAACACATCCCTGCTTTTATATTCTAGTCCTTTTGAAATAAATGCCAACGTTGCATTTGCCTTCCTAACTACCGACTCAACCTGCAAGTTAACCTTAAGAGAATCCTGGACTAGAACTCCCAAGTCTCTTTGCACTCCAGATTTCTGAATTCTCTCTCCATTTAGAAAATAGTCTATGCCTCTATTCTTCCTACCAAAGTGCATGACCTCACACTTCCCACGTTGTATTCCATTTGCCACTTCTTTGCCCATTCTCCTAACCTGTCTAAATCCTTCTGCAGCCTCCCCGCCTCCTCAATACTACCTGTCCCTCCGCTTATCTTTGTATCAAAAGATCACAAGCAAACTAAGGTTTTAAACTTAAGGCTGGCTTCAAGATAATGGACAGGATTTTACGGTCCCCTGCAGACAGGGGAGCCTGTAAAATTCTCTGGGTGGCCTGTCTGCCACCCTGCTGAAGTGTCTGCAGTTTTATAGTGGCATATGAGGCCTAGGGCCTTCACCCCAATTGAGTCCCTTATGTGGTCAACTATTAGCCATTTAAGGGCCATTTTCCCCCAGATCTTAATTTTGAGGCTGGCAGCATGATGGGAAACTCCATCATCCAAAAAATCGTACCCAATGAGTTGTAAGCTAAACATGTTGAACTGAGCAATTGTGTAAACCTACAGGAAAATAGTGTGAGGTAATATTTAGTACAATACCGGTACATGTCCCTAATGAGCAAACACTTTACTGTGTAGTCAAGCAACCCTGAACAACATATGTGTTAACCTATAATTTAAAGTTAAGTAAAGTGACTAGCACAAATGCCAAGAAAAGTAGTAATACAGAAGACTGAGGGAAGAATATAAAAGGACAATGAAGGGACACAGGGAAAGTATTAGGAGTTGCGAGAGGAGAATACAGCCAAAATTGAAAAGTAATATAAAGTGTAATAGTAAATATTTGTAAATGGATGACACATTAAAGACCGTTGGCTGATATGGTAATAGACAACCAGTTAAAGAAATACTGTTTATCTGTTTTCAAAGTGAACCAAGAAAATAAAATACCAATGGTAGGAGGGAAATTAAAAGTAAATTGAGTACGAGCTTATTAGGTTCAATATTAGTAAAAAGAAATAAATGGTAATGTAGAAAATATTAGCACTTAAGTGTATATCAATCCCTAGGACATGATAATTTCTACAGTGGGGTATTAAGAGAAGTAAGTTAGGAAATTGTAGAAACTTTAGTTATATTGGAGCACTTGGTGGCATTTTCATGCCACTCATTGCTTGAGTGGGCAGATAAGCCAGTGGCCTGACACCATTCATATCAGTGTCTGAATTGCCTCAGCAGGGGAATAGTCACTTTATTCAAGGTGTCCCTAATGGATGGCCACTTCCCTCGTCCATCCCCCCAACTCCTCACGTGCTAGTGTGCTACCTTCGACTGCAAGATAGCCTCTGCCCCCCCTGCACTCCCAAAGTCGCCTTAACAGCAGGGCAGCCTTTGACCCCAAAACAAAAACTGAAGTTCTGTTGAAGGGTCATGAGGACTTGAAATGTCAACTTTGCTCTTCTCCGCCGATGCTGCCAGACCTGAGTTTTTCCAGGTATTTCTGTTTTTGTTTTGATTTCCAGCATCCGCAGTTTTTTGTTTTTATTTCAGCCTTTGACCCCCTCCTGCAAGTTGCCTCAACCATAGGGCAGTCTTTGCTCCCCCTCCCCCAAAGTTGCGTTAACTGCAGGACAGCCTTTGCCGCGCTGCAACGCACCTCAACTTTGAAGTCCAACAGGTGCCCTCACGAGCTTTCCGCAATGTTACTGTGCAGTCACCTCCGAGTTCCCCTCAAAGTGTAGCCCGCCAAGTGCATGCCTTTTATATGCTGTTGTGAAACACAATCATGCCAATGTGGGCGGACGATCCAGCAATGGGGGACTAGTCCAGCGGGCCAGCCTTATAATGATATGCTGATGTGTTAAAAAGAGGCTCCCAATGCCTATGGCGGGAAACACGGTTCACCATCGACGGGCTGAATGGATGATCGCAAACTAGTTTCATGATGTTGTGAAACTGATTTTTGGCCGCCTTGCCATACTGTTTGCTTACGCCACCAAACACGCCTGACGCCAGCGGGCAAGGACGATTCCGTCTTAGATCTTGTGCTCAAGTCTTTGGAGTGGTGTTTGAACCCATTACCCTCTTGCTCAGAGGCAACAATGTTACCCACTGAGCCAAGAATAACATGAATTTCTTGTATGTTGCTCATATTTCTTGGAATTGTCACACTTACTTCCGGTAGCATTTTAACCCTCACACTTTTTCTGACACACAATCCCTTATCATAATACCAATGTCAGAATTGGTAAAATGCATCTTTTATTACCAAGCCAGTTCTGTGAGGCATCTTGTTACGGGTTCCTTATAAATGGACATGACTGGTTGACTCTTCAAAAATGCTGGCATAGACTTGATGGACTGAATAACCCTCCTTTAATGCTATAGAATTCTGTGATTCTATCATGTGCAACCATGCCTATAAGAAAAAAGTTAGAATGTCAGTGATTGTGTAGCGTTGTGTTGGGGTCATGTGTATGCCATTGCTGATTAGCTGGAAGTATGTGGGGACAGCAGGAGGTGGGTGTAAGGCTGGCATCATTGGTAGATTGTGACATTGAAATACCTTTTCAGATTACCCTAGAAGGGCAAGGTATCTCAAAAATTTGAGCATCAGGTGAAGCTAGCTATTTCACGCTGCAACTTTGCAGTAGCAACACAAGTGGTATTCGCCATTGGTAGGATGCTGCCGTCAAGCCAAAAAGACGTTCTGACTATCACACAAATGAGTAATGTGGTATATAAATTATATAAGTGCCAGTGTGATGCTAGGTATGTAGACTGTATGACCCAAAGGCTAGCGGGTCATATCAAACAGCATGCCCCCGCTGTTGTCTGCAATGAGCAAGTTACAGTCCGTACCCAACCAACCCATGTTTGCAAAACTCAAAACACTGTGTCTGATATTAGATATGATTCCGCGATTGGACAACATTTGCTAAATAATCCTCAGTGTGCTAAGAATTACGCTGACAACCAATTTAAGATCATCAGTTGGGCACGCTGTGTGGTGCAGTTGAGAGTACTGGAAGCTACATATATTAATACACAGGGCCCTGTTCTTTGCAGACAGAAACAAACATATATTGCGCCTGTTCCAGCTAAACAAAATAAGTGACCAACCATTCGTTGACTCATTCCTCAGAACAATACCTTGATCAATCAGGATCAAGCTGCCTGGTTTAAATGTCAAACAATTCTTGGCAGTTAACTGTCAGTTACCATCACTGGTGCATTCCTCATGGCAACACTTCTACCAATCAGAGTCCACTTGCCAACCAATCAGCACTCTCTTCCCATATAGTATAGATTGTTGTTTTCCCCTTATATTGACATTCTTGCAAAGTGTCCTGATGAATGCAAGAGTTTTGACCTGTCTTTTTTTTTGAGCAATACTCAAGTTCTGTACTACTAAATGACTATTTATTCTGATTGTACTGAAAACACATTTTTTCCAGTTCTCTCCATGTATGCCTATGCAAGTGAAACAGCCAGAAGACATTGGTTCCATCACAAGATAAAGTTTCAATTTCACTGCTCACTCAGATTGACAGGATTCTGGACTTTTTAAAAAATATATTTCATAGTTTATGGTGATTGACAGGACTGAAAATTCCTCTCAGGCAGAATGATTAAGATGATGTTGCATTATTACCATGATTATCTAAACTCAATATATACTCTCTATTGTATTATCTTTCAAGACACACCATTTTTTACTTTTAATATTATTCTTTCTAATTTGCTGAACCATTACATAAAATTTGTAGCATCCCATAGAGGACAATGGCCTGGGGTGTACCTCTAAGAGATTCCCATCTTGGGAAGTCAGGCCATCTTTCCCTTCCCACTGAATGTATTCTTATTCTGACGCTTATATTTCGTATTACTTTGGTTATAGTGGAGTCTATACTGCTCTTTAACAGAACTTTATCACCTCTCGTGCTGATATGTTCATGGGTTGCTTTCTTTCTCGACTGTAACATTTTTCTTTCCAAACTTTTGTGTCTTATTGGTCTGGATTTTCTGTCCATGTCAGAATGGAAGTGGGGGAGTTTAAATATGTCAGGTGGGACCCAATTCTCAGGTTCCCGCCCCCATTCTGGGCATGAGATTTTTATAGGGGAGAATTTCTGGAATGGTGGTCTGGGGCGGGCACGGAGCCAATCGCCTACCGCGATCAGCTCCGCGCCACCATTTTCCTTGGTGGGCCAATTCAAGCCCGCCCAGCATGACACACGGCCAGTAGCGCCTGTGTGGGTTGGCCGGGGGGGTGGTGGGGGGAAGAGGGAGCGTCGGAGCCTGCACTCTTGCACGCGATCTCCCTGTGGCACAGAGCTGCCTCAGGGAGATTAGGTACATATTGAGATTTTTTAATAAATGTAAAAATTATTTACACATGTCCCCACATATGACATGTTACATGAGTTGGAACATGTTTATGAATTGTGCAAAAATTATTTATTTAGTAAAACATTCAGGAAACCTCATCCTGCCATGGATCAGTTTTCCTGAAAAACGCGAAGGCCGCTTGGGCTCTTCGCCTGCTCACCGACCTTTAGGTTGGACGGGCAGCGTTAATAAGTAGTTTAATTGGTTTTTTAATGGCCTTAACAAGCCTTTGACAGTTCGGTGGGCGCGCTCCGGAGATAGCTGCGCGCCTGCCAAACGAAAGATCTAAATGACGTGCAGTGATGTTGGGCCAAAATTCTGGCCATAGTGTTGGGAAACAGTGTGGGTAGCGAGCCCTTACTCAGCAATCCTTCCCTTGCCTATTCCATTGCACATTAGACCCCACACCCACGCTATTTTCATGGAATTGGTCCTGATTTTGAGGCATGGTTCACGGCACTTCAAAGGAGTCGTGAACCATAGTCCAATTTCAGGAACTTTTTTTGACTGGTAAGTTTGAAAGTTCTTATCCATGTCCCTCATATCCTCATACTATGTCCTCTCCATGTCCACCATTGCCCTTCCATGCCCCCATATTGAAGCCATATGGAGAAACTTAGACATCTCCTGTTCTCAACTCAACCTTCCTGCCTTATATCCCAAGAGTACCTTGCGTTTTTTTTATCGAACTGTTACTTCTAACAGTTTTTGGTTGCTCTATTGTGTATTCTAGAATATAATATTCTTATTACAGCATTATTGCTCCTTGCTTATTTTGTGCTTTGCTTATTTTGTGCTTTGCTTATTTGTGCTTTGTATCAATTCTTAAACTATCGGCATGAATTTCCATGGAAAATACTCTAACTTGTTTGCTATGAAGTTCTGATTAAAAAAAAATTATGGGCTGAATTTTATGCACGCGCCTGACCCGATTGGGTGTGAAATTGCACGAGATGATGTTGGACAAGCGTCCTGACATCATCCCGTGCTTCCCTGATATTTTGCGCAAAAGTCGGAAGCGTGCGCACTGACAATTATGAGGGCATTTAAGCCCATTAATGATGCAATTGCCTATCATTTTTGATAGCCCGTCCAACCTTACAGTTGGCGGACAGGCGAATTGGCCAAGCGGCCTTCACATTTTTCATGAAACCTCATCCAAGGGCGCGATGAAGTTTCCATTATTAAATAAAATAAAAATAGAAATCTGTGGACAGCATTTTTATAATCTATATGTTCGGGTGCATGATTGTGATGTTTGAACATTTTTTTCCTGGTTTTAAAACTTTATTTCCTGGGTTTCAGGTCTTCAGCTCTCTGAAGTAGCTCTCTGGCTTCAGGGAGATTTCTGTCAGCGATTACCCGCGCCAGCGTTGACATCATTACCCACCATCCTCCCGCCCCTACCCCGGCAGTGCTGAGATTTTCAGCGCATGCTTCATGCTGACTGTCATTAATTGGCCAGCCAGCTTGAATTCGCGGTCAGGGGCCGATCATGGCTAGCAGTCCATTTCCCTACAGCTCCCAGACCCGCCTATTGAGTCCGCCTGCCAAGCTGAAAATTCAGGCCTATATATTTTGTTACATGTAGCTTTTGTGTACACATATTTTCGTGGTGTGACCTACAGTAAACACAGACACATATGCGATCCCAACACAGTAATTTCTTACTTAAACCCCTCCACCTCTGCATCATTCTTTCCTCCATACAGACCAACATAAAATTCACTTCTTTGATCAAGCTTTGTGAAAAGCATCGCAATGTTTTCTACAAAAAAAGGAGTCG
This sequence comes from Carcharodon carcharias, assembly GCF_017639515.1. Lineage (NCBI taxonomy): Eukaryota > Metazoa > Chordata > Chondrichthyes > Lamniformes > Lamnidae > Carcharodon > Carcharodon carcharias. The sequence goes on along the minus strand of NC_054484.1, from coordinate 6,739,649 downwards.
TTGGCACCCTTCCATCTGTGAGAAATGATGAGAATGCAGCTCTGGATTTGGAGGTCAGATGTGATCATTTGCTGCATATCTTTTGATGGCTGAACAAGCCGATTCTTGAAAGGCAGTTTGCCACACCTGCCACTTCTGAGGTAGTCCCTTGCCGGTGGCACGGGATGATCTCTGCTGACGCCTTGTTTGCAGGACTGGCATCTGCTTTTGAAACGAGCCCAAAGAACCCATTTTTAAAGTCAACCCACTTGCACAGTATTAAAATCAGGCCCATTATGTACATGCATGCTTTTGTTGTGATGGACTTGTCTTGTAAAATGTAAGTTAAAAGTCCTGAGTATTTTTATAATCTAAAAGTAAGCTGCTCAAGGAACATAGTTACATTAGACATATTTTAAAGCAACAAATTTACTGTAAATTGAGTGGAGAAGGTTCACGTACAAGTTTCAAGGATTTCCAGTCAGTTGATTGCCCATGGCATTACAATTGAGTGTCATTGTATTTGTGAAATTTTCTTCATGTTTGATTGTAAGAGAATCCATGTATAAGATGTCCCCTCAAAATATCTGAAAACGCGTGTGGCATTTGTATGAACTGATGTCCTTTGTTGATGCTCCTCCAACTCACTTTTCTTACATCTTTAACCAGGCTACCTTTGAGTGGCTGTTCAGGATCTTCTACCCACTTTGTGGGAATGGCACATGCCCCCTGGCCTTGATTACATCTCTGATTTTAATCGCTCTGCTTTTGGTGACCATGCCTTCAGCTGCAAAGGCTCTACGCTCTAAAATTCCCTCCCTGAACCTCTCCTTCCTCCTTTTAAGATGCTCCTTAAAATCTATGACCAAGATTTTGGTCACCTGTTCTAATATCATCTTATGTGGCTTGATATCAAATTTTGTTTGCTAATGCTGTTGTGAAGCATCTTGGGATGATTTACTATTTTAAAGGCGCTATATAATTAGCTTCTTTAAGAGAAGTGTCTATAAATCTGGGGGCAAACTTTCACCTCCTTCCAGCCATCTTAGGGGATAGTGCAATAAGTGTTGAAATTCAGGGAATATAAGCTCCCTTTAAAAGGTACATGTACCTTTTAAGTGTACTACTTTCAAACTTCTAGTGGAAGTATAATTGGAGGGCTAGCTAGACGATCACAACAGAACAGAGCATCTGCCCAAGAACAGCTCTTGGGTATATAATAGTAAAATTGAATGGGTGCTTTGTTGCTGATTATAAATGGCTGGTTCGTCTGCCACTTCTATAAAGCTCAGTAGTTAAAATCTAGTGATCTTCAAGTCAATGACATATTTTGGGTGTGCCACCTGTCTTTGTCCCCTTGTGTAACATTCTCTGTGACCTACAGCACAGGGACTGCAGTGGTTCAAGAAGGCAGCTCACCACCACCTTCTCAAAGGCAATTAGGGATGGGCAATAAATGCTGGCCTAGTCAGTGATGCTCAGATCCCGTAAATGAATATTAAAAAATTCTCTCACTTGGTTAAAATTAATCTGTGTCTCCCTTGGTTGGTATGAGTGGGTGAGACTGAAACTTGCCATATGATGGATTGTACCTGCGAAAACCCATTTACCACTGTGATATGGTATGTTGGAGTACTAATGCATGCCTGCAAGTATTCATCTTAATGTTCTGAAATTTTTATTTGGAATTGTATAATTTTGGGGAAATTAATTAAATTACCAGCTGCTGATTCAATTCCATTTACATGTAATTTGACTAGTAAAACTTTCACTAATTAAAGTAGGTGGCTAGATTTGCTAGATAAACCCTGTGGGTTTTGCAACATTACTGTTTCGTTACGATGCAACTGGTAGATGTTTATTTGGATAATTCTGGGACCATATAAATGTTATCTATAATAGAGCAGGTAATGAATAAAACAAAACCTCAATGTCTTTTACTTTGAATATTTGTAAACATTTGCCAGTCATTATTAAACTTGGATTAATCATCGTAACGCTTGCAAAGGTTGTGTATAAGGAAATCAGTGCAGTAAACTAACAAACATTTTATTGATCAGTTCAAATTTTGCACCAGTACAGACTTTGGAGAAATGTAGTTTGGCACTTGTTAATCAGACATTTAGCATTATTGAGACATGGGGCAGAATTTTCCCATTGACGTGTGGGGGCAGGCTCTGCACACATGCACGTAAAATGATGTGTGGTGATGTCGGGTGAGTGTCCCGACGTCACCGCGCGCCATCACGATATTTCGTTGGGCGGGTGCGCGATGCTGTCCGATGCATGTCCACCATTAATTAATGGGCCACTTAAGGCGCAAATCAACCACAATTTTTCGGCGCCCGTGTAATCTTTGGATCGGCGCATGGGCGCAATGGGCAGGCTAGTCAGACACATTTGTATAAACCTCATCCACGGGTGGGATAAGACGACTGTGCTCTGTCAAATATTGACGTTTCAAAGTTACTGATACTTGCCTATGTGATCTGCAATACTTCAAAACATATACCAGCTGCTTGGTCTGGACTCTCAACCTTCAGGTCAGCACTCTGCAGTGAGGGATCTTCTTTGGGCCTGCATGTTTCAGGAAACCTTCTCTTAGCCTGGGAATGGGAGCTGAACTCTCCATTGGAGGCACTTCCTCTGAGGAGGATGGGAGGGCTAGAAGGGGGTGGAGGCCAGGAGTGCACATTCAGCCTCCAGGGGAGCCATATTTGGGAGGTCAGGCGCAAGCACAAGGGGTGCAGGGCTAAGAGGTAGTCCAAGGCGGAAGGGGCCGCAGAAGACGCCACTATCCTGCTGTGTACAGGTGGCGAAGCAGCTACCTCAATATGTCTGAGGTACAGTGCCGAAGGAGGCTCCATCTCTCAAGGGAGACAGTCAACTATATCTATCAGATGATTGGGCCTGAGATCTCCACTAACTGTGTGGGTGGACACTCCATGCCAGTGACTCTAAAGCTCACACGCTGCCCTCAACTTCTATGCCTCTGGCTCCTTCCAAGGCTCGGTGGGTGATCTTTGCGGTGTCTCCCAGTCAGCTGTCCACACTTGTGTCAGGCAGGTTACAAATGCTCTGTTCAGGTGTGCATTGACCTTCATCCTCTACATTGGGACCAGGCAAGCCAGACACAACAAGCCAGAGGCTTTGCAGCCATTGCTGGCTTCCCCCGCATCCAGGGTGCAATAGACTGCACATGTGGCCATCAAGGCGCCAGCGGGTGAGCCCGGTGCCTTCGTGAACAGGAAGAACTTCCACTCCATCAACGTGCAGATATTGTGTGATCACAGGATAGTGATTCTTCTGTGCAACGTACCCTGGCAGCTCCCACAACGCCTATATCCTCAGACACTCCCAGGTGCCGGGGCTGTTCAGTGCTTGAGCTCAGCTGGTTGGATGGTAGAGGACACTAATAGCATTCCAAAAATACTAAATAATCAATGGGTAAAAGGGGTTGGGGGGGGGGGGGGAGAAGAAAATAAATGCAATAACTGTCGCCAGAGAAAAAGCACTAGGGAAACTAATGGAGCTAAAGGCCAATAAGTCCCCTGGACCTGATGAGTTGTACCCCAGGATATTAAAGGAAGTAGCTACTTATAGTGGATGCACTAGTAGTAATCTTCCAAGAATACTTAGATTCTGGAAAAGTTCCAAAAACTGCCAATGTAACACTCTTATTCAAAAAGGGAGGGAGATAAAAATTAGGTAACTATAGGCCAGTTAGATTAACATCTGTCATTGGGAAAATGTTGGAGTCTATTATAAAGGATATTTATAAATACATAATATAATCAAGCAGAGTCAGCATGGCTTCATGAAGGGGAAATTATGCCTGACAAATCTATTAGAATTCTTTGAGGAGGTAACACTCAGGATAGATAAGGAGGAACTAGTCGATGTAGTATATTTGGATTTCCAAAAGGTGTTTGATAAGGTGCTGCACATAAGGCTACTTAATAAGATAAGAGCCCATGGTGTTGGGGATAGTATATTAGCATGGATAGAGGATTGGCTAACTAATAGAAGACAGAGGGTTGGGATAAGGGAGGCATTTTCAGGATGGTAACCTGTAACTAGTGGAGTGTCACAGGGATCAGTGCTGGGCCCACAGTTATTTACAATGTATATTAATGATTTGGATGAAGGAAGTGAATGTACCATAACCAAGTTTGCGGATGACGCAAAAATAAGTGGGAAGGCAAGTGGTGAGGATGACACCAAGAGTTTGCAGAGAGATATAGACAGGTTAAGTGAGTGAGCAAAAACTTGGCAGATGGAATATAACGTGGGAAAATGTGAGGTTATGCACTTTGGCAAAGGATTAGAGGAGGTGAATATTATTTTAATGGAGAAAGACTGCAGAAAACTGCAGCAGAGAGGGATTTGGGGGTCCTTGTGCATAAATTGCAAAGGGCTAGCATGCAAGTTCAGCAGGTAATAGGGAAGGTAAATTGAATGTTGGTTTTTATTAAAGGAATGGAGTATAAAAATAAGGAAGTCTTGGTAAAATTATACAAGGCACTAGTTAGACCACACCTAGAATACTGTGAACAGCTTTGGTCCCCTTATCTAAGGAAAGATATACTGGTATTGGAGGCAGTCCAGACAAGGTTCACTCGGTTGATCCCAGGTTCGGAGGGATTTTAGCATGAGGAGAGATTGAGTAGGTTGGGCCTGTACTCATTGGAGTTTAGAAGAATGAGAGGCGACTTTATTGAAACATAGCAGGTTCTTAGGGGGCTTGACAGGGTAGGTGCTGAGAGGTTGCTTCCCCTTGTGGGAGAGTCTAGGATCAGAGGGCATAATCTCAGAGTAAGGGGTCACCCATTTAAGACAGAGATGAGAAGGAATTTCTTCTCTGAGGGTAGGCAATCTATGGAATTCTTTACTGCAGAGGGCTGTCGAGGCTGGGTATTGTGTATATTCAACTCTGAGATAGACAGGTTTTTAATCAGTAAATGAATCAAGGATTATGGGGAAAAGGCAGGAAAGTGGAGTTGAGGATTATCAGATCAGCCATGATTTCATTGAATGGTGGAGCAGACTCAATGGGCTGAATGGCCTACTTCTCCTAGACCGTATGATCTTATGAACACAAAACAATCAACCGTAAATGGAACCCTATACATATTAAAGTTTTGATCGACATAAGTTATTTGACTAAATTTTGCTGAATTTGAGAAGCATGATTGACATTTTGACTGTGATTTGAGTGGAAAGAAAGCAGTTGTATGGGCACTGTGAGCTGATATGACATTAGAAGTATAAAAAGGAGAATTCTTCATAAGCTAGTTTAAATATATTAAAGTCAATTCTACCCTGTGACTCATTGATATTCATTTTTACTAGATCACTGCAGAAATAATAATGAGCCAGATCTTGTAGCTTATAGCTTGCAGCATACCCCATTAGTTAAACTTTTTCTTCACCATTCAGCTTGTATATTATTGCTGACGTTAACTTGTTACAAGTGCAAGCTTAAAATAATGTGGTGAGCGTAAAGGATCTATTGGGACCTTAGTTAACAATGGGACTAACCATCTGTTCCTTAAACAGTGATAACTAAGGTTTGAGAAAGAAATCAGATCATAACTAATAAGGGCAGCAATAGGCCATTCGGCTCATCAAGCCTAGTCTGCCATTTGATATAGCCATGGCTGATCTTATTGTGGGCTTAACTCCACTCTCCTGCCTGTCCCTCATAACCATTAACTCACTTGTCGATCAAAAATATGTCTAACTGAGCCTTGAATTCATTTAATGACCCAACCTCCAATGCTGCCCATGGAAGAGAGTCCTAAAGTTTAATGACCCTCTTGAGAGAAGAAGCTTCTCCTCATTTCCATCTTAAATGGGAGGTCCCACATTTTTAAGCTGTGCCCTTTAGTTCTAGATTCCCTCCCAAGAGGAAACATCCTCCCTGCATTTACCCTCTCACGCCCCCTCAGAATCTTATATGGTTCAATAAGATTACCTCCCATTCTTCTAAACTCCAATGAGTATAGCCCAACCTTCTCAACCTTTCCTCTTAAGACAAATCCTTCATCCCAGGAATCACCCTAGTGAACCTGCTCTGAACTGCCTCCAATGCAGTTATATTCCTCCTAAAGTAAGGAGACCAAAACTATACACAGTACTCCAGGTGAAGTATCACTAATGCCCTGTACAGCTGTAGCAAGATTTCCCTACTTTTATGCTCCATAGCCTTTGCAATAAAGACAGACATTCCATTTGCCTTCCTAGTTACTTGCTGTTCCTGTATGTTAATTTTTTGTGATTCATATACAAGGACACCCAGATGTCTCTGCAGTGCAGCATTCTACAGTCTCTCTCTATTTAGATAATATTCTGCTTCTCTATTCTTCCTGCCAAAGTGGACAACCTCACATTTTCCCACAGTACACTCCATCTGCCAATTTTTTTATCACTTAACCTATCTATATCCCTTTACAACTCTTTGTATCCTCCTAACTATCTTTGTACATATCAGCAAATATGGCTAGAATACAGTCTGTCCCTTTGTCCAAGTTATTAATATAGATCATAAATAGTTGAGGTCCCAGCACTAATTCCTGTGGCAATCCACTAGTTATAGTTTGCCACCCTGAAATAACCCGCTTTTCTGTTTCCTGTGAGTTACCCAACCTGCTGCCTATGAGGGGAGGCAGCAGCATAGTGGTATTGTCGTTGGACTGTTATTTCAGAGACCCAGGGAGGAGAATTTTCTCCCCTTCAGGGGGGTGGGCGGGCGTGCAGCCGATTGTCACCTGCGATGGGCTGCCCGCTGCCGTTTTATGTGGGCAGGCCGTGCTGAGCGCTCCCTGTACGGGTGGGGGGAGGAGGCTGAGTCAGGGCCTGCGGCCTTTTGTGCATGCATGCGATAGAGTGCAGAAATCTCCCTGAGGCACAGGACTACCTCAGGGAGATTAGTTTGGTTTTTTTAAATTTTAAAAGAAAAAAAAATTTAAAGAAATGTTCCCTCGTGACAGTGTCACATGAGCTGGGACATGTCAGTGAACTTTAATTAAAACTTTCATTCAATTTATAAACACTTCATGAAACCTCATCCTGCCTGTGGATGAGGTTTCATGTAAATGTGAAGGCCGCCTGGGCTTCCATAAGGTTGGACGGGCAGCTCCGTTAAGTATTTCAATTACTATTTATTTGCCCTTAATAGGCCTTTGACAGATCGGTGGGCATGCAGCTGACTCCGGTGTGCGCCCGCCGAACTGAAAACCTGAATGACGCGCGATGACGTCAGGATGCACACCCGACATCACCATGCGTCATTTTACCTGTTGGCGAACGGGCCCCGTACCCGCTCGCTGACCCGAGGATTCTGGCCAGGGTAATGCTCAGGGTTCAAATCCCACCACGATGGTGGGATGGTGAAATTTGAATTCAATAAAAATCTGGACTTAAAAGTCTGATGATGGCCATGAAAACCATTGTTATAAAAACCCATCTGGTTCACTAATGTCCTTTAGGGAAGGAAATCTGCCATCCTTATCTGGCCTGGCCTACATGTGACTCCAGACCTACAACAATGTGGTTGAATCTTAAAAAATGCCCGCTGAACAAGGGCAGTTAGGGGTGGGCAATAAATGCTGGCCTAGCCAGCGATGCCCACATCCCATGAACGAATAAATTTAAAAAAAAAAGCTATGCTGATATATCACCCCCAACACCATGAGTCCCTATCGTGTGCAGTAACCCTTTGTGTGGAAACCCAAGTACACTATGGCAGGGATTTCCTAGCCCTGCCTGCCAACAGAATCTTCCGGTCCCATCGAAGTCAGTGGAATTTTGGCTGGCTCATTGTATCTGAAGTGACGAGACTAGCCGCTCCGAGGCCGGAAAATCCCAGCCTATATCTTTTGGTTCCCCTTTATCTAACCTGCTTGCTACATCCTCAAAGAACTGTAATAGATTTGTCAAACACGATTTCCCTTTTGTTACAATCAGGCAGAGTCAACATGATTTTATTATGATTTTTTAAATCTCTTGCTACTACATCTTTAATAATGGATTCTAGCATTTTCTCAATGAAAGATATTAAGACTAACCGGCGTATAGTTTCCTACTTTCTGCCTCCCTCTGTTCTTGAATAGTGGTGTTACATTTGGGACTTTCCAATCTATTGAGACCTTTCCAGGGTCTCGGGAATTTTAGAAGATTACAACCAATGCATCACCACCTTTGCAGCCACTTCCTTTAAGACTCTGTGGTGCAAGCCATCAGGTCCAGAAGATTTGTCAGCCTTTAGTCCCATTAGTTTTCTTAGTACTTTTTTTCTGGGGACCATGATTGTTTTCAGTTCCTCCCTTTGTCTCTTGATTTTCTGCTATTCTTTTCTATTATGTTTTTCTGTAACTTTTACTGCAAAGACAGATACAAAATACTTGTTTCAAAGTCTCTGACATTTCCTTGTTACCCATTATTAATTCCCAACCCTACATGAATATTTTAACATCATTTTTGCGTTCAAGTGTACTCAATGCGCTCATTTACAATTTGACATCAAAAGTTCTAATTTGGAATGAATTTAACATCAAATTCAATAGTCTGCTCAAAGCTAACCAGCACACTCAAAGCTGTCGAGTAGCTCAAAGCTATCCAGCATGCTTAAAGCTATCCAGTGCGCTCCAAAGCTATCCTGCATCCTCAAAGGTATCAAATGCACTCAGCAATCTACACTGAAAAATACAAGGAAATTAATTAAATAATATCTGAATTTATTCAGTTTTACGTTTAGTTCAGAAAAATCATTCTGCTATACAGTACATACTTGAGAGCACCACCTGATCGCCATCAGTTCTTAATTCATTTTAGTCTCAGGGTCTGTACCTCCCTCCAGCCTGCAATCTCTCCCCCATCTCCCTCCAATCTCCAAGCTCTCCCCTCTCCCTCCATCCTCCAGACCACCATGATGCAATAGCAATTGACAATGGTCAATTGCTCTTATCTCTGTCCCAACTTGAGCTCAAATATTCTTCTCTGTTTAATATGGCACTTGGAGACCAACAGTCTAGAGATTTCAATATTCCTCAAACACAGGTCCTTCCTTACACAATGAGATTTTTAAATTTCATAGGTAACTGTGAAGTACCTTTATCCAGGACCAGGTTTAACTAAATGTTGGCCGCAGCATTGAATACTGTCCACACTTTAAATGTCCATATTCACATGTTAAGATGGCTGCAACTCAACAGAGCTTGTGATCACTTTCACAAAGTATGATCGTATAGTCCATGATATCCAATAACCTCACACTTATACTGGGTGTGACAAAATCTTTTATTGGTATGTAGGAGAAATAAACACGGTAATGTTTAGGCAGTAATTTACAGCTCCAAACCGATCATATCACCTGTTAGATGATTATCTAAAGTAATGTGTGGTGTCTACTTCTTCATGTTCAGCTTCTTTAGCCTAGGTGTTAGACACCTGCTAACATTATGCCCACTTATTTAAACCAAAAGTGACTTCTCCTTGTCTTCTACTCCTGTATCTGACTGTCCACAACCCTTCTTCATATCTCAAAGTGCTGGTCATCTGGCTCAATAAGTGTAATCATTTTTGTCCACATCTGGCCAAAATCTGATTTCCCTGCTAACTGAGCAAATTTTCATATCTTGTTTGAAGTTGTACCTAGGCACTTCCTGCACCTGTCCAATGTTTTGCAGAGGCATAAAAATCAGAAAATGACCTTTCCTTTCATCAGAATGGGGTCATCGATCTGAAATGTTAACTTTTTGTTTCTCCCTTCGCAGATGCTGCCTGACCTTTCAGCATTTTCTTTATTTGGTTTATAGTATCCACAGTGTTTTGCTTTGCAGCAGTGTCCTGTTTTGCTGCCCCTCTTTAGACTAAACCAATAGCCATTGTTACATTTAGATCATTGATCTTTTAGAAGCAATAGCAATTGTTAATGTGGTTCACAAATTTCAGTAATCACAAGCATTTCCCTGAGACCACCATCTTGTTTTGACAGCAGGTCTGTTCTAACATGCAGCCCACATTTTAGAATTACCCAAACTACCAAATTTCTGAAACTACTTGAGTTACAGCAGCTTTAAAATTTACTTAGAGTACTGTATTATCAAAGACAGAGTCCTATTCTTAAAGGAGTTTATCGGAAAATTAATGAGAAAAACTGTTATCAGTAAGTCAATCCACAATAATTTATCCAACATTTTCAGCAGAACTCTTCTTACGTTGCGTGACATTCATTTTGCACTGATTCCTTCATAAGAAACATCTGTCTGCAGCTCCGTATTTTGCAGACATCCACAGTTCATCTCACATTTTGAATCAAAAATTGCAAACTGCAGTTTATTCTTATACATGATGAGCAGATTGCCTCTGCGCTGGAAGATTCTCATGACCCGATGCTGCTGCACATTTCTTCTAGGATTTTCTGATCCCAGCAGCCAAAGAAGTGCCTAGCGCTGTGTCCCTCAGGGCACTCCATTGGAGTGGAGTAGAGTCGGGGGAAGACGGGCCACGCTCCTTTTTATGACACTAGCTGCCATATGGTTTAAAGTTTAAAGGTGTTAGTGAATAGGTGAGTGAGTGAATTGGTTGGGGGGGGGTGGTGAGGTGAGTGGGTGGGTGCGGTGGGTAAGTAGGTAGGTGGTGAGGTAGGTTAGATGGGTAGATATGTGAGTGGATGAGGTGGCAGACAGATTAGGTTGGGGTGTAGTTGGGTTGGGTTTGTTGGAGGGAGGTCGGGAAGGGGTGGTTGGGTTAGGTGCATAGTGGTGAGGTTGGGGATTAGTTGGGTTTGGGGTTGGTCGGGAGTGAGGAGTTGGGTGGTTGTGGAGGGCGCGGGTGGCGGGGGAGGGGTGGTTGGGTTGTCAGAGGGTGTGATTGGAGTGGTTGGTTGTGTACTTACCCAGGTGTTAGACCAGGTTTTAATCTGCCCAACATTTCCTGGGTAACTATCCAGGTAAGTGCCATGGATCTGCCTGAAGTCTCTGACTCTCGCTCAGAGTTGGAGACATTCTCAGAGGGTCCCAAAGAGCAGGGGAATTGCCCATTAGAAGTTTAAGCTTTCTGGGCAATTCCCATGTAGATGTGGGTGTCAGGACTTCTCCAAGGATCCGACGTGCATATTCAATCATATGTCTGGGCTTCCATGATCCAGAGACTGGAAGATATGGCCCATTATTGCTAAATACCTCTTATTAAAAATAGAGAAGAGAAAGCCTATTTCCTTACACAGGGAAGCTTGCACAGGGATCACTGACAACTGCTTCTTGATTTCCATGTTTATCTGCACATGTGCAGATGCCAGAAGTTGCTGTCAGTTTCATGGTTATAATGATAGCAAAAGCTGGCAGTTGCACCGTATTTACAACCACGAAATCTGGGCCATCACCTTGGTTCCAATTCAGGTTTTGATTTGATACTGTCCAATGACGGGGTGGGATCCAAGGCTGGAGGGTGGTCTGAGATTGGGGGCGGAGGTTGGTCGGAGGTCCAGGGGAGCCGTGGGGGGATTGAGATCCAGAGGGTTCGTGGAGGAAGGGGTTCAGAGGTCCGGAGGGGGTGGGTGGGAGCCAGAGATTTGGGAGTGTCGGAGGTTGGGGGGACTGTCAGAGGTCGGAGGGTTTGAGAGGTGTTGGTAGATCGGCGGGGGCGGGGGCGGGGGGGTGGTCTGAGGTCCGGGGGATTGAGGGTGTTCTGAGGTTAGGGGGGTTCCAGTCTCAGGGGTGCAGCTTGGCAGGGGGTGGGGTGGTTGGGAATTGTGGGGGTAAGTCTGAGGTCAGGGGCAGTGTGAGTGGACAGAGAGTGCATAGCGGGCATGGAAAGAAAGAGGAGATGGTGTCATGGTATTGTCGTTGGACTGGTGAGTCAGAGGCCCAGGGTAATGCTCTGGGGATTCAGGCTCGAATCCCACTACGGCAGATGGTGAATTTGAACCCAATGAAAATCTGGAAGTAAAATTCTAGTAATGCCGATGAAACCATTGTTGATCATTGTAGTTCCAGTTCATTAATTCACTTTATGGAAGGAAGGTCCTTTCTGGCCTACATGTGACTCCAGATCCACAGCAATGTGGTTTACTCTTACGTGCCCTCTGAAATGGCCTAGCACTCAGTTGTATCAAACAGCTAAAATGTTGAAGAAAGAATTAAACCGGATGAACCATTCCTAGGCACCGGAAACGACAATAGCAAACTCAGTACCGTTGACCCTGCAAAGTCCTCCTTACTAATATCAGGCAGCTAGTGCCAAAACTGGGAGAGCTGTCTCACAGATGAGTCAAGCAACAGTCTGACATATTCATACTCATGGAATCATAGCTTACAATGTCCCAGACACACCTTTGGGTATCTCCTGCCCCACCGGCAGAACAGACTCAGCAGAGGCGGCAGCACAGTGGTATACAGTTGGGAGGAAGTTGCCGTGCAAGTCCTCAACATTGACTCCTGACCCCATGAAGTCTTATAGCATCAGGTCAAACATGGGCAAGGAAACCACCTGCTGATTATCACCTACAGTCCTCTCTCAGCTGATGAATCAGTGCTCCTCCATGTTGAACACAACTTGGAGGAAGCACTGAGGATGGCAAGGACACAGAATGTACTCTGGGTGGGGGACTTCAAAATCCATCACCAAGAGTGGCTCAGTAGCACCACTACAGATCAAGCTGGCCATGTCCTAAAGGACATAGCTGCTAGACTGGATCTGCGGCAGGTGGTGAGGGAACCAATCTGTCTGCCGCAGATGCATCTGTCCATGACAGTATTGGTAGGAGTGACCACCACAGAGTCTTTTTGGTGACAAAGTCCTATCTTCACATTGAGGCTACCCTCCATTGTGTTGTGTAGCACTACCACCACACTAAATGGGATAGATTCTGAACAGATCTAGCAGCTCAAGATTCGACAGCCATGAGGCACTGTGAGCCTTTGGCAGCAGCAGCAGAATTGTTTCCAACCACAATCTGTAACCTCGTGGCTCGGCATATCCCCCACTCTACCATTATGACCATGCCAGGGGTTCAGCCCTGGTTCAATGAAGAGCGCAGGAGGGCATGCCAGGAACAGCACCAGGCATACCTAAAAATGAGGCGTCAAACTAGTGAAGCTACAATACAGGACCACTTGCGTGCCAAACAGCTTAAGCAGCAAGTGATAAACAGAGCTAAGCGATTCCACAACCCACAGTCCGATCTAAGTTCTGCTGTCACGCCACATCCAGTCATGAATGATGGTGGAGAATTAAACAACTCACTGGAGGAGGAGGCTCCACAAATATCCCCATCCTCAGTGATGGAGGAGCTCAGCACTTCAGTGCAAAAGTAAGGCTGAAGCATGCGCCACAATCTTCAGCCACAAGTGCTAAGACCTCCTCCAGAATCTTCAGCATCACAGATGCCAGTCTTCAGCCAATTTGATTCACTTCATGTGATATCAAGAAACAGCTGAAGGCACTGGATACTGCAAAGACTCTGGGCCCTGACAATATTATGGTAATAATACTGAAGGCTTGCTCTACCCCTGGCCAAGCTTTTCCAGTACAACCACAACACAGGCATCTACCTGGCAATGTGGAAAGTTGCCCATGTGTGTCCTGTACACAAAAAGCAGGATGAATGCAACCCAGCCAATTACCGTTCCATCAGCCTACCCTCCAGTGCATCCATTATCTCTGTAGCTACTTCCTTTAATGTCCTGGGATGCAACCCATCAGGTCCAGGGGATTTATTGGCCTTTACCCTCTTTAGCCCCATGTGCACTGGAATGCTGTGTTTGGCTGCAGTAGAGAGCTTCCGTTGGTGACTGAGGGAGTTTGAGGGTTAAATTCTATCTAAAGCCTGGTCTTTCTTTAATTTAGCAATTAACTAAAAGTTGCTGTTAGGGATGAAAGAAGGTGAGTTTTAGCCCAGCCTTAAAACAGGGCTCACACAGTCTCTGCTAGTTAATTAGATAACTGGCTTAATCAGGTTTTCAGAGGTTAGGTTCAGAGTATAAAAGTAAGCTATCTTATAGTGTTGACTTTGTCTGCAATGGAATGTTGTGTTTGGCTGGAGCAGAAAGCTTCAGTTGGAGTTTGGTGACTGAGGGAGTTTCGTAAGGAGGGAGGAGGTGCTCCTTTCCTTTCCTGCATTTGCTCAAAGAAGAGTGGTGGCCTTGGTAATTAGGAACTGGTGAATAAATTAGAATTTTTAAAGTTCCCATGCTTGGAGTTAACTGTGAAGCACCAGGAATAAGAGACATTTAGGGCCAATATAATTAAGTAATATAAATAATCCAAAGCAGAATAAAGTTAACATAAGGGCAATAGAGTTAAGACATGGCAGGGCAGATCAGTCAAGTGGAATGCGTGTCCTGTAATATGTGCAAAGTCATGGATGTTACTGGTGTCCTTGTTGACCACATGTGCAGGAAGTGCTGTCAGCTGCAGAAACTTGAGCTGCGGGTTTCAGAGCTTGAGCGGCGGCTAGAGTCACTGGCGCATCTGCGAGGCTGAGAGCTATGTGAATAGCACGTTCAGAGAGGTGGTCACACTGCAGCTTAAGGCCAGGAGACAGAGGGAGTGGGTGACCACCAGGCAGTCCAAGAGAAGTAGGCAGGCAGTGCAGGGGTCCCGCTCACAAATCGGTTTTCCGTTTTGGAAGCTGGTGAGGGTGCTGGCTCCTCAGACGAGTGCAGTCAGAGGCAGGTTTGTGGTACCTTGAGTGGTTTGGCTGTACAGGAGGGGAAGAAGAAGAAAGGAAGAGCTATAGTGTTAGGGATTCACTGGTTAGGGGAACAGACAGGTGTTTCTGTGGCCGTAGACGTGTCTCCAGGATGATATGTTGCCTACCTGGTGCCAGGGTCAAGGATGTCATAGAGCGGCTGCAGGACATTCTTTTGGGGGAGGGTGAACAGCCAGAGGTCGTCGTCCACATTGGTACCAATGACTTAGGTAGGAAGGGGGATGTGGTCCTGCAATCAGAATTTAGGGAGCTAGGTAGAAAATTAACAAGCAGGACCTCTAATGTAGGAATCTCCGCATTACTCCCAGTGCCACATGCCAATGAGCACAGAAAGAGGAGGATAAGGCAGATGAATACGTGGCTGGAAAGATGGTGCAGGAGGAAGGGCTTTAGATTCCTGTGACACTGGGATTGGCTCTGGGGGAGATGGCACCTGTACAAGCCGGACGGGTTGTACCTGAACAGAGCTGGAACTGTGTTCCTTGTGGGGTGTTTTGCTTGTGCTGTTGGGAGGGCTTTAAACTAATTCGGCAGGAGTATGGGAACCAGGAAAAAATATTAGAGGAACACCAGGGTGCACAAAATACTGGAAGGGACAGATAGCACTAGTACAGAGAATAGTAAATTAATGGGTAAAGTCGCGGTAAGGGAGAAAGTAACCAAATCTAAATCAGGGTAACTATCCATGTATGTGAATGCACGGAGCATAGTAAATAAGATTGGGGAGTTACAGGCACAGATTGCCATGTGGAAATCTGTTGTTGTGATAACAGAGACCTGGCTCAAGGAAGGGCAGAACTGGGTGTTAAATATTCCCGGGTACAAGGTGTTCAAAAGAGATAGGAAAGGAAGGAAAGGAGGAGGGGGTAGCGGTATTGGTTAAAGAGGGCATTGCAGTGCTGGGGAAAGAGAATATGCCAGGGGGCTCAAGGACAGAATCAATTTGGCTAGAGCTAAGGAACAAAAAGGGTGCAATTACATTGCTCAGTGTAGTCTATAGACTGCCAAATAGTGAGAATGATGTAGAAGAACAAATCTGCAGGGTAATTAGTGAGATGCAAGCATTATAGAGTAGTTATAATGGGGGATTTTAATTACCTGAATGTAGACTGGGACAGTGGTAGTGTAAAGGGCAGAAAGGGGCAAAAATTCTTAGATTGTGTTCAGAATAATTTTCTACAGTGTGTCCAATCCAGCAAGTAAAGATGCACTGTTGGACCTGGTTCTTGGAAATGAGATGGGCCAAGTAGATCAAGTGTCAGTGGGGGAACATTTAGGAGACAGTAATCATTGTATTGTACTTTTTAGGATGACGATAGAAAAGGGCGATAGACAATCCAGAGTAAAAATAATTAACTGAAAAAGAACAGACTTCGATGGGCCAAGAACAGAGCTGGGCCAGATAGACTGGAATGAAAGATTGTTCAGCCACAGTTTTTCCTGCCAATGGGCTACCTTCAAAAAAGAATTGGTTTGGACACAGTCAAGGTGTATTCCATTGAAAGGGAAAGGTAGGACAAACAAATCCAGAGCCCCCTGGATGAAAAAGGAGGTTGAAATTAAGCTAAAGAAGAAAAGTGCACTTATGACAGGTGTCAGGTAGAAAATACAATTGAGAACCAAGAGAAATACAGAAGATTCGGAGGGGTAGTGAAAAAGCAGATGAGAGAAGTGATAAGGGGTGATGAGAAAAGACTGGCAGCCAGCATAAAGGGGAATCCCAAAGTCTTCTATCAACATATAAATAGTAAAAGGGTAGTAAAAGGAGGAGTAAGGACCTAAAAGGGAATTTACACATGGAGAAAAGGGCCATGGCTGAAGTATTAAATGAATACTTTGCATCCGTCTTTACCAAGGAGGTAAATGCTATCCAGGTTATGGTGACAGACAAGGAAACTCTGTCACTAGAAGGGCTCAGAATTGATGAGGAGGAAGTGTTGGATAGACTTTCGGTACTTAAAGTTGACAAGGCTACAGATCCCCTCTCCAGAACCTCCGCCCTCCCACCCCTTTGTTGGAGTCATATCTAACACACAGAAGGATGGTTGTGGTTGTCGGAGGTCAATCATCTCAGTCTCAGGACATCATTGCAAGAGTTCCCCAGGGTAGTGTCCTCGGCCTAACCAGCTTCAGCTGCTTCATCAGTGACCTTCCTTCCATCATAAGATCAGAAGTTGGTATGTTTGCTGATGATTGCACCATTTCGGCTGATTCAGATACTGAAGCAGTCCATGTCCAAATGCATCAAGACCTGGACAGTATCCAGGCTTGGGCTGACAAGTGGCAAGTAACATTCGTGTCACACAAGTACCTGACAATGACCATCTCCAACAAGAGAGAATCTAACCATCACTCCTTGATGTTCAATGGCATTACAATCACTGAATACCCCACTATCAACATCCTGGCCATTACCATTGACCAGAAACTGAACTGGACTAGCCATATAATTACTGTGACTACAAGAGCAGGTCAGAGACTAAGGGTCCTGTGGTGAGTAAAACACTTCCTGAATCCCCAAAGTCTGTCCACCATCTACAAGGCACAAGTCAGGAGTGTCATGGAATACTTCCCATTTGCCTGGATGAGTGCAGCTCCAACAACACTCAAGAAGCCTGTCACCATCCAGGACCTAAAAGCCCGCTTGATTGGCACTCCTTACACAAACAATCACTCCCTCCACCACCAACAAAGTGTGGCATCAGTGTGTACATCGACAAGATGCACTGCAGAAACTCACCAAGGCTTCCTTCGGCAGAAACTTCCAAACGCATGGCCACTACCAGCAGACACATGGGGACACCACCATCTGGAAGTTCCCCTCCAAGTCACTCACCATCCTGACATGAAAATGTATTGCAGTTACTTCACTGTCGCTGTGTCAAAATCCTGGAACTCCCTCCCCAACAGCACTGTGGGTGTACCTACACCACATGGACTGCAGCGATTCAAGATGGCAACTCACCACCACATTCTCGAGGGCAATTAGGGATGGGCAATCAATGCTAGCCTAGCCAGCAATGCTCACGTCCCGTAAATAAATTTTAGAAGTTTAGGTTTGCTCGAGAAAAGAGCTGGTACAGGTGCAATGGGCCAGATGTCTCCCCTCTGTGCTGTAAAATTCTAGTTTTTGGTGTTAAATGCAGATGTAAGCAGATAATTAACACCTAGAATAGCAGGCTGTAGAATATTAATAGATCTCAAGCAAGACAATGGATTAGAAAAGAGAATTATTTTGCAGAATTGGAATTACATGGAACATACTCTTAGCAAGAATCTTTCATATGTTGTCAATTTTAAAATGTCAAAATTGGTTGGTTAATTACAGAGTTAAATTGAAATTGAAGGATATAAGCCCAAGCCTACAAAATAAAAAACAAATAATCCATGAGCTACACGTGTGCCTATGGGACTATGGAAAAATAATTTATGGGAAGGCAACTGCTCACATCTGAATGTTCGAGGTGTTAAGTATGGGATGTTAATGTGAATTGTTGCTCAACTGATCTAAGAGGTCATGTAGAAATTTTCAAAGTTTTCCCTTTGGAGATGAAATATATGGGATGAAAACCATTTCATGGATATTATATCTAAAGAAGAAATCATGTTTCCTTGATGCATCACCCCAACAATAACTGGGCAAGTGAAGTGTTAGAATTAAGAGTTTACACTTGTTTTAACAAGCAAACTGCCTTGGCAAAATGTTTTGAATGTTCTTTATTCAATTCTTCATTGAAAACTTGGTGTTTTTCTGGTGTATTTCAAATAAAAATGAGCTATAAATGACATAAATGAGCCATGGATCAAATTCAGAAATTGATCCTGAACTGTTGTAGTAGAACTCCCAGGGATAGAATTCCAAACAGATATCAGAATTATGTTGCATAGAAAGTCAATACTAATAAATTAGGAAGTTGTGACATGTGGTAATGTTGCTGGACCAGTAATCCAGACACTCAGGCTAATGCTCTGGGGATATAGGTTCAAATCCCACAATGGCAGCTGGTGGAATTAGAATTTTGGCAATAAATCTGCAATTGAAAGTTAGTCTTAGTAATGGTGACCATGAAACTATCATCGATTATTGTAAAAACTCATTTGGCTCACAAATGTCCTTTAGGGAAGGAAATCTGCTGCCTTTCCCTGGTCTGGCTTGCAAGTGACTCCAGACCCGTAGCGATGTTGTTGACTCTCCACTTCTCTCTGAAATGGTGTAGGAAGCCACTCAATTGAAGAGCAATTAGAGATGGGCTGCAAATGCTGGTCTTGCCAGTGATGCCCACATCCCATGGAAGAATAAAGAAAAGAAATATACTTGCATATGCTTGGAATACTGGAAGATTTATATGTATATCACGCTTTGCAATCAATTGATGTTTTGCAAACATTTAATCTGGCTGTTAGGAGTTGGCTGGAGGGCCGTAGAGTTAGGAGGGAACATGGCGGGGGTGGGGGGGGTGGGGGCGGGCGTGGAGAGGGGTGTGGAGGCTGGAGAATGATTCAGTTGGGGGTAGAGAAGGTTGGGGATGGTCTTCCTGCCCAGAGGCCACTCAAGGGCCTCATTCTGCTGTGGGGGTGGTGCCCTGACCCATGTGGGAAGGCTGCCCAAGTAAAAGCTTGCAGCCTTCTTGCGGGCTTGGGGTGGGGGGTGGGTGCTGTACTGATCGGGCACCTTGTGACCTACGGGGGCTCCGTGGCAGCAAGTGAAGCCCCATTGGAAAGAACACCCGTGCTCTCTTTAAGAACGGCACCCCTCCCCACATACCTTACTTGACTGCTGCCAGTGAGGCCACCTCACTTGCTTTCTGTGGCCTCCTGTGTCTTGGTTGTTCCTGGTCAGCTGCCGTACCAGCATTAGCCACCACTCCCAGTGGTGCTGCTGGGACTGAAGAGCTGCCGTACCCCTGATTGGCTGATAGCTCTTAACCTTTGTCCTTGTTGGGACAAAAGCTACAACACCAGACATTTAATTGCCTGATGCCCGTTGAATTGTGTCAAGTCTTTTGAATGGCTTTGGTGGGGATTCCCCCTCTGTCTGGCCCACTGTCAGAGCCATCACCAAGGGCATTAAATTCAGCCCTTTGCATTTCTGAGTGAAACAAAAATTTGACTTTTTGAAGCTCGAAAAATGCAGCAAGTTCAATAAACAGAATAAAATATATTATTTACCTGCGCTTGAGAAAAGAAAAATTATAAAGGTTTGAAGAGGTGGGGAAAGGGAAAGACCTTTCTTAGAGCTGGTCTAAAATATATTCATGTCACAAATGTTTTTTGCATTTCTTCAGTGAAGCACCTTGATGCTTTGTTATGTAAAAAGTGCTATATATGTGCAAGCTGTTGTTAAATGTTTGAGACAGGCAGCAAGGCTGATCTCATGTGAAATAAGACCATAAGACATAGGAGCAGAAGTAGGCCATTTGGCTCATCGTGTCTGCTCTGTCATTCCATGAGATCATGGCTGATCTGATAATCCTCAACTCCATTTTCCTGCCTTTCTTTCATAACCCTTGATTCTTTTACTGATTAAAAATCTGTCTATCTCTGCCTTGAATATACTTAATGACCTCGCCCCTCGGCCCTCTGCAGGAAAGAATTCCACAGATTCACTACTCCCTGAGAAGAAATTCCTCCTCATCTGTCTTAAATGGGTGACCCCTTACTCTGAGATTATGCCCTCTGGTCCTAGACTCTCCTACAATGGGAACCATCTTTCAGCACCTACCCTGTCAAGCTCCCGAAGAATCTTATATGTTTCAATAAGGTCGCCTGTCATTCTTCTATACTCCAATGAGTACAGGCCCATCCTAATCAACCTCTCCTCATAAGATTATCCCTCCATATCTGGGATCAACCTGGTGAATCTTCTCTGGACTGCCTCTAATGACTGTATATCTCCCCTTTCCTAAGGGGACCAAAACTGTTCACAATATTCTAGGTGTAATATAACCAGTGCCTTGTACAGTTTTAGCAAGACTTCCCTATTTTTTTACTCCATTCCCTTTGAAATAAAGGCCAACATTTCACTTGCTTTTCCTATTACCTGCTGCACTTGTAATGCTAGCTTTTTGGGATTCATGCACGAGAACCCCCAAATCCACCTGTGCTGTAGCTTTCTGCAGTCTTTCTCCATTTAAATAATATTCAGCTCCTCTATTCTTCCTGCCAAAGTGCATAACATCACATTTTCCCACCTTATATTTTATCTGCCAAGTTTTTGCCCACTCACTTAACCTGTCTATATCTCTCTGTAGACTCTTTGAGTCATCCTCACCACTTGCCTTCCCACCTATTTTTGTGTCATCCACAAACTTGGCGATAGTACATTCACTTTCCTCATCCAAGTCATTAATATATATTGTAAGTAATTTTGGCTCCAGCACTGATCCCTGTGGCATTCCACTAGTTACAGGTTGCCATCCTGAAAATGCTCCCCTTTTCCAAACACACTATCTTCTATTGGTTAGCCTATCCTCTATCCGAATATACTACACCCAACACCATGTGCTCTTATCTTATTAAGTAGCCTTATGTGTGGTACCTTATTGAACGCCTTTTGGAAATCTAAACATATTACATCTATTCATTCCCCTTTATCTATCCTGCGTGTTAACTCCTCAAAGAATTCTAATAAATTTGTCAGGCATGATTTTCCCCCTCATGAAGCCATGCTGAATATGCTTGATTATATTATGTATTTCCAAATGCTCTGCTATTACATCCTTTGTCATAGACTCTAACATTTTCCCAATGATAGATGTTCAGCTACCTGGCCTATAGTTACCTATATTTTGTCCTACCAGTGCATCTACCAATCTCTGTAGCTACTTCCTTTAATATCCTGGGATGCAACCCTTCGGGCCCAGGGAACTTATCGACCCTTAGCTCCGTTAGTTTCCCTAGTGCTTTTTCCCTAGTGAAAGTTATTGTATTTATTTCTTCCCTTGCCCTTTTGCCCCTTGATTATTTCACATATTTGGAATGCTATTAAGTGTCTTCTACTGTGAAGACTGATGCAAAATATTTATTCAACTCCTCTGCCATTTCCTGGATCCCCATTATTATTTCCCAAGCCTCATTCTCTAAGGGACCTATGTTCACTTTGGCCTCTCTTTTATATATTTAAAGAAGTTCTTACTGTCCATTTTTATATTACTTGCTAGTTTACCCAAAATTGTATGCTTCTAAGGTCTCTCCCTCTCTCTCACTCATTCACTGTAGACTTTACACTCAGTTTCAGTCACGGAAGTGACATTTGTATTTCAGGAACTCGGTTATGCTCTTTATAATTCCATGTGGATTGTTAGTTTATTAAACCTTTCTGGAGAGGCAGTACTAAGTGAGAATTTAGTATAACAAATGAATTCCTGATTTCTCTACATTTAATTAACACATCACTGGCTGGAAAACTCTTACAGATTAAACTTTCTAATTGCTCCTGGAAATTAGTGATGGAATTTAGTTAAGAAGCTGATCAGGAAAAAAGGCCAACTTAGCTCCAAAAGAGAGAACTAAAATAAAACATCACTCTCTATAAGAGGATTTCTTATTGTGGAGGGGGCAGAACTGTGGGTTTCCCATACTAGACATTATTGTTGTTAGGAATAAGGTATTCAGTTTGATCTCTTTAAACGCCCTTACACCAATTGCATAACTGCAATTCTCTCACTAAAGTAGTGGTTTGACAGTCTCATTTATTATGCTGCTTCAATGAATCATTTCAATTCATTGGCAGTTCACAGAAATAAGTCAAAACAATTTCAGTTTCATGTTTTCATATTTTGCAAAATTTTAGTGTTAGAGAAATTGTCATCAGTTGTTCAAACCAAAAGGGAATTACTAATTTCAAAGCTCGTTACATTTTTTAATGGGGTAAAATGTATGATTAAGGCTAATTCTGATTAATTCAAATTCATTATATTCAGCAATAGCTTAGTAGCTCAATCAATAAAGGGCTTTTGTTATATTTGAAATGGTGGCAGTTAATTATTGTTAATAAGTTCAGTTATTCTATTGGGTAGATTGTTAAAAATATGTTTTTATGTCAGGCTGGACTCTGTTGAATAGGGCAGGTATTACTGCCATGTGACGAGGGGTAAACTGTGAATTTCCTGTCCTACCCCCCCAAGCCTGACTGTAACAGGGCTTATAAATTTAGAAGGATTTAGAGATGAAGGGACTTTACTCGCTGTCTGTATTCAACCATTTACGTACTGATTGCAAAGAAACAAGTCTGACAGGCTTTCTTGAGGTTTAAAACAAAGAGGGAATAGTTTTTATTGAATCAAAAACCCACCCAGGTGAAGATAAAAAAATACTTAAAGGTAAACTCATGCTTCTTGAATTTTCATGACCAGCATACTCTCTGTCTCTCCCTCTCTCTCTCTCTTTCTTACACACGCTCTTACACACACACACACACACACACACACACACACACACACACACACACACACACACACAAGAATGCAAAATTTAAACGTTACCCTGTAGGTAGTTACTGACTTAGCAAAATTAAAGTTCAATACTGAAAGGTAAAGAAATGTTTATGAGTACATGGCTGCGGCAGAGATTTTTCCAAGTTCCTTTAGATTTTAGGAGTTGAATTGAAGCTCATACAATTGCAATTGCCAGAGACAATTTCCTTTTAATCTGTAATTCATCTCTTCCGAAGTCGATAAGTTTTGCATCTGAGGTCCCTTTCAATGGAAAATTCACTATCTCTGTGCTGGATTTTTAAACTGTAAGAGATAGTCTTAACTTGGGAGAGGAAAGAAGGGAGATCCTACTGCTTCTTGGCAGCTTTTCTAGACTACTGAATACTATTTGCAGCTTAGATGCTGTATTGAAGAGATTTCAAAGTTACTTAAGTCACGTGACCACTTTCTCCATAATAATTTCAGAAGATGTTTGTTTATCTGATACTTGAACCAACAGTTGTTTTTGTTTCATGGTCAGGGATCAGTAGTTTATGCAATGTCCCAGCCATTAACTCCCTGAATGAGCCATTATCCGTATTGATGAGATAGGAAGACATATCTCCATATAACCATTGTCCTAGCAGGCTTTCTGTCTCCTCCGGAGAGGTAGTCTTATAGAAATGTAAATGCTTTGCCAAGGACATTTCAGTAGATCCCTTTGAAATGGGTCTTGACATCCCCAGGCGTGAAATTCTGAAAAGGATATATGTCTAAATTGTATTCCACGTTGGAACGTTCCAGGAACTGGTTACTGGCAATGGCAGATGTCAAGTGACTTGTGGCAGCCATCTTGAGTCAGTGTCTTTTCTTGCTTTTAAAAAAACCCTTTTAGAACAGTTCGGTATATGTTTTATCATCCAGTGACATTACAGATTGATATCACTCATGCACAAGTTACATCATCATGACACAGGTGATTGAAATGCAGTTTTTGCTATTACCAGTTTCTATCCCTAATATATTAATAAGGAAAATGAAAACAAAACTTTCTGCCATTTTAATTGGAACAAACCTTTCTACTTCTTTAAAAAAAAGTCTGCTGATACTCACAGGTTCATTGCAATACAAATGTTTGCCTAAATTCTTTTCTACACAGCTTTCTAGTGTATGGTTAAAGATTGGAGTCAAAAAGTATAAATCAAATAGTGTCACAACTGTAAATCCCATTTTATTCTCATCCACCTTGTTGTAGCAAAAGGACAAAGAAGATACTATCAAGAATTGCTTGAAATAATTTTCATTCTATCTGAACCAAGATCTTATCAATCTTCTGACTACTTTAGAAAATAATATGTGGCTAATTTTTTAGGGTACTGTGTCATTTCAGCTTGCTTGCCACTGTGGGGAACAAGCTTAATTAGCAAATGTAAAACATTTAATCTTGGGGCCAGGAGAATGAGTGATGTAATGATATGATTTTTTTCCCCAACAGAAGTAGAAAGAAATTTTTCCAGCATTTAACTGCCAAAATGTTTAGCCGATTTATTTATGGTTTTATAATAATGTAGTTCTGATTTTAGGCCACTGGAGATCCTCAGCGAGCCATTTAAATAGTACTACCTCTAGCGATGGAAGAACCTCTGCTTTTCCTTTACAAAGAATACATAGGAATTGTACACAGAGACAGTTTGTTCAGCCCAATCAGTATCTGCTGGTGTTTTTCCCTCCACATGAGCAGTACAGAACTACTATAAAGTACAGAGTGTAACTTTTCAGAGAGTAGAAGATCTAGATCTTGTGGCATGGTGATGTTAGTGCAGATTTGTTTTCTGGCCTAATCTTGCTATGATTCATCCTATTTTCCTTGGCCAGTTTAAATTTCATATTGTCTGCTGGTTCGCGATATTTTTTTCCTGCTCTTTTTGGGTCTTTGGTTGATATTGCAACTAGATAAGGGGTCATGGTGGCCAGTTTGTAATTAAAACAGTTTGAATCAATGCAATAAAACAGGAAGCACTGGAAAAACTCAGCAGGCCTGGCAGCATCTTTGGAGAGAGAAACAGAGTTAACATTTCAAGTCCAATATTACTCTTCTTTGGGTTCTGAAACCTGAAGTAATTGCTCAGTTCTGGTATTATTGGCTGAAATATAGCAAAAGATGGTTCAGCATCTTAGTCTGGAGGGAAGGAGACTCTTGAAGGGCATGATTCTGGATCAGTGTAAGGAGCTAGCCTTGGCGGTGAGTGCCAGCTCTGTTAACCCCTATACTGTTATGATCTGAGCTGATGTTACGACTGGACAAAAGTGAAACGTGGCTTGATAGATTCTAACGTTTTTTTAGAAACCATAGAGAGAAGCTACTAAGCAAATTCACAGGATTCTGCTGATGAACCTTTAACACAGAATAAAACATTTATTTAACAAGAAAAATGAACTATATTACACCAAACAAAAAAGTTAGAAAGATCTCAATACAAACACAAAATAATTCGAATGTTCACTATTCCTTAACCCCAGCTACATCTTTACAGACATACAAATTTGGAAACATAAAGCAATGTACCATATCTATCTTATACTCTAATATTCAGGTTAAATAAGTGGTACATGTGAAATAGCTGGTGAACTGTGGTAAGACACACCACACTCCAAAACAAATGACAGATACGACCAAAGCAGATTCTATGGATTTCTCAGCAACCCACCCAGATGCTTGTCACACTGAGCCAGTTGTACTCACTGAAACTCTGTCTTTCTCACAAGCGGTTCCAATCTCCACATTTGAAAAACTCGCCTTGGAATTCTCTCCAAAAGTCGCTCCCACTCGGTAGGCTCCAACAAGAATTCACTTCCAGGGTTTCAACCTCGCCTTCTGAGGTTCCTTTCCCCTGGATCTCTGAGTACACTCATGCTTCATCTTCCATGGCAGGACAGCTCGGTTGTGTGGAATGTGTGTCTTGTAATATGAGGGAAGTTGTGGATGCTACCAGTGCCTTACATGTGTAGGAAGTGTCACCAGCTGTCGAACATTGATCTTCGGGTTTCGGAGCTTGAGTGGTGGCTATAATCACTGTGGCGCATCTGTGAGGCTGAGAGCTATGTGGATAGCACGTTCAAAGCAGTGGTCACAGCGCCACTTAGGAGCCTGGAGGCAGAAAGAGAATGGGTGACTGCCAGGCAGTCCAAGAAAATTAGGCAGGTAGTGGAGGAGTCCCGTGGGGTCCTGCTCATCAATCAGTGAGGGCATTGGTTTCTCGGAGGAGTGCAGTCAGAGCCAAGTTTGAAGCATCACAGGCAGGACTGTTGTACAGGAGGGGAGAAAGAAGAGGGGAAGAGCATTGGTAATAGGGGATTCATTAATTAGGAGAACGGACAAGTTTTTCTGTGGCCATAGACGTGATTCAGGATGATATGTTGCCTCCCTGGTGCCAGGGTCAAGGATGTCACGGAGCTGCTGCAGGACATACTTTTAGGGGTGGGTGATCAGCCAGAGGTCGTGGTACCAATGACTTAGGTAGGGAAGGGGATGAAGTCCTAAAAGCAGACTTTAGGAAGCTAGGAAGAAGATTGAAAAGTGTGACCTTTAAAGCAGTAATCCAAGTACTACTCTGAGTCCCATGCACAAGCAAGTTTAGAAATGGGAGATTTGAGCGAATAAACACATGGCTGGAAAACTGGTTTGGGAGAGAGACCATCAGATTTCTGAGGCATTTGGATCAGTTCTGGGAAAGGTGGGATCTGTACAAGCTGCATGGTCTGCACCTGAACAGGATTGGGATGAATATCCTCGCGGGGAGATTTGCTAATGCTGTTGGGGGCTAGTGGTTTAAGCAAGATTGGCAGGGGGTGGGAATCTGAGGGAAAATTCAAAGCAGGGAAAGGAAGATAGAGAATTAGTGAGTGACTCTGAGAGACAGAAGCAGTAGAGATTAAAAAGTGTACAGCACAGGAATTTGGCAGTGTTAAAAGGTTTACATATAAATGCAAGGAGCATAGTAAATAAAGCCGATGAGCTGAGGGCACAGATAGACACATGGCTGCATATTAGCATCACTATAATGGAAACTTGGCTTCAGAAGGGGCAAATATGACAGCTCAACACCACTGAATATAGGGTTTTCAGGTAGATTAGGGAGGGGGATAAAAAGGTGGGGGTGTAGAATTATTGGTTAAAGAATCAGTTACAGTTGTGAGGAGGGATGCAGCATCGGCGATATGGGTTGATCTCAGAAATAAAAAAGGGGCAGCCACACTGCTAGGAGTGTATTATAGACCTCCAAATAGTGGAAGAGAGTTGGAAGAGTAAATATGTAGACAGATTTCTGAGTGCAAAAACAATAGGGCAGCAATCGTTGGGAATTTCAACTACCCTAATATCAATTTGGATATGAACAGTGTGAAGGACACAGAGGGTGCAAAATTCTTGAACTGCATTCAAGAGAACTTTTTTAGCCAGCACGCAACAAGCCCAGTGAGAGGGGGATGCAATTCTAGATTTAGCCTTAGTAAATGAAGCCGGGCAAGTAGTTGAAGTCGCCTTGGGGGACCATTTTGGAGGTAGTGACCACAATATAGTTAGATTTAGCATCATCATGGAAAAGGGCAAAGGTAGAACAGGAGAAAAAGTTCTAAATTGGGAGAAGACAAATTTTACAAAGCTGAGAGGTGAGCTGGTGAGAGTGGACTGGATACAGCTATTAGAAGGAAAAGCTATGTCAAATCAGTGGAAGGCATTCAAAGGCAAGATTCTATGAGCACAGTGCACAAAGAATAACGGTGGTACTGGCAAATCTAGAGTCCCCTGATAATCCAGAAACATACAGGCCAAGATAAAGCAGAAAAAGAAAGCTTGTGACAGTCACAAAAGACTTAATACTGTAGAAAGCCTAGAGGAGTATAGAAAGTACAGGGGTGAAGTAAAAATGGAAATTAAGAAAGCAGAGTGTATACAAAAAAATTGGCAGGTAAAATCAAATAAAATCCTAAGATGTTTTACCAGTATATTAAGAGCAAGTGAATAATTAAGGGAAAGGTAATGCCTATCAGAGACATACATGGTAATTTGTGCGTTGATGCAGAAGATGTGGGCAGTGTTCTCAATGAGTACTTTGTCTCTGTCTTCACCAAGGAGAGGGATGATGCAGACATTCTTGTTAATGAGGGTGAATGTGAATTATTAGATACAATAAGCATAGAGAGAAAGGAAATACTGGATGGACTGAAGGTGGATAAATTCCCAGGGCCATATGGATTTTATCCCAGATTGTTGAAGAAAATCAGGGAGGAACTACCAGGTGCTCTGAGGATCATTTTCCAATCCTCACTCGATAACAGGTGAGGTCCCAGCGGATTGGAAGTCTGCAAACATTGTATAATTCTGAGAGATAGGATGAACTGTCACTTAAAAAGGCACAGGTTTATCAGCGATAGTCAGCATGGTTTCATTTGGGGAAGATAGTGTCTTACTAACTTAGAACTTTTTGAGTAAATTACAAGGATGATTGATGAGGGTAGTGCAGTGGATGTTGTCCGCATGGATTTCAAAAAGGTATTTGACAAGGTCCCACATGGCAGACTGGTCAGAAAAGTGAGATCTTATGGGATACAGGGGAAGGTGGCAGGTTGGATCCGAAATTGGTTCAGTGACAGGAAACAAAGAATAATGGTTGGTGGATGGTTTTACGAATGGAAAACTGTTTCCAGTGGTGTTCCACAGGGCTCAGTGTTGAGGCCCTTGCTATTTGTTGTATATATCAATGATTTAGACATAAATGTAGGAGGCCTGTTTGGGAAATTTGCAGATGACATAAAAATTGGCTGTGTAGTCGATAGTGTAGTGGATAGTTGTTGACTCCGGAATGATATCAGTGGTTTGGTTGAGTGGGTGGAGAAGTGGCAAATGGAATTCAATTCGCAACAGTGTGAGGTAATGCATTTGAGGAAGGCAAACAAATAAAGGGAATACTCAATAGATAGGAAGTTATTGAGAGGGGTTGAGGAAGTGAAAGACCTTGGAGTGCGTGCCCACATGTCTTCTAAAGTGGCAGGCCAGGTGGACAAGGTGGTCAAGAAACCATATGGAATGATTTTTTTTTTGGGTGAGGTATTGAATACAAAAACAGGAATGTGATGATGGAACTGTAGGCCACAGCTGGAAATTTATGCGCAGTTCTGGTCACTTGCATCACAGGAAGGACATGATTGCTCAGGAGAGAGTCCAGAGG
Organism: Carcharodon carcharias; assembly: GCF_017639515.1. Taxonomy (NCBI): domain Eukaryota; kingdom Metazoa; phylum Chordata; class Chondrichthyes; order Lamniformes; family Lamnidae; genus Carcharodon; species Carcharodon carcharias. The sequence goes on along the minus strand of NC_054484.1, from coordinate 6,710,313 downwards.
AGATTTCCAAGAATATTGCCAGGGCTTGAAAATTGCAATTATGAGGAGAGAATGGATTGGCTGTGGTTGTTTTCCTTAGGACAGAGGAGGCTAAAGGGTGACCTAATTGAGGTGTGCAAAATTATGAGGGGCCTAGATAGGGTAGACACGAAAAACCTGTTTCCCCTAGCTTATGGGTCAGTTACCAGGGGGCATACATTCAAGGTGATTGGTAGGAAGATTAGAGGGAACATGAGGAAAACCTTTTTCACCCAGAGTGTGGTGGGCATCTGGAATTCCCTATCTAAGTTGATGGTTGAGGCTGAAGTGCTCAACTCATTTAAAATGTACCTGGACCTGCATCTGAAGTGCAGTAACCTGCAAGGCTAGGGGCCAGGTGCTGGAAAGTGAGATTAAAATGAGCGGCTTGTTTCTTTTCTCTCTTTTTGGCCGGCGCAGACACGATGGGCTGAATGGCCTCTTACTGCACCGTAACATCTCTATGGTTCTATAGCTCACTCTTTCAGATCTTCGGCTGTTTCCTCTGGCTGTGGGGCTGGAACCAGGGGTCAGAGCGGGGTTGGCATCTAGGACAGAGATGGGGAGCAACTTCTTCACTCAGAATGTGGTGAACCTGTGGAATTCTCTACCCAAAGAAAGCTGTGGAGGCCAAGTCACTGAATATATTTAAGAAGGAAATAGATTTCTAGACTCTAAGGGCGTCAAGGGGAGAGACTGGGAGTTATGTCGTTGAGAAAGAGGATCAGCCATGATCATATTGAATAGTGGAACAGGCTTAAAGGGCACAATGGCCTACTTCTGCTCCTATTTTCTACTTTTCTACTGCTCCAAAAGGGTACCTTTTCTCCCCTGGCCTGCAGCACAGGGTCACCAACCTTCGGCTGCCCTCTCAGATCTTCTCTGTCTCTCTCGAGCTCACTTTACTTCAAGTTGCTCCTTGCAGCTCTCTCTTTAACTTGGAGCCTTTTTCTCTGCCCCTGTTGTTTATCTTGTCTGAATTGGATCTATCTCTGATCCCTGCCTTTGCTCCTGCTTGGGACTTTCTTCTGGGACCTTTTTCAGTCACATTGCCTGGTTTGGGACCACCTCCTGTCCCCTTTCCCACGTCCTGCTCCCTGGGACACCTTTCCTCTAATGGCACTCTGGTTCCAGGTCACCTGACCTGCAGGGGAGATGGTGGCGTAGTGGCATTGTCACTGGACTGGTAATCCAGAGATCCAGGGTAATGCTTTGGGGACCCAGGTTTGAATCCCACCATGGCAGATGGCGAAATTTGAATTCAATAAAAATTTGGAGTTAAAAGTCTAATGATGACAGCAAACCACTGTTGATTGTCAGAAAAATCCACCTGGTTTACTAATGTCCTTTAGTGAAGGAAACCTGGCATCCTTCCTTACCTGGTCTGGCATACATGTGACTTTTGTGGGTGAGTCCAGAACTAGGGGACACTGTTTTAAAGTTCGGGGCTGCCCTTTTAGGACAGAGATGAGAAGACATTTTTTCTCTGAGGGCAACTTTGGAACCCTGTGCCTCCAAAAGGTGGTGGAGGCGGGGTTATTGAATATTTTTAAGGCAGAGGTAGATGGATTCTTGATAGGCAAGGGAATCAATTTTACCGGGGGTAGATGGGAATGTGGAATTCAACAGAAGCAGATCAGCCATGATCTTATTGAATGGCGGAGCTGGCTTGAGGGGTGGAATGGCCTACTCCTGCTCCTATTTCTTATGTTCACAGCAATGTGATTAACTCTCAAATACCTTCCAAAATGGCCTAACAAGCCACTCAGTTCAAGGGCATTTCGGGATGGGCAATAAATACTGGCCTAGCCAGTGACACCTACATCCCGTTTTCAGGACTCCTACATATGCGCTGGCCAGGAAAGGGTGCAATTAGTGGTTTTTTACATTTTTTAGGCTGGGAACCGGTCTTGCACATGCACAGAAGGAAAGGAAACAAAGAAGTGAAACAAGGCAAAACTTTTTTTAAAAATTCATTCTTGGGATGTGGGACATTACAACACGAGCATAAGAAATAGGAGACCCAAAAACATTTTAAAAAGCCCTAACTGCACATATGTGGCCATTTTCTGGCTAGCACATGCACAGAAGTCCCAAGGCTCACCTGGAACTGTAGTTCCCGAACTGTGTCTTCAATTTAAACTTAAGGTATCAGAGTTCGTTATAGCACAGCTACACGATGCCATAAGTTCAATTACCTCACCATGTTCAAAGTATTTTATTTGAAGAGTCATCGTTGCACCTGGATGTTAGATTTCAGTAACTCATGAACAATGGCACCCAGGTCCCTTTGGACATCAACACTTCCCAATCTCTCACCATTTAAGAAATACTCTGCATTTCTGTTTTTCCTACTAAAGTCAATAGCTTCACATTTTTCCACATCATGTTCCATCTGCCTTGTTCTTGCTCGCTCACTAAGCCTATCTAAATCCTCTTGAATCCTCTTTTCATCCACCTCACAACTCATTCCCCACCTGGTTTAGTGTCAGCAGCAAACTTGGAAATATTACAATTGATCCTCACATTCAAATCATTGATATTGATTGTGAATATCTGGGGTCCAAACACTGATCCTTGTGGTAACCACTAGTCATAGCCTGCCAAACTGAGAATGGCCCATTTATTCCTATGCTGTTTTCTGTCCATTAATTAATACTCAATCCATGCCAGAATATTTTCCCTGCACCATGTGCTCCAGTTTTGTTTACTAACCTCTTATGTGGGACCTTATCGAAAGCCTTGTAAAAATCCAAATATGCCATGTCCACTGGTACCCCCTTACCTATTCTGCTAGTTACCATCCTCAAAAAATTCCACAAGTTTGTCAAACATGATTTCCCTTTCCTAGATCTGTATTGACTCTGCCCAATCCTACAACTCTTTTCTAACTGTTCAGTTTTCACAACCTTTATAATAGATTCTAGCTTTTTTCCTACTACTGATGTTAGGCTAGCAGGTCTTTAGTTCCCTGTTTTCTTTCTCCCTCCTTTCTTAAAACTGGAATTACATTGCCACTTTCCAATCTGCAGGAACCTTTCCAGAATATTTAGAATTTCAGTCCCTCACGACCACTAGAAGGACAAGGGCAGCAAACAGATGGGAACACCACCACCTGGAAGCTCCTCTCCAAACCACTCACTATCCTAACTTGGAAATATATTGCCGTTCCTTCACCATCACTGGGTCAAAAACCTGGAGCTTCCTCCTAACAGCACTCTGGGTTTACCTACACCACATGGACTGCAGCAGTTTAAGAAGACAGCTCACCACTACTTTCTTGAGGGGAATTAGGAATGGGCAATAAATGCTGGCCCAGCCAGTGATGTCTACATCCTCTAAACAAATATTTAAAAAGTCACAGGCATCAGCAGGTCATGGTACAGGTGAAGGGTCAACATAACCAACAGAAGGGTCAACAGCACTTAGTCCACCTTGGGGAAGGATGCTGAGGAGCCAAGTCAAGAAGATCTGTCACTGTGTTCACCTGCAACCTCCACCAACGTAGAGACAAACACCTCCATGGGTCATAGCTCTAGGTTAGGCTCTGGTCACTCTCTGGAGAGCTCTTCACTGACGCAACTTCACAGCAGTCGGGGGCAGTGACAGCCCTGGTTCCTGGAACTCAGAAGACTGCTAGAGATCAGGCACCCGCTAGACAGATGAGCCTCTGTGAGTGCCTGCCGAGACAATGCTGGAGATGCAACAACAAGCAGTGTAAAATTTGGCAGAGATGCAAGAGTCACTCAGAAGACTAGAGCGAAGGATGGAGGAGTCCGTCCATGTTCTGTCTGATTCCAACATGCGAGTGTCCCAAGGTCACCATGAGAAGGGTGGCAACCATGTTGGAGACCTTGGCCCAGCAGGTTTTGCCAGATTTGCATTCTAAATATCTACACTCCATGGCTTACAGGCATTGGTGGGATCGATCAGTGGTTGGGCAAGAGGTTGGGGGGGGGGGGTTCACGGGGCACCTTGACCTCCCTCCGGGTGCCCCTTCTCCTCAAGGAGTCAGAGAGGAGCCCTCAAGCACCAACAGAGAGGATGAGCATCAGCCGGACACCCCAAGGGCCTCCATACAGGACACTCCAAGGGTGTCCAGCTATTCAGAATCTTCTGCTTATGACCCCATCAACTCCAGCTGGTCAGGCTGAGGAGGGTGCATTTGCCCCTTGTTAGGAAATGGAGAGTTTAAATAAGTTATATTGGTATTTGTGGGTGTTAGGAATGAGTTTTAGCTTTAATGTTTAAGATTGGTTTGTGTTTCTGTATCTCTCTATTAAGAAAAGTCAAACAGATTTTTAGTTTCATTTTAAAAGGTGCTTGCATTTCTACAGACTTTTATGACTTAAGTTAAGCAAATGCAAGAGTAGAAAAAAACAGTGCTATTGCCGAGCAACAGGGATCCAGAGAGGCAGGCCCTTCCCACAGACACACACACACACACACACACACACAAATGCTAGAGTTTTGATTTGGAAGCTGTTGGAGTTCAACAGTTTTGAAGACAGCTATCAGGCAGAAGCAGCCTAGAAGGGGCAAGTAGCCAGTTTCAAGCTAAGATCGGTTGAAAGTAGCTGTCAAAAGAGAATGGAGCAAAGGGGACAGATAGCCAGTCCCAAGTTAAAGAAAAGACCACAGAATCCAGGGGAGTAGAACAGGAGAAAGTCCCAGACCTTCTTGTTAAAGGGAGGACAGGAACCTGTATAAGGTCCTGTTAATAAAGTTAAGAGTGAGGGGCAGAGAGAAAGGTTCCAAGCTTCAGACTTAAAGGGCAGAATTTTCCGCTCATCGGGCGGGTTCATGCCTGACCCAAACGAGTGTAAAATGATGCACGATAACGTCAGGCGAGCATCCCAACATCATTGGGCACTCATGGGATACTTCGGCGGCAGATGTGCACAGGAGTTGGAGCTGCACCTGCCATTAATTAAGAGTCCAATTAAGGCCCTTAACAACCCAGGGGTGACCCACGGCAGAAGAGGATCTTGATGCAGCTCCACATACCACGGATGATGAATCCAGCAGTGAGTCAGAAGAGGAGCATGGCAAGGAGAATGCTGAGGGCATGGAGCCAGACCTTGGTAACCTCCAGGGAGGCAGCAACACCAGGGATACCTTGATCCAATACACTTTCAGCTAGGCTGCCAAATAAGCACTACCACCTCATGCCAGATCTGCTGCCACCGTCCTGGATCTTAGAAGTAACTCTTTCTTTTGCCCCCCAAGATACACCCAGTGCCTGTGCGATCAACTTTCGAGCCACTCATGTCCAGCATTACATACTGGCATCCCCTGCACCCACAAAACAAATGAAGCATATTCAGGCCACAAACACAAAAGCAAATGTAATGTTGGCACTTACAGGTTATGAACAGAACAATTGTTGGTGGTCACACCATTAAAAAAGGGAAAAAAAGGGAGAATAAAAGGTCAGCCATGACCAGTCTCTCTTGTGCTTAAGGTGCTTTAAACTTAAGTTTACGGGAGCTATATCTAGGTGCCCTCTCCCATTGCTGGCGTCAGCATTGGAGGCAGCCAGCTGACTCTGCTGTCTTGTTGGCCTTGATGACCTTGGCGGTTGTCCTCTGGCCAGTGGAGTCTGTGATTACCCTGTCTGGGAAGGAACGGCTAGTACAGCTGCTGGCATCTCCCTGGTCTCCGCAGCCTCATCAGATGCCATAGTCACTGGCACAGGGGCAGAGGAGCTGCTGGTGTCACCCAGAGCCAGCAGAGAGGCCTGCAGAGATGATAGGCAGTTTGTGCGCCAATGTGGGGTCACTGTAGACCTCTGTGCTCACCATTGATGGATGGGCACCTAGCTAGGATACTGAGTGCCTCATTCATCTCACACACGGACATTGATCACCTGAGGTCAGTGCCTGTGTGAGAGCTTGCAGGTCCATGTGCCAGGAACCCCTGTTATTGTTCCTGGAGCAGCCTCTCCATGAAAGTCACCACTCTTTCCGTGGAGGAGGCATGCATTCAGCTATGAGGGTCAATGCAGTGCTGATCCTCCGCAGGGAGTCCTCCACAACAGAGACTATGGAATGCGTATCCTCGTGGACCTCCACCAAATCCTCCTGCACACACTTCTGGATATCCAGAACCTGCTACCTAATGGATGACTCTAGAAGCTCATCAGCCTTTGACTGAGCATCGCCCTGGTCTCCAGCAGTCTTCCAACTGCCGGCACACTGGACACTCTCTGCCTCCACCTACACCTCAAGCGAGTGTGAAATACCCTCACCAATGTGCACCAAGATACTAGCCACCGAACTAATGCCCACCGAGGTGCTGATATCTGAGTTGCTGCCTGGTTCAGAGAGTGGATGTGATACAAGTGCTCCTGGAGCATGGTGGTCCTCTGGTGTCAGGGGTAGTTCCTGGAGGTCCTGAGATTGGCTGCTTGATGGCAAATCTAAGGGAGTAGAAGTACATATCATTAGTTAAAATCATCACACTGTCACTGTGCATGCCAGGCACCCTGGTGAGACAATGGAGATCTGTATAATGGTGCCATCATCTTTCAATGATCAATGAGGAATCCTATCTGGAGGCTCCCATATATGATGAGACTACATAAGATTGCCCCATCCGAAACTGTCACCTCAGTGCGCTCCTACCTTTATCTGACATCCCAGCCTCTCCGCAGCTGGTTGACCGAGGTGCATGGTGCCTCTCAAGCTCCAAGGCCTTCTGCTCCTCCGCCAGTCTGCGACCCCTCAGTATTGTTATAGGATATCTTCTCTTGAAAGGACAGAGGAGCAATGAATAGTCTACTCTCTGCCTGTAGCACCATTGCAGCCTGGCCAACCCCAGCTGAGGAGTACCTTGTAGGGCACATACGAGTCGTGGCTCTCCAGCCGCAAGGCACTCAGTCAAAGTAGCCTGGGCTCACCCCCTTGGCCGGCTCCGGTGTCATTGCCAGTTGGCACTGAGACTCCAACACCCCTGAGCTCTACGAGGGGATGGCCAGCTCAAAGCTCTTCAACACACTGACCCTTGCCAACATGGTATTCAGCCTTCCTGAGCGCAGCAGGTCATTAAATCTCTTCTGCACCATGTCGTGGCTGCTCACCCGGGCTGTCACCTCCTCCTATGCCCTCTTTGTGAGGTGCCGTGATCTCCACCCCTCATCCCTGGGGACAGGGTGTCCCTTCTGGCAGCCACCTCCTGCAGGAGGACAGTGAGGCACTCATCCGAAAAACAGGGGGCTGAGTGCCCAGCCGACCTTACTTCCTGCCTGGCATCTCTCTCTTCATTTGCATCCATGTTGTTGCAGCAACTCTGATGTGGGCAGCCTCCCTGGGGCTGCCTGCCCTGTTTTTGAACCAGCTGCTGGGTCGCCATTGGACCTGACAAGACCTGCCCACGCCCGCCTCTTTTCGAACATTCTGCAGCCGACATTCACACTAGGCAAGCCTTAATTGGCCCACCAGAGTGAAACCACGGTCGCAGTCCGATCGTCGGCAGCTGACTGTTTTGCTCCCACCAAGCCCCCCTGACAAGCAAAAAATTCTGTCCAAAAGCTGCAGAAAGCAGATTTAAAGTGAGAACAGCTTGCAAGAGGCAAGAAGACCCAAAGAGATGGCTGAAGGTCTTTAACTCTTAGCTATGGGCATGTGAAGCAGTGATACTGTTGATGGCTGAGTTGGTGAGAGAGAGTGTGTGAAAGACAGCTTGGATGCGTATGGTGACCCAGGGGAGAGGAACATCAGAAGGAGAGTTGGAAACCCTGAAGGTGAGCCCTTGCGGAAGGCATCTGAGAGAAAGTTTTACTTTGGGAGAAGGTTCCTTATTGAATTCTTAGAGAGTGGAGATGGAAAACCCTCGTGTGAAAGACAGAATTCAGTAAGACTGATTGGTTCACGGTGTGAGAAGCATCTGGGGGGAGTTGATAAGAGATCCATAGCATCTGATTGAGGTGGCACCTGTCACTTGGTTTTAGAGTGTGGTGTGTCTGACCACAGGGCACTTATTGGTTTACATGGACTGTGTACTTACTGTGAGCATTAGAATATAAGATAGCTTTTACAACTTGTGTTATCCTTACAAATCTGTAGATATCTGTAAAGGTCTGGTTGTGAATGAAGGAGTACTGTAATATAGTTCGTATTTTCTTGTTGACTAAATATTTTATTCTTTTGTTAAAAGTTCGTTAGGTGACTCCTGTGACCTTGTTCAGTAGCTACTCTTCCATGTATCTAAACAAACAAATAAAAGTTAGGATCTGTCAAGCTGGGTTCCACCCTGGGATCAGGTTTGTCCAGAGTATTCTCAGTTGGGATTATAACACCCTTATCTGACCGGGGCCCTCCAGGCCACCAGAGGACATCCATCAAGGTCATCACAGAAAGCAGGATGCAGCAGTCAGCAGGCTGCCTCCACCTTTGCTTTGGATGTTGGGGCTGCACCAAGTCATTGCAGGAGGACTAGGAAAATTAAGAAATATTGACATCACTTCTAGGTCACAGATGTTCAATCTCTGTATATATCATGCGCTTTTGTAAATAAATTTGATGTCAGTGAGAATGGTTTGCTAAGTTGAAGGCGTCGTGCATATTTTTTAAAGCATTCATTCATGGGATGTGAGCATCACTGGCTAGGCCAGCATTTATTGTCCACCCCCAATTCCCCTTGTGCAGAGAGCATTTAAAAATCAACCACATTGATGTGAGTCTGGAGTCACATGTAGGCCAGACCAGGTAAGGACAGCAGATTTCCTTCTCTAAAGGACATTAGTGAACCAGATGTTTTTTTTATAACAATCAGCAATGGTTTCATGGTCATCATCAGACTTTTATTCCAGATTTTTTTTTATTGAATTCAAATTTCACTATCTGGCATTTCGCCATCAAGTTCTTTGATACAGCGTTTGAACTGTTATGTGGGCGTCCAGTTCCCAGAGCGCATGCATACAGCATTCAAGGCTATGACTTGGTGCAGCCCTGACATCCACAGTAGAGGTGGAGGCAGCCTGCTGACTGCTGCACCCTGTTGTCTGTGATGACCTAGGCAGATGTCCTTTGCTGGCCTGTGGCCTGGAGGGCCCCGGTCAGATAAGGATGTTATGATTCCAGCTGAGATTAGCCTGGACAAGCCTGATCCCAGGGTGGAACCCAGCTTGATATATCCTAACTTTTATTTGACCTATTCAGAGATCATGGCCTGGTGAATCGTGAGGGTTAAGGGTGTAAGTCAAATGCTGTACTTGCTCCCGATGCGACTGATTGTAAATCCCATTCAGTGGAATGACGTGGCATTAAGGGACAGGAGGAAAGTGGTCATCTCCTGTTGCATTCACCTTATTCCTGGAACCTTGTGGCTATCAATGTGGCACGGACATGTCTTCCACATCGTGCTTCTTCGTTGTCATTGTGATGTGGAGGATGACCCTTGTTTTTCTCTCTCCAGGTCGCTGGCCCTCCTGCCTTTTTATTTATTCATTCATAGGGTGTGGGCTTCGCTGTCTGGGCCCACATTTATTGCCCATCCCTAGTGGCTCTTAAGAAGGTGGTGGTGAGCTGCCTCTTCATTGTCTGAGGAGCTCTCAACCTCCTCCATTTCTCCCCCGGGATCCCCCTTTGAGTGCCAGATTGTGAAGGACGCAACACACCACTACTATGCGGGAGACTTTGGAATGTACTGCAGAGCCCCACCTGAGTATCCGAGCATCGGAAGCGCATCTCCAGGATGCCAATAGTTTGCTCAATTATGGATTGTGTGGAATTAGGAGCTGCATTGTACCTCTCCTCTGAGTCACTCTGAGGACGATGCACAGTTGTCATGAGCCATTGTTTGTGTGGGTATTCTTCATCCCCAAGGAGCCATCCCTGTACTTGCTGATGGCCTTTGAGTTTGTGAGGCACCAGGGAGTGACCCAGGATGTATGAGTCATGGGAACTCCCAGAGTACCTGGCACAAACGTGCATTATGTGCTTCTGATGATCGTACGCCAGTTGAATATTGATGGAGTGGTTGATGACCATCGGGGGCTGATATCATAGAGCCCTCAAACCCATATGTGTGCAGGCCGTTGCATCCTGCACTCTAGGGAAGCCTGAGATAGCTGCAAACCCCTGGCTACCTTCATCAAATGTGAACCTCACATATTGATGAGCCTTACTGTAGAGGGCGTCTGTCACCTGCTTGATGCATTTATTTTTGGTGGACTGCAAGATGCTACACAGTTCCCCTGTGGACCCCTGGAAGGATCCGCAGACAAAACAATTGAATGCGACAGTGACCCTCAAGGCCATTGGCCGGGGATGTCCTCCCATTCGATGGAGTGTTAGACCCTCTTGTGGAATGTGGGGGTGGATCTAATGTGGGAGAGACACCAGATCTCTAGACAAGTGCCGATGTACGTGGCATTGTCTATCGCTTATCTGCAAATAGGAGTCTCTTCTTTGGTAGACCCTTGGTTGAGCAAAGTCGCCTCTGTGGTATGGGTCTATCCTCCTTATCCTCTGGTTCTTGCTGGGGCTCCCCTGGACCCTAGACCTCAGGCAGGGCCTTCTCCCTGATGCTTAAGATCTCAACCCCACAGAGGTTGAAAAAGATTTGGATGCATTAATGACATGCACCAGCTTACCAAGCGTACTCTTCAATCTCAGATCTGGCAAACTGATTAACCATGCCAAGTGGAGAAAGCACATTAGAGACTTTCATTGATGATGTGCCAGATATGCAGCAGTTGTGCATTCTTAATGGTTGCCTGCATTCCTAATTTTCACATTCCTGTGTCTTAATGCTGAAATGGAGCAACTGTAATGTGAAGCCAGTGACTCCTGCAGTCTCTTGTTCCTGTGCAGCAAAAGAAATTGACTCCAGTAGCACCTTCTCAGGGAAGTCTTCCTCTTTTCTCTTAGCTCTGACTCAATTTCAGTTTTGTGCCTCTAAGAGGTTTGAGGGTGCCCCCTGAAAGGGCCCCTTAGTCCAGGTGTGCACTTCTCCCTCACTGCCTCCGACCCCTCCTGTGCAGAATTGGTTCCAGTTTCAATTTCAAACTGCTCCATTACTTCATTGATTCAAGATGGTGGTGTTTCAATTATGTTTTGAGGCCAGCTTCAACCCCCCAGTCAGTATTCAGGCCCCTCAATTTTCCTGGAACCTCAAGGTATGCAGGTAGAGCTCCCTCCAGTTATTCTCCAGCACACACACACACACACACACACACACACACACACACACACACACACACACACACACACACACACACACACACACCCCCCTCCCCCACGGTAACCCTGGATCCCATTGTTGTTGTCAACATTCTAGCCCTACCACCAAACCCATCACTGTTGACGTGCCCATGCCCCTTGTGGATCTCACCCCTCCTCATTTAGAGGCTGTGTGCACAGTCACATTCAAAGGAGACCCCCCACCCACACCACCAAGAGAGCTTTGAATACCCTCCACTTCTTACAATTTCCCCATCTACAGGCTGCAGATGCTTCCCATAACCATGACCATCCCATTTGCAACCCAGTGCCAAGCCAAACAAGCTCATAGCTACCAACTGTGTACATGCCCTGCACACCAAACTGTGCCTTTTCCCACTTGAGTGCACAGGCCTTGCCCTCCCTGGAGTGGGTGTACATACCACCCACTCATACATGCCACGCATAACCCTGTAGCATGGCCTGCTAAACCCCAGGATTGTTTCTACCTTCTCACTTTGATTATGATGTTCACAGACCCCCAGCAGGTTTCATGGCAGGCAATAGCGGAAAATCAGGAGACATCGCATCCTCTCACTCTGACCTCTTGGCCCCAGACCAGGGACTCTGATTATCTTTCAGTGAGCTCCCCCATGCCCTCATAACTGATCACAACACAAGCTCCCTCCCCTTCCCCCTCAACCCATGAGTCTCTGTGAAACCCACCCCCCTTGTGTGACACTAAACAACCAACTCCAACCCCCCTTCTTACTCTGGAGTCTGCATACATCCCCTCTCATTCATACATTTGGAATATCATCCACCCCTGTGTGTGTCTGTGTTTCAGTTTCTCTTGTTGGGCTCCAACTTCCCAAACATCGACCACCCTTCTGCCTGCCAGTGTTCCCCTTTCCTACCTCATTGCCGCACCCCCCCCCTTCCCAAACAAAGTGTCTGTCATCCTGCCACACCACCACCTCCTCCCAAGTCTCAAAGCTGGTCTCTGTTTAAATGCACAGCCCTGCCTGAGAGCCGCTGTATGGTGGTGACCTGCTGGAGTATGGAGGCACCCACCCGGAGCAGACCATCCCTACGCCCCAGCAGTGTGGTGTTCTACTGGCATCGCTATGAAACTGGAGCAGAACTTTTGCAGGTAGACTTTGAATGTTGCATCCACATTGAAATCATGAGCGAAGATGAGGACTGACTGCTGCATGCCACTCTTCTTCAAACATGAGACAGACTGATCTGAATTTCCGCTGGCGTGATGTAAGATTGGAAGGCAGCGTGTAATCCTGGTGAGTAGCATATTTAATGAACATTCACGACGTGGTAATGAATGCAAAGGGCGTTCCTGTCACTAATCGGCGGGATACCCAACCTGCCGTCAAACTGCCATTAAAGAGTTAATGGGAAAACTGTTTTCACATTGGTGGGAATCTGATTTTTGGGCTGTCTCCTGATTTTCCGCTACTGCCTGCCATGAAACCTGCTGTGGGCAGGATGGGAAAATTCCACCCAAAATACTTGTTTAGTTTCTCTGCCATTTCCTTATTCCCCATTGTAAATTCTCTTGTTTCTGCCTGTAATGGACCCACATTTTCCTTTCCTACTTTTTTTCCTTTTTACATGCCTATAAAGCTTTTAACAGTTGTTTTGTTGTGTATCTTGCCAGTTTACTTTCATTTTGTATCTTCTCTTTATCAGTTTCTTGGTCTTCCTTTGTTGAATTCTAAAAAGCTCCAATCCTCAGGCTTACTACTTCTTTTACAAAGACTAAAATACCTGGAAAAACTCAGCAGGTCTAGCAGAACTGTTGAAGAGTCATGCGGACTCGAAACGTTAACTGTGCTCCTCTCCGCAGATGCTGCCAGACCTGCTGAGTTTTTCCAGGTATTTTTGTTTTTGTTTTGGATTTCCAGCATCCACAGTATTTTGCTTTTACTACTTCTTTTGTCCACTTCATAAGCCTCTCCCTTTGATCTAATGCACTCTTGAACTCCTGTTGTTAGCCACTGTTTCATCACTTTTCCTGTTGGGTTTTTTGTTCCTTAAAGAATGTATGTTGTAAATCACGTATTAATTCCTTAAGTGCTAGCCATTGCCTGTCTACCATCATATCTATTAATGTAGTTTTCCAACCTACTACAGCCAACTTGCCCTCAGACCTTTATCATTCCCTTTGTTTAGATTTAAGACCCAAGTTCCAGATTGAACTATATCTCTTTCAAATTGAACATAAAATTCTATAATATTGTGGTCACTCTTCCCTGAAGGCTCCTTTACAACAGGATTATTGATCCAACCTTTCTCATTACACAATACTAAATCTAAAATAGCCTGTCTCTTGTTTGTTCTTCAACATACTGTTCAAGAAAACCATCTCACATACAGTCCAGGAATTTGTCCTCCACAGCATTAATACTAATTAGGTTTACCCAGTCTATATGTAGATTGAAGTCCCCCATAATTACTGTATTACTTTTGTTACATGCACCTCTAATTTCCTGATTTATACTGTGCTCTACATTACCACTATAGTTTGGTGGCCTACAAACAACTCCAACCAATGTTTAAAAACAAAAAACTGCTGATGCTGGAAATCCAAAACAAAAACAGAATTACCTGGAAAAACTCAGGAGGTCTGGCAGCATCGGCAGAGAAGAAAAGAGTTGACGTTTCGAGTCCTCATGACCCTTCAACAGAACTGAGTGAATCTTAGGAAAGGGGTGAAATATATCTGCTTATATTTCTCCCCTTTCCTAAGATTCACTCAGTTCTGTTGAAGGGTCATGAGGACTCAAAACATCAACTCTTTTCTTCTCTGCTGATGCTGCCAGACCTGCTGAGTTTTTCCAGGTAATTCTGTTTTTGTTTCCAATCAATGTTTGCTGCCCCTGTTGTTTCTTTGCTCCACCCAAACTGATTCTATATCTTCATCGTCCAATCAAAGATCCTCTCCAATCCCTTGTTAGAAGTGCTATCCCACCTCCTTTTCCTTTTTGTCTATCCTTCTAAAATTTCAAATACCCTTGACTATTCAGTTGCGAGCCTTGGTCACCCTGCATCCACATCTCCATAATGGCAATTAGATCATACCCATTTACTTATATTTGTGCCATCAATTCATAGCCTCATTGTGAATGCTGCATGCATTCAGATAGAGTGTCTTTAATTCTGCCTTTTTAACACTGTTCTGTACTTTGATCCCAATTGATGCCGGCCTTGGTTTCCGCTGTCTTCCAATTTCACTTACTATCTTTTTTCCAACTATTACCAGCTTTGCTTCTCTCATATCTGAATTCCCTCTCAGGTTCCCATCCCCCTGCCAAGCTAGTTTAAACCTTCCCCAACAACACTAGCAAATCTCCCTTCAAGGATATTGATCCCCATCCTATTAGGTGTAACATGTCCTCCTTGTACAGGTCCCACCTGCCCCAGAACTAGCAAGATTGCCTCAGAAACCTTAAGCCCTCCCTCCTGCACCATCTCTTCAGACATGTGTTCATTTGCTCTATTTCTGTACTCACTAGCGCGTGGCACTGGGAGTAATCCTGAGGTTACTGCCTTTGAAGTTCTGCACTTTCCTAGCTCCCTAAAATCTGCTTTCTGAAACCTGGAGCTCAAATTTCTGCAGTTAGTGGCACTTCCTGCACTTATGGTCATCTAGCTCATTGGAAGTGTCCATGACTTCCCACATGTTGCAGGATGGGCATTTCATGTGTCCAAGCTGCCCTGCCACACTTTAATTTTTCTTTACAGATTATTTACTAGACTAGAAAGTAGAATTACTCACCAGCTGCTCACCAGCATCTTCCCCCGTAATTTAAACTTTACTTGTATAATATTAATTAATCTTACTCTTTAAACATAGAATAAAACAGAAGACTCACCAGTCACTTCCTTTAGCTATAAGGAAACTAGTTGTACTTTGTACTTTTTTAACTGCAGATAATTTACACACACTGCCTAAGAGTTCTACACCAACCAGCCAATTTACGGGATACCTGTTATGTCACTTTGATTTTTTTCACTTCCTTCCGAGTTCATTGTGCGCCCCAACTGCCTCCACTGCTGAGTGTTGTTCCCCTTGCCTCTTTCCCAGCTCCTGAAGGTTAGTGATAGATCCAAAACCTGGCACTCTGTTTACCTGCTCCCAGGTGCTGTTCTCCTCTCAGGCCTGTCTCTCTCCCGGCACCTGGAGGTAAATCTAGGCATTAGCAATTATGGAGATTATTATCAAACAACTCCATTGTAGACGGCTAATTACCTCAGAATGCCTGAGAGTTGTTTAGTAACCATTCAACCCTGAAAAAACAGCATGAGTTCAGATAATTGGTAGCAATGTTGCCTTGGAGTCAAAAGCGTATTGGTTCAGGCAAGCCCCTCTCCAGCATGTTTGGACTGACACCTCAGTGTAGTACTGAAAGAGTGCTATGTTGTTAGTAAGTACTATATCTCAGTGTAACATTAAACAGAAATCCAACTGACTGCCTAGATAGACATAAAGTATCCACAGCACTATTTGAAGAAGAGCAAAATATTTTACTTTTACTATTAGCCGGTCGTTTATTCTTTTGTTATTCATTAAACTTTGTTTTCTTCAAATTAGCTGCCAAGTTTGCCTTCAGATTAAATGCTTGTGTATGTGACTATATTTCAAAATCCATTTATTGGCTGTGAACATCCTTGGATTTGGATATCGTTAGGTTGTGCAAAGTGTTATACAAATATATTTCTTTCTCTACAGGCTAGAATACAAATCCCTAAGATCATGTGGCTTCTGAGTAATTCCCACAGGCTAGCCTTCACGTGTAATCCCGTTGTTTGAAGTGGAATTGCTCTGGCACTCATTACATGTCACTTGATTGAATTGACGAGGAGTTGCTGTTTGAGGCCTCCATGTTGACGGAGGCGAGTTACCTATGTACTCTTAAGACTTTACTCCTTTAAGTGTCATGATATCCAATGACAGATACAGGTTCAGTTTCTTTTATTCATTCTTGAGATGTGGGCATCGCTGGCAAGGCCAGCATATGATGCCCATACCAAATTGCCCTTGAGAAGATGGTGGTGAGCTCCTTCTTGAACCGCTGCACTCCATGCATTGTAGGTACACCCACAATGCTGTTGGGGGATGTGGGGTGCAGGCTCCAGGATTTTGACCCAGTGATAGTGAGGGAATGACAATATAGTTCCATGGTGAACGACTTGAAGAGGAACTTGCAGGTTGTGATTTTACCATGCATCTGCTGCTTTTAATCTGGTAGATAGCAGAGGTTGCAAGTTTGGAAGGTGCTGTGAAAGGAATCTGGTCGAGCTGCTACAATGCATCTTGTAGATGGCATACACTGTTGCAACTATGTGATGGCAATGGATGCAGAGAATGTTTAAGGTGGTGGATGGGGTGCCAATTAAGCGGACTGCTTGTCTTAGTTGGTGTTGAGCTTCTTGAGTGTGGTTGGAGCGGCATTCAACCAAGCAAGCGGAGAGTGTTGCAGCACACTCCTGACTTGTGCCATGTGAGGTGGTGGACAAGCTTTGGTGAATTAGGAGTTGAGTTACTCGTCGCAGAACTCCCAGCCTCTGACCTGCTTTTGTAGCCACAGATGGTCTAGTTAGTTTCTGGTCAATGGTAACCCTCAGAATGGTGACTGTGGGGGATCCAGCAATAGCAGTGCCTCTGAATACCAAGGGGGGTTGGTTAGATTCCCTGTTGTTGGAGATAGTCATTGCCTGGCAAAAACAGAATTACCTGGAAAAACTCAGCAGGTCTGGCAGCATCGGCGGAGAAGAAAAGAGTTGACGTTTCGAGTCCTCATGACCCTTCGACAGAACTTGAGTTCGAGTCCAGGAAAGAGCTGAAATATTGCCTGGCACTTGTGTGATGTGAATGTCACTTGCTACTTATCAGCTTATCATGAATGTTGTTCAGGTCTTTGTGCATGCAGTCATGGAATTCTTCAGTATCTGAGGAGTTGCAAGTGGTACTGAACACTGTGTAATCATTAGCAAACATCACCACTTCTGACCTTAGGTTGGAGGGAAGGTCATTGATGAAGCAGCTGAAGATGGTTAGGAACATAGGAGTGGGCCATTTGCCCCCCTCGAGCCTGCACCACCATTCAACTAGATCATGGCTGATCTTGTACCTCAATGCCAATTTCCCCCCTATCCCCATATCCCTTGATATCTTTAACATCTAGAAATCTATTGATCCCTCTGTCTTGAACATAATGACTGAGCTTCCACAGACCTCTGAGGTAGAGAATCCCAAAGATTCACCATCCTCTGAATGAATAAATTTCTCCTCATTTCAGTCCTAAATGGCCTTTCTCTTATTCTGAAACTCTGTCCTCTGGTTCTAGAACCCCAACCAGGGGTAGCATCCTTCCTGGATCTACCCTGTCGAGCCCTGTAAGAATTTTGTATGTTTCAATGAGATCACCTCTCATTCTTATAAACTGAAGAGAACACAGGTCCAGTCTCCTCAATCTGTCCTCGGGCCTAGGACACGACCCTGACGAACCCCTGCAGGGATGTCCTGGGTCTGTGATCATCAGCCTAGAACCATCATGACCATCTTCTTTTGTGTTAGTTATAAAGCTAAGTAGCAGAGTTTTCTCCCCTGATTCCCATTGACTTCAATATTGCTAGGGCTCCTTGATGTCACACTTGGTCAACTGCTGTCTTGTTGTCAAGGGCAATCACTTTTATCTCACCTCTGGAATTTGGCTCTTTTGTCCATGTTTGAACAATGGCTGTAATAAGAAATAGGAATAGAAGCAGGCTATTTGGCCCATCGAGCCTGCTCTGCCATTCTAAGCTGTTAAACAGTGCACGCTCCAAAAGGAGAGGTCTGAGGCTAGCCCAGAATTGGGCCTCAGGCCTAGTTCATATCTAATGTAGGCATTCTTGTTCCACCTCCACAGACAGTTCAAACATTTGAAGAGCATGAATGTCAGGCCACTTGCCTCACCAGCAGCAGCCTCATGGTAAGTCCTGGGAGCGGGTTGCAGTGTGCAATGGGTGGGAAGTGGAGGCCAAAAGTGGTGACTGTGGAGTTGGGGAAAGTAGCCCTACTTCTTCTGGCTCCTCAAGGTTGTTGGAAAATGTGCATTGAGAAAATTTTACCTTCAGTTGGTGGTTGTAGAAATGACTCAGTAATCCTGAACAGGTAGGATTGAAGCCTGCCCTGCTCATAACTCCCCAATTTCCGCGAGGGGACCTAAAACAGAAGCTAAATCTCTCATTCTTATATTTAAGAGACCTACAATTTTAAAGTAGGTTCTGGAACTGAGAGAGCTGGAGATGTATGTATGCAGGCCTTTGGTGGCAGGATAGGTTGAGAAGGCTTTTATAAAAGGATGTGTTCCAGAATATTTTTTTTAAAGGAGTGAAACTTGTAAATATTGATGTTCAACGAGACTTGGGTGTGCTCGTGCAAGGAATGCAGAAAGATAGCATGCAGGTACTGCAAGTAATTAAAAGGCAAATAGCATGCTTGCCTTTATCCCAAGGCAATTGGAGTACAGGAATAAATGAATTTTGCTACAATTGTATAGAGGGAGGGAGAAAGTCAGTGTGGAGCCGACATGCTCGACACTGACCTGCCCTGCAACCATAAGACGCTAAACAAAGGCCAAGCAGGACTTCCGCCTCTCTCTGGGGGTGAAGTCCCGCCCTCTGGAGCTGCCGGTCAATTGGAGCAGCACCAAGAGTGCGTCAGTGGCACCTTCTAGGACTGCAGGAGAAGAAAGAAAAGGACCCATGGATTCCCGGAGCAGATAAGCCCAGGGTCTTGGACATGGAGGGTTTGGGTAGATCAGGGAGGGGTGGGTTTAAGGCTGCAGGCTGGTAGGAAGGAAGGGGAGATTCGATTTTAGGGGAGATTCGATTTTAGGGGGGCGCCATCCTGCGATCGAAAAAGGCAGCCCCAAAGAGCCTCCCTTCCCTCCCGTCCTTTGAAGAATTTTTTAAAAATCAGACTGCCTGCTTCTGCTCAGCTGCCCATGCTAAATGTCTTATGGCGCTGGCAGTGTATTATCAGGGTTAATTGGCTTGTTAACAAACCTAATTGACCCTTGACTACTTATTTGAATATGATGGGCAGGTAGCCAATTTTGGCGCCTGCCCACCCCCTCCATGTTATGAAAGGAGCTTGGGGATGGGCGGGAAGTGGGTGGGATGGGCACCCACCTTATTTTACATGCTCCTCTGCCCAAAATGCACCCAGCAGAGGCATGTAAAATATAGTCCCACATCTGTGTACATTTTGGTCTCCATATTTAAGGAAGGATATACTTGTATTGGATGTGGTACAGTGGAGGTTCACTTGATTGGACTTGGGATGAGGGGGTTGTCCTATGACGAGAGGTTGAGTAAATTGGGCCGATAATTCTCTGGAGTTTGGAAGACTGAGAGCTGATCTCATTAAACATACTAGATTCTGTAGGGGCTTGATAGGATAGATACTAAGAGTTTGTTTCAGCTGGTTGGGGAATCTAAAACATGGGGGCACAGACTCAGGATAAGGGCTGACCATTTAGGACTGAGATATGAAGAAATTTCTTCACTTAAAGGGTTGTGAATCTTTGGAATTCTCAACGTAGAGGGTTGTGGATATCCCATCATTGAATACATTTAAGTTTGGGATAGACAGATTTTTGACCTCAAAGAATCAAGGAGTATGGGGAGCAGGCGAGAAAGTGGAGTTGAAGCCTGAGATCAGCCATAATTGTATTGAATAGTGGAGCAGGTTCGACAGGCCAAATGGTATACTTCTGTTCCTATTTCCTGTGTCCTTGTGTATTCAATACGACCATGGCTGACCTGATCTAGCCTTAGCTCCACTTTACTGCCTGTCCTCAATAACCTTTAGCTAACATGTTAATCAAAAATCTGTCTAACTCAGCCTTGAATATATTCAACGGAATTTCAAAGACTAACCACTCTGTGATAGAAGAAATTCCTCATTTGCATCTTAAATGGGAGACTACTTATTTTTAAACTGTGTCCCCCGAGTAGTCGATTAATTCACGAGAGCAAACATACTCAAAGCATCTACACTGTCAAGCATCCTCAGAATTTTATATATTTCAATAAGATCTCCTCTCATTCTTCTAAACTCCAATGAGTATAGGCCCAACCTGTTCAACGTTCTCTCATAATACAAACCCTTCATCCCAGGATTCAGCTGAATGAACCTTCTTTGAACTGCTTCCAATGCAAGTGTATCCTTCCTTAAGTAAGGAGACAAAAACTGTACACAGTACTCCAGACGGTCTCACCAATGCCCTGTTCAGTTGTAACAAGGCTTCACTACTTTTATGTCCCAACCCCTTCAATAAAGGCTATTATTCCATTTGTCTTCCTAATTACATGCTGTTCCTGCACTTTTTGTGAGTCATGTACAAGTACACCCAGATCCCTCTGTACTGCAGCATTCTGCAGTCTCCCTCCATTTAAATAATATTGTGCTTTTCTATTCTTCCTACCAAAATGGACAATGTCACACTTTCCCCCATTATACCCATCAGCCAATTAATTGTCCACTCTTAACTAATCTGTATCCCCTGCAGACTCTTTGAATCCTCCTCACAACTTCTTTCCTCCCTTCCTTTGTGTCATCAGCAAGTTTGGCGACAATACTTTGATCCAGGTCATTAATATAGATCGTAAATAGTTGAGGCCCTAGCACTGATCCTTGTGGCACTCCACTAGTTACAGTTTGCCACCCAGATTGACCCATTTATCTCGACTCTGTTTCCTGTTAGTTAGCTAATCCTCTATCCATGCTAATATATTACCCCCGAACATCATGAGCTCTTATCTTGTGTAGTAACTGTTTATGTGGTATCTTATACATTTTTTAAAATTCTTTCACGGAATATGGATGTCGTTGGCTAGGCCGGTATTTATTTCCCATCCTTAATTGCCCTTGAGACGGTGGTGTCTGTTTGAAATCCAAATACATTATATTTATTGGTTCCCCTTTATCTACCTTGCTTGATAGATCCTCAAAGACCTCTAATAAATTTGTCAAATGTGATTATCCTTTCACAAAACCATTGTTACTACCGGGATGGGAGGAGTGATCTAGCCCCATTACTCCACAGGTTGTACCATTAGTTTAAAAATTTAATTTACTACCAAAATGGCCAATTGTTTACCTTCACTGCTGGTACTCAGAATAAAAAAGACTTTAACCAGGCTTCTTTCAATAAACAACAAATTTATTAGTTTATTATAAAACCAGTCTTGTCAAATAGAAAGGCAAAGCTTATTGACATACAGTATGGGATATGAAATTATACTAATTACTCTTTCGAGATACCCTAAGTTTCACTCACATACATGTGCGCGCACACACATATCCACCGCCGCCCCCCCCCCCCCACACACACAGACACAGACACACACACACACACACACACGAAGCAATGGAATAAAAATAAAAATGGGGGAATTCTGCCAAAGGTTAAAAGTCAATGGGCAGAATTTTTTGCTAGGCGGGTGTGTATCCGACCCACTCAAGCTTGAAATAGCGCGCGTTGACGTCCAAGCGTCCCGAAGTCAATGCGCACTCTTGCAATATTTCGGTCGGCGAGCGCGGATGGGAGATGGAGGTATGCCCTCCATTAATTAAGAGGCCAGTTAAGGCCCTTGATGCACCAATTGTTGGCGATCTTACGTAGCCCATGTGATTTTTCGGCCATCGCTTGGGCAAAACGGGCAGGCCACAATTTGCAAAAGCTCATCCATGGGCGGAGTAAGAAGGGTCAGCAGCATTGTCAATGTGAGTAATGAGGAGTTTTGGAGATCATGTGCTGCTGGTTGCTTACGTGATCTGGATAGCTTCATCTCATTTCAAAGCTTCATTCTGAGCTTTTCTAGGCTTCATTCCAGGACTCATTGTTGTCTTCCAGGCCCTCGGAGGATTCAGACTATATGGACCCTTCCAGGTATCAGACAGCCTTCCATAACCCTGGTAAAGGGGATTGTGGTCTCTGCAGGAGGCACCTCCTCTGAAGAGGGGCAGAAGGGAGAGGAGGCCAGGTGTTCCATTGCAGATTCCAGGGGAGTGACCTGTGGGAGGAGAGGTGCAGGCACAGGGGGAACAGGGCCAGCAGGAAATCCAAAGTAGAAGGGGCTGTGGAAGACAGCACTATCCTGCTGCCAGGGTTTACAGGCAGTGATGCAGCTACCTCAATACGTCCGAGGTGCAATGCCGAAGGGGGTGCCATCTCTCCAGGGACACCACTAACTCCATTTGTCAGAGGATTGGGCCTGAGATCAGCTCTGACTATGTGGGTAGACACCCCATGCCAGTGGCTCTGAAGGTCACAGTGGCCCTCAATCTCTATGCTTCCGGCTCCTTCCATGGCTCAGTAGCGGATCTGTGTGGAGTCTCCAAATCAGCTGTCCACAGTTGCATCAAACTGGTGACAGAAGTTCTGTTCAGTCGTGCATTGACTTTCATTCACTTCCTCACGGACGGGGCCAGCCAGGCTGAATGTGCCAGGGGCTTCACAGCGATCGTTGTGTTCCCCCGCATCCACGTGCCATCAACTGCACACATGTAATCATCAAGGTGCCAGTGGGTGAGCCGGGTGCCTTCATCAACAGGAACGTGCAGATAGTGTGTGA
The DNA here is from genome assembly GCF_017639515.1 of Carcharodon carcharias. NCBI lineage: Eukaryota > Metazoa > Chordata > Chondrichthyes > Lamniformes > Lamnidae > Carcharodon > Carcharodon carcharias. Next base: position 6,687,481 of record NC_054484.1, on the reverse strand, counting down.
TCACAAGATGCAGATTCAGTAAGTCCGTGCAAGGTACCCTGGCAGCTCCCATGACGCTTACACCTTGAGTCACTTCCAGGTGCCAAGGCTCTTCAGTGCTCCAGCCCGACAAAATGAATGGCTGCTGGGTGAAAAGGGCTATCCCCTGAAAAGGTGACTCATGACGCCTCTCTGCCACCAAAGAACAGAGGCTGAGCAGCAGTACAACAGGAGCCATTGCCTCCACAAGGGCGGTGGTAGAGAGGCCCATTGGTTTTCTCAAGATGCGCTTCTGATGCCTACACTGTTCAGGGGGTGCACTGCAATACCCCTCAGAGCGGGTGTCGCTAATAGTGGTTGCTTGCTACGCTCTCCACAATCGGGCACTGGCAAGTGGGGACCCGATGGAGGAAGACGTTGTTGACCAGCTGTGCAGGCAATAGATGATGAGTCCAGTAGTGAGTCCAAGGACGAGCACAGTGAGCAGAACGCTGAGGGCATGGAGGCAGACCTGGGTAACCTCTAGGGAGGCAGGGACACCTGGGACACATTGATGTAATGCTCTTTCAGCTAGGCTACCAAATAAGAACCACTACCACATGCCAGGGCTGCAACCTCCATACTCGATCTCAGAGAGGAGCATTTCCTTGGCCACCAACATACATTCAGGTGCCTGTACAATAAAGTTTCAAGAGGCACACGTCCATCGTTACGTAATGGCCTACCCTACACCTACAGAACAAATGAAGCATACTCAGGCCAATAGCACAAAATCAAATATCATTTAATGTTGCATGTGACAAATTGCTGAACTAAATATTTTGTTTGTCACACCATTAAAAAAAACTCAAAGCAAAAAGGGGAACAAAATATCACCCATGACAAGCCCGTCTTGTGCTTAAGGCGCTTTAAATTTACGTTTGCGGGTTCTACGTCTAGGTGTTCCCCCCTCGCTGGCACCGGCATTGGAGACAGCCTGCTGACTCTGCTGTCTTGTTGGCCTTGATGACTTTGTCAATGGTCCTCTGGTCCATGGAGCCTGTGCTGGCCCCGCATGGGAGGGAGCAGCCAGTGCCACTGCTGGCATCTCCCCAGTCGCCGCAGCCTCATCAGATGCCACAGTCACTGGCATAGGGGTGGAAGAGCTGCTGCCATCATCCAGAGCGCTCTTAGAGGAGCCCGCAAAGACAACAGGCAGCTTGTGCACCAACATGAGGTCGCTCTGGACCTCCCTGCTCACCATTGATGGATGGGCACCTAGCTGGGATACTGGGTACCCCATCCATCTCGCACATGGACACTGACCACTGCGGTCATTGGCTGTGTGTGGGCTTGCAGGCCCAAGTGCATCCTTAGAGACCCCCGATTCTGTCCCTGGAGCAACCTCTCCATGAGAGTCGCCACTTTCTCTATGGATGAGGCATTGTGCTCAGCCATGAGGGTCATCGCAGTGGTCATGCTCCGCAGGGATACCTCCAAAACAGAGACCATGGCACGCATACCTTCATGGATCTCTGCCAGATCCTCCTGCACCCTGCTGGACTTCCAGCATCTGCTGTCTAATGGACGACTCTAGAGGCCCATCATTAGCCTTCGACTGAGCATTGTCCTGGCTTCCAGCAGGTGCCCTGGACACACTCTGCCTCTGCCGGCACCTCAAGCGAGTGTGAAGTGCCCTTACCAGTGTGCACCATGATACTACACAGTGATCTAATGCCCACCAAGGTGCTGGTATCTGTGCTGGTGCCTGCTTGACAGAGTGGGCATGACGCAGGTGCAAGGAGAGCATGGTGGTTCTCTGGAGTCAGGGATGGCCCTTCAGGGTTCGCATTATGAACTGAGTACCTGCTGGTAAACCTAAAAGGAAGAAGAAGAAAATGTCATTAGTGAAAGTTATCACACTGTCACTGTGCCCGCCAGGCACCTTGGTGAGACAACAGAGATCTGTGTCATGGTGCCCTTGTCTTTCGATTATCAATGGGGACTCCAAGTTTAAGATAGAATGGTTGCACATTCTCACCCCTGTGCACTGCACTCTTACCTTCGTCTGACACCCTAACCTCCCCGTGGCCGCTTGACTAAAGTGCATGCCGCCTCTCGAGCTCCAAGGCCTCCTGCTTGTAGTCGGTGAGGATGAGGCAGTTTGGTGTTCCCCTTCCAGTCCACGACCTCTCAATACTGTTATAAGATGTCTTATCCTGAAACGACAGAGGAGCATTGATTAGTCCACTCTCTATGTACAGTGCCATTGCAGTCTGGCCAACCCCACCTGAGGAACACCTCACATGCCACATCTGATTCATGGCCCTTGACGCACAAGGCACTCAGTCCAAGCAGCCAGGGTTCACCTGTTGGTCAGCTCCGGCATCATTGACAGGTGCCACACAGATTCTAACACCCCTGAGGACCATGGATGGGGGGGGTGGCCAGCCCTTAATTGTGCTCCACACTGACCTGTGACAAAACGGCACTCATCCTTCCTGAAAGCAGCCGATCATTGAAGCGCTTCCGGCACTGCACCCTTGTGCACCTCATCACATTGTGGCTGCTCACCTGGGATGCCACCTCCTCCCATGCCTTCTTGGTGAGGTGCAGTGGCCTCCTCCTCCCATCTCTGGGGACAAGGGTGTCCCTTCTGGCAGCCACCTCCTCCAGGAGGGCAGCGAGGCACTTGTTGGAGAAATGCGGGTCAACTGCCCCGCTGACCTCACCTCCCGCATGGATTCTCCTTCCTGGATCACAGCCATGTCACTGCTGCAACTCCGACACAGGCAACCTCCTTTGGGCTGCCTGCGCAGCTTTTGAATCAGTCACCGGGTCGCCATAGGACCTGCTGGACAACAGGCCCCTTGTCAGAGGTTCCCCAGCTGCCTTTCATGCTGTGCGGGCCTTAATTGGCCCGCCAGCGTGAAATCGCCTTCCGGCCCTGATATCAGGCGACGGTTGGATTCCCAACTGCCCCCGCCTGCCATTGCCAAGCCTACCCGACAAGGGCAAAATTTTGTCCAATGGTTCAAAGATAAAGGGTAGATGGAGGAGTCCTTGAAATGTCATCCGGGTTATACGGTTAGTCTTTCAGCACTGATCTGCAAAACAATCCATGATTCTGGCACGGCTTTTCAGGCAGGCTTGAGGAACGCTCGCAGGTACTCTGTCCAAGCATGTAGCAACTTAGGGGCAGCTTGTATTCACTTTCAGCTCTGGACTGCAAAAAAGCTGCTGTCTTCATTTTCAAGCAGTTGGTCCTTCTCTTCAAAAGCAAAACCAAAATCTGCTTTTAAAACAGTTTTTCAGGCATTTTTCTTTCCAGAGCCATAAAACCCTTGCGACCCCCTTTGTACTCAGTTCACCAGGGTCAAGAAGCTTACAGTTTTGTTTACAATTGCTTAATTATCCTTTATTTTCAAGGATGCTTTTTCCAGGGATAGCAGTCAGTCCTGCATTAACCTTTCAAGGGACAGTGTCTTTTAAAACACACATTCTTCCAAAAATGTCCTTAGTCCTTGAAGATGACACCGTGTTGACTCTGCTTAATTACATTATGGTGTTTAAATGTTCTGCTACGATCTCCTTAATAATAGATTCTAGCATTTTTTCAATGAGAGATGTTAGATGAACTGACCTATAGTTTCCTACTTTCTGCCTCCCTCCTTTCTTGAATAGTGGTGTTACATTTGCAGTTTTCCAATCTGTTGGGACCATTTCAGGATCTAGGGAACTTTGGAAGATTACAACCAATGCACCCACTATCACTGTAGCCATTTCTTTTAAGACTATATGATGCAGGCCATCTGGTCCACTGGACTTGTCAGATTTTATCCCCATTAGTTTTCCTAGTACTTTTTCTTCTGGTGATTATGATTGTTTTAAGTTCCTCCCTCCCTTTTGCACCTTGATTTTCTACTATTCTTCAGATGCTTTATATGTCTTCTACTATGAAGACAGGTACAAAATACTTGTTCAAAGTCTCTGCCAGTTTTTTGTTCTCCATTATTAATTCCCAGCCTCCCCCTCTAAGAAACCACTGTTTATTTTAGCCACTCTGTTCCTTTTTATACACTTGTTGAAGCTTTTACTGCCTGTTTTTAGATTTCTTGCTACTTTTCTCTGATAGTCCAATTTCTCCCTCTATTACTTTTATAGTTATCCTTAGCTGGTTTCTAAAATGTTCCCAATCTTCTGGCCTGCCATTAATCTTTACTGAATTGGGCATCTTTCCTTTCAGTTTGACACCATCCTTAAATTCCTTAGTTAGCCACAGATGTTGTATGCTTCTCATAGCATCTTTCTCAGTGGAATCTATCTCTATTGAGAGTTATGAAATATCTCCTCAAATGTCTGCCACTGCTTCTCCACTGCCTCACTTTTTAACCTATTTCACATTCCACTTTAATCAACTTTGCCTTCATACCCTTGTAATTACCTTCATTTAGACACTAGTTTCAAACCCAAATTTCGCACCCTCAAGCTGAATGTGAAATTATAGCATGTTATGATCACTCTTACCTAGAGGATCCTTTGCTATGAGGTCATTAATCCTGTTTCATTACACATTACCAAGTCTAAAATAGCCTATTCCTTGATAGGTTCCAGAATATATTGTTCTTAGAAACTGTCCTGAATACACTCTATGAACTCGTCCTTCAGATTACTTTTGCCAAATTGAATTGTCTAATCTATATGAAGATTGAAATCTCCCATAATTATGGCAGTACATTTTCTTGCAAGCCCCCATTATTTCTTGATTTATAATCTGTCCTATTATGTAGCTATTGTCAAGGGGGCATTCCCACCAGTGACTTCTTTCTTCTGCTATTTCTTACTCTACCCAAATGGATTCTACATTTTGATGTGCTGAACTAAGATCACTTCTCACTACTGTAATGACCTCATCTTTTATTGACAGAGCCATCCTACCTCCTTTTTCCTTCTCCCCATCCTCCTGAAATGTCAAAATACCCTTGAATATTCAGGCCCCAGTAGTGGTCACTTTGCAAATGTCTCTTTAATGGCTAGCATATCATAGTCATGTGTTTCCATTTGTGCTATCAATTCATTCATCTTGTTATGAATGCCATGTGCATTTAGATAAAGAACCTTTAACTCTGTCTTCTTCCTACTCTGACATGATCTGCTGGTGCATTCTTATTTTTGCACATTCTTTCCCTTCCTGTCATACTCTGGTTATCATTACCTATATCGGTACCCTGTATCCTGTGCCTTGTCCTTTCTCTTTAACTTACCAATCTCTCCTCATGTGAACCCTCCCTCTCACTTGTTTAAAGCCCTCCATATAGCCCTAGTTATACGATTTGCCAGTACACTGGTCCCAATGCAATTCAGGTGAAGGCTGTCCCAATAATACTGTTCACTCTTTCCCTAGTGCTGGGTGCCAGTGCCCCATGAACTGAAACCCATTTCTCCTACACCAGTCTTTGAGCCACACATTCAATGCTATAATCTTATTTACCTTATGTCAAATTTATTTGTGGCCCAGGTAGTAATCCAGAAATTATTACTTTTGTGATTTTGCTTTTTAATTTTGTTCCTAGATGCTCATACTCCCTCAGCAGAACCTCTTTTTTAATCTTACCTGTGTTATTGGTACCCACGTGGACCACAACAACCGGATCGTTCCTCTCCCATTCCAGGTTCCTCTGCAGCCCTAAGATGACCTTAACCCTGGCAACAGACAGGCAACACATCCTTTGGGACTCATTCTCCTTGCTGTAGAGAACAGTATCTGCCCCCCTAACTATTCTGTCCCCTACTACAAGTATGTTGTTTTTACTCCACCCACTTGAATGGATCCTCATATCTGCTTCACCTGCAGTCACACTCTCTTGACCCTGGTCAGGGACCAAATCTAAAGTATCTGGCCTATGGGGTGTGACTGCCTCCTGGAACAAAATGTCCAAGTAACTCTGGGGCACAACAGAGAAGGAGGAGGAATTACAGTCAGATCAGTTACAGAAAGAGAAATACAAAGAGTGTACTGGCATTTTTTTCCTCAGGTAGCAAGAGCTAGTCTTATGGGCAGTTATGCATGCTAATGGTTGACACCTCCGCATTCCTGAGCAAGACCTACTAGTAAACATCCTTTGGATCAAGGAATGGGAAACATGGGAAGTCACTAACAAGTTCCTCGTGACAAACACCATCTTTCAAATGGCAGGATTTGAACTGCCACTGCAACAGTGGTCCTTGCTAAATAGGTTCAGGACAGGCCAGGGTCCCTGTGCAGCCAATCTCCACTGCTGGGGCCTCAGTACAAATCCCTTATGCAGTTGTGGAAGGGCACAAATAATGTTGCACATTACTGAGAAGTGTCCCCGCTACAGACTAAGTAGCGGACTTAATCACCTTAAACTCAACAAATGAGGAGGCTGTTGCTTGGCTTCGGGGATTTGCATTCACTGAACACATAATAAAATCTCAGCATTGTAATTTCAGAGGATTCAACTCTCTGCTAGTCGTTTCACTTGCTTTTTAATTGTGAAATATTCATCAGCACAATGTCCCTTTTGTAAGACACTAAATGGGACAAATTGAATCTCATTAATGGGGCAAAGGTGATCAGCTTTGCAGTGCTGTTTATGTATCATCTCCAAGGGCACCTTAAATATGTTTACAAACGTATTGGGTTGACCAAGTCAGGCAGCTCTGGAGGCTAACTTATACAGGAATTAGGCTCCTTACATATGAATGGCCTAATGTCTGTTTAAGGAGTCTGCTCTGAAACTGGTCAAACATTAGGCAGTCCTTGCAAGAGCTCCGCATAAGCCTCACCTTGCAGCACTTGAAGGGACTACTAGAAGTTGCCGAAGGCAAGATTTGTAAACTTGTATTCACCTATTGGAATGTGGCTCTTTTGAAGAACGGGAGTGTTTCCCCTGGTTTCAGGGCAACACTGTGCTCAACTTCCTCCTGCTCTCCTCTTCAATTCCACCACCCACCCACCACCTCCCAATCCCTATGGTCAGAGGACTTCCTTGAGAGACATTGCTGATGCCTTTGGGAGGGTGATATTGCTCTGGACATGACTGGGGAACTGCGTTAGGACACCTGATTGGTGGCTGCAGTTCATTGGTTTCATGGTAATGAGGCCTGATGACGATTTTAGGAATATCCTCAGGCCAATCTCTTTAGTTATGCATTTCAATTGTACCACTTGTTTTGTGTCCATAGTCTCATGAGAACCAATTTCTTGCCTAAAATGATTCACTCCCAAAGGTTGACAAAATGCATAATGTTTGAAGCTTTAATCTGTTTCCATGGGACATGCTAAAAGACCAAAGCATGTAATTCTGTCTTTAAATTACTTCAGTTGTAACAATGATTAGATACCATGTCTAATTTCAATGAAACATTAACACTTGTTTTTCTTCCTGGTCTCTTCTGACCCTGGATAAATCTAGTGTGTTGGGCTTGTTCTCTTGTCATAAGAACAGGTTATTGTAACTGTGACCTTCCCTGTTGCTTGTAGGTGTCCTTTAAGTGGAGTTACGGGTGCTGAGGAGGTCGTGGCCCAGTGCTCAGTTCACCGCACAGTAGGCCTTTGGGTAAACGGCCATCATCCATCCAATGAAAGTGGCCGAGCCAGTACAGACATCATTGGCTTTGCAATGAGTGTATGCTGATGAAATTAGCACCCTCCGGGATCTCTGATTTGATTACCTTTTCCTGCCAAGAGATACTGAGGATATGTCTGAGACAGCAAAAGTGGAAACTGTTCTTCTTTTTCTTGCCTTACATATGTTGTCCAAGTCTCATGACTGTAGAGGAGTGCGTTGAGGCTGCAGGCTTGGTAGACTTGCAGTTTGTTGTTCTCGGTCAAGTTAATCAATCCATATTCCCTTACTCAGCTTGGACATGACAGCTGCAGCTTTTGTAATGCAAATCTTGATTTCAGCATCTAGCAAAGATTGTTGGTGATTGTGGTGCCTAGATATATGAAGTTATCAACAGTCACCAGCATCACATTGTCATGTTGGGCCTTAACATTTATCTCCCTGATGCTGATGGCCAAACCAAACTCTTACAGGTGTGAAAGAGTCTGACCAATTGCTGCTGAGGGTTTTCCTTGGCATGAAATGCTAATGCGGCATTGTCAGCGTAAAGGAACTCTTTGACGAGGACTTGGTGCATCTTTGTCTTGGACCTCAGGTGAGCAAGGCTGAACAGCTTTCCACCAGTTCTGGTATGTCAGGAGACATCCTCTATAGATGATCCAAAGGCATATAACAGCAGGCAAGAGATGAATATTCCAAAGAGTATCAGTGTCAGAACACAACTCTGTTTGACCCCATTGCAGATCTCAAAGATTTCCAATGATGCCTGCCATAGCAGAACATAGCTGACCTTGCCTATCATGTTGTCGTGCAAAGAGGAGATAGATTGAACGTTACTATGAGCAGCCAAATTTCTCCAGCAGCTTATTATGGCACAATGGATGGTAAATGCTGAGTTGTTCAAATCCCGGAGGGAAACTTAAAACAACTACCACAACTATTTGTGCCTTGAATTCAGTAGTATTAAGACCACTGAGCCTTATAGGTTTCTTACAAAACTAAATTAAACCTTTATTAATAAAAAAAAATTATTTTAAGCACATACATAGGTTTACAAATTACTACTCTGATAACTCCTAGTTCCCCCAGTTAACCTAACTCCCAGTTACACCTCCATTAAGGCAACAGTAAAATACATAGATTTTAAAAGACACAGGCAAAGTAACATGATACAGAATCACACAGTGCAGAAGATGCCCATTGGCCCATCGAGTCTGCACCGACAGGTGAGAAACACCTGACCTACCTACCTAATCCCATTTACCAGCACTTGGCCCATAGCCTTGAATGTTATGACGTGCCAAGTGCTCATCCAGGTACTTTTTAAAGGATGAGGCAATCCGCCTCCACCACCCTCCCAGGCAGCGCATTCCAGACCGTCACCACCCTCTGGGTAAAAAAGTTTTTCCTCACATCCCCTCTAAACCTCCTGCCCCTCACCTTGAACTTATGTCTCCTCGTGTCTGACTTTTCAACTAAGGGGAACAGCTGCTCCCCATCCACCCTGTCCATGCACCTCGATCAGGTCACCCCTCAGTTTTCTCTGCTCCAAGGAAAACAACCCAAACAATCCAACCTCTCTTCATAACTTAAATGTTTCATCCCAGGCAACACCCTGGTGAATCTCCTCTGCACCCGCTCCAGTGCAATCACAACCTTCTTATAAACCCTGAACAGTCGAATTCAAAGTGAGTTTTCTTCACTTCAGTTTATGTAGACAGTAACTTGAGGCTTTTCACACCTGTTGGAACTTAGAAAGTCTTCCTCTTACACATAACCTCCTCTCCAATACAGAGATCGATAGATTTCTAGATACTAACCACATCAAAGAATATGGGGAAAACATGGGAAAGTGGCATTGATTTCCCTTTTTTATGTAAATCTCATTGTCCCAAATTGTCTTTTCAACTTCACTTTTCTAATAATAAGTCTTTCATAGTACCAAATTTATCAATAAGCTTTGGGAAAAATAAACACACAGGCTTCTCTTGGCTAAGTGTAACATTTCACCACCTCTTTTGAAATTCAAATTGTTCTGGTTTATCTAAAAATGCAGATTTTCCCTTTACACCTCACATTCTAAAACTTCAGCCATGTTTATTTCAAACCTAGCTTTTCTTCTGATACATCAAAGCCTTCAGATCAGCTGTCTTTAATTCAATTAAGTACCACACACACACACACTATTCCTACCTTACAATAAATTCCAATAAATTATGAAAATTATTTTATTTCCCTGACAAACTTAAATGGACCACCTCTGTTCACACACATGATCAATGAGATCGATGAAGGCAATATATAGTAGTTTCCTTTGTTCACAACACTTGCTGGACAGGGGAGATCATGTAAATTGTACATCTTCCAGTTCTGAAACCACACTGGAATTCGGGGTAGATGTGGTCGGCCAGGATCTGCCGCATGACAAGGGCAACACAGGCAACATTTTTCCCATAATGCTCATTAGGGAGATACCTCGATTGTTGTTGCAATCACTGCAGTCGCCCTTGTTCTTTTACAAGGTCACAATCTTTGCATCACACACATCCTGGGGCACTGCCCTCTCCCTCCAGCAGAGAAATTGGTGCAGTTGCAACAGGAATAATGGTTTCTGTGCTTGATGAGTATAGCATCAGCACCTGGAACTTTGCCAATGGCAAATGAGTCAATACTTTTGCTAAACCCCTCCATTGTGGGGGAGGATATTCAGCTCTGTTATGATGGGAAGACTTTGCTTGTTGCCTAGAGCTTCTTCGGTCACTGTGTTCCCCCTAGAGGTCTGTGATGACTTTATGATTAGTAGGGGTCACACTATTTGTTCAACCAATGTGTGGCTAGCATGGGGGAATAAATTCTAGGGAGGGTTTCTTGGGAAAAAATGGCTGTATGAGGGGCTGGCTGGATACAAGCAGCCACGGAAGCTCTCATCTAAATAAAGTTTGTTTTGTTTGACTGTCATGAAAATATAATAATTTTCATAATATTAGTGTGACTTATTGTAAAGGTAGATTAATAGTGGGATTTGGATTGTGTGTGTATGATTTAATTGAATTTGAGACAGCTGGCATGGAAGCTTTGAGTTATCAAAAAGGAAGCTAGGTTTGAAATGCTAAATACGTAAACATGGCTGAAGTTTTAGAATGTGAGGTGTGAGGAACATTTTTATTTTTAGATAAACCAGAGTAGTTGGAATTTCAAAGAGATGGTAGGATGTTGCATTTAGCCAGAAGAAGCCAAACAGTGCGTTTATTTTCCCCAAAGGTTACTGATGTAATATAAATCTTATCACAGTACTAATTTTGTGAAAAGTAAAGTTGCAAAAACATGGGACCAGTGGAATTTGCATGAAAAGGGAGAAACATGCATAAGGGAGATTAGGTTATGTGTAAGGTGGAAAGAATTCTAAGATCTAACACAAGTATGAAAAGCCTCCAGACTCTGTGCACCAAGTTGCTGTCTACAGGAACTGAAGCTAAAAAAACTCACTTTGAATATCACTGCCCAGAGTATGCTTTGCCTGGGTCTGTTTAAATCTATTTGTTTTTACTGTTGCCTTAATGGAAGTTTAACTGGGAGCCAGATTGTTTAGGGGACTTAGGAGTTATTAAAGAAGTAATTTGTAGACGTATGTAAGTGCTTAAAATCATTTTTATTGATAAATGTTTAATTTAGTTTTGTAAAAAACCTCAAGTCTTGGTGGACTTATTACTACTGAATTCAAGGCATGCATCTTGAAGTAAAATACAAATTGTAAAATACAAATTGCAAAACAGCTGTGGCAGCTGTTTCAAGTTTCCCTCTGGGATTTGAGCAGCTCGTAATTTACCATCCGTTGTGCCATAACATGACTAAGAAGCCTCCCTGAGTGTGTTTCTACAAGTACAACTCAAGGTAGTGCTCAACCCATCTCTCCAACTATTTATTGCAGTTGGTGATGACTTACCCTGCTTTTGTTTTCAATGGAGCTGTTTTCTTTGCTGATGGACCTGTTGCCTTTTTGATCTCTTTATGCATACCCCCTATGTCGAAGGTCATCTAGATATTCTGGCAAAGTTATAATCAGTAGTCATTGGCTCACTGCCTTGTAATCTGTTGGACTTTGAGTGGGTTTTAGTGAATTCAGAGTCTTCTTGCTCTGATCTCACTTGTAATTAATGAGACCATTGCTTGACTTCAATGACAGGTTCCATCACAGTGATAGGAATGCAGGAGCAGGAGTAATCCATTCAGCCCTTCTAACCTATTCTACCATTCAACTAGATCATGGCTGATTATCTACCTCAACTCGACTTTCCCATGCTATCCTCATTTCCTTTGATGTCATTAGAATCTAGAAATCTATTGATCTGTCTTGAACATAGTCAATGACTGAGCTTCCACAGCCCTTGTGATTCACTACCCTATGAGTGAAAAAAGTTCCTCCTCATCTTAGTCCCAGATAACTTGCCCCTTGCTCTGAAACTGTGTCCCTGGTCCTAGAACCTCCAGCCAGGGGAAGCATCCTTTCTTTATCTTCACTGTCCAGCCCTTTAAGAAATTTGTAAGTTTCAATGAGATCACCTCTCACTCTTCTAAGCTGTAGAGAATACAGGCCCAGTCTCCTAATTTCTCCTCATAGGACAGTCCCAATGTTAGCTTTGAACTAGTCAGCATTTTTCTGCTCTTTCTTCCCATATGTTGAGAGTGGGCATTGTCGATGTTGTTTTGAAGTATGTTCCATTTTGCTTTTGCATTCTGTATGAGAACACTGGAGAGCACCCGTTCAATCAAATCGAGGAACTTGTTTTTTATCTGGCTAGGCAGTATGGCTGGCATTGATGTGAAGATGGCATTTCTGCTTTTAAATTAAAAACTTCAAGGGTTGCAACTAAGCCTGGTGCACCAGGGAATAATCCGTATCACAGGCAACACGTTGGTAACTGTTTGTGTTGAGAATGCTGTTGAGAGTTACACCTGGTGATGATCAAGTCTAGCTGGTGCTAATGCCCTGACTTTTAATGTCCCCAGGACAACTCGTGGCATGGTTTATTCTGAAAGATAATGTCAGTTACACAAAGCTCGTGATAACAGCAAAGCTCAAGCAATCTCAGAATTACCTGGAAAAACTCAGCAGGTCTGGCAGCATCGGCGAAGAAGAAAAGAATTGACGTTTCGAGTCCTCATGACCCTTCAACAGAACTGAGTGAATATTAGGAGCGGAGTGAAATATAAGCTGGTTTAAGGTGTGGGGGTGGGGGGGGATGTGGTTGTAGGGAAAAGCAGACAGTGGTAGGAGCAGATAATCAAAAGATGTCACAGACAAAGGAACAAAGAGGTGTTGAAGGTGGTGATATTATCTAAATGAATGTGCTAATTAAGAATGGATGGCAGGGCATTCAAGGTACAGCTCTAGAAGGGGAGGGACAGCCTTCCGGACTGAATATTGAATTCAACAACTTTCGATCTTAAACTCCGTCCTCCATCCCCACCCCCTTTCCGTTTCTCCCCCCTTCCTTTTGATTTTTTTCCAATAATTTATATAGATTTTTCTTTTCCCACCTACTTCCATTATTTTTAAATCTTGTATGCCCTGCCATCCATTCTTAATTAGCACATTCGTTTAGATAATATCACCACCTTCAACACCTCTTTGTTCCTTTGTCTGTGACATCATTTGATTATCTGCTCCTATCACTGCTTGCTTGTCCCTACAACCACACCTCCACACCCCCTCCCCCGCCCCCACTCCCACCTTAAACCAGCTTATATTTCACCCCTCTCCTAATATTCACTCAGTTCTGTTGAAGGGTCATGAGGACTCGAAACGTCAACTCTTTTCTTCTCCGCCGATGCTGCCAGACCTGCTGAGTATTTCCAGGTAATTCTGTTTTTGTTTTGGATTTCCAGCATCCGCAGTTTTTTGTTTTTATCAAGCAATCTATGTCAGTCCTCTCTATTATTCGCAGACCTTGAAGTCCAAGGCAGGAGGGTCATGGGCCATGCCTTATGGTCCACACTTTGCCTTGAAATCCCCCAGTAAGTAAAGGTGTTATAATTTAAGTACTCTGCTGATAGCAGTGTCTAACTCCTCATAGAATTGGTCTTACACTTCTGTTTGCGTTGAGAGGCAAACGGAGAGAACACATTCTGAACCATTTGTAGAGGATTCTATCATTGAGAATAGCGAGTTTTTAAAAAAGCATTCACAGGATGTGGGCTTCGCTGGCTGAGCCAGCATTTATTTCTCATCCCTAATTGCCTGAGAAGGTAGTGGTGAGCTGCTTTCTTAAACTGCTGCTGACCATGTGGTGTAGGTACACCCACAGTGCTGTTAGGGAGGGAGTTCCAGGATTTTGACCCAGGAGCAGTGAAGAAACAGCGATGTATTTCCAAGTCAGGATGGCAAGTGACTTGGAGGAGAACTTGCAGGTGGTGGTGCCCTTGTCCTTCTACATGGTAGTGGTCATGGGTTTGGAAGGTGCTGTCTAAGGAGCCTTGCTGAGTTCCTGCAGTGCATCTTGTAGATGGTACACAGTGCTGCTACTGTGCGTCGGTATTGGGGGGTGTGCATGTTTGGATGTGGTGCCAAACAAGCAGGTTGCCTTGTCCTGGATGGTGTCAAGCTTCTTGAGTGTTGTGGGAGCTGCACTCATCCAGACAAGTGGTGAGCATTCCACCACGCTCCTGACTTGTGCTTTGTAGATGGTGGACAGGCTTTGGGGATACAGGAGGTGAGTTACTTGTTGCAGATTCCTAGCCCCTGACCTGCTCTTGTAGCCACAGTATTTATATGGCTAGTCCAGTTAAGTTTCTGGTTAATGGTAACCCCCAGGATGTTGATAGTAGGGGATTCAATGATGGTAATGCTATTGAATGTCAAGGGGTGATGGTTAGATTCTCTCGCGGAGATAGTCATTGCCTGCCACCTGTGTGGTGCGAATGTTACTTTCTGCTTGTCAGCCCAAGCCTGGATATTGTCCAGGCCTTGCTACATTTGGACATGGACTGTTTCAGCATCTGAGGAGTCGCGAATGGTGCTGAACATTGCATAATCATCAGTGAACACCCCCACTTCTGGCCTCAGGGTGGAAGGAAGGTCACTGATGAAGCAGCTGAAGATGGTTGTGCCTAGGATACTACCCTGAGGAACTCCTGCAGTGATGTCCTGGAGCTGAGAAATCTGACCTTCAGCAACCACAACCACCTTCCTTTGTGCTAGGTGTGACTCCAGCCAGTGGAGAATTTTCCCCCTGATCCCATTGACTCCAGTTTTGCTAGGGCTCCTTGATGCCACACTCAGTCAAATGTGGTCTTGTTATCAAGAGCAGTCACTCTCAGCTCACCTCAGCTTTTTTGTTCATGTTTGAACCTCACATTGAAGCCTGCTCACATGTTTCCAGTAACCCTTTCCTTGCAGATGAATGTGTAATATTTTTCTTTCAGCTATCTGTTGTTAGCGAGCCTTATCTGTCAAGGCTCATGTTGATCACAGGTGCCTTGCTCACATTATCAATCAGCTGCAAGTCATCTGTCAAACCTATGCACCTGGGTCTGATGTTCCAGGTTGCTTTTGAAGAGTTGACGTCTTCTTTCTTTATCAAAAACAAAAACAGAATTACCTGGAAAAACTCAGCAGGTCTGGCAGCATCGGCGGAGAAGAAAAGAGTTGACGTTTCGAGTCCTCATGACCCTTTGAGGACTCGAAACGTCAACTCTTTTCTTCTCCGCCGATGCTGCCAGACCTGCTGAGTTTTTCCAGGTAATTCTGTTTTTGGTTTTGTTTTGGATTTCCAGCATCCGCAGTTTTTTTGTTTTTATCTTCTTTCTTTTTGTTTTGTGCGGCCCATTTGTTGAGCACAAACTCTCAGTTACAAGAACCCATTGAAGCAGATGGACCTTTGGGGGTCAGCATCTTGCCATTCAGGGGCATGCTCGACTTGAGATGGGCTTTGCCTTACCACTGGGATACAGTGATCTCTCCCACCATCGGAAACAGTCCATAGCATCCGTCTCTACTCAGTCAAGTTGGGTTATCATTGGGAATTTATGTCTCCTGTATTGTGTTAATGCTCTGCAGCCAAACTGGAGTGTCATCTCCAGGGAGCAAGCTTGAGCAAAATTTCTGGGCTGCTCATATATCAGGGACTCCTCTTGACCTCTCCGGTTGGATGCAAAGGAATGCAAGCACTATGTTTGGCACCGGCTTGATTGCAGGAGTTATAGAATCCGCTACAAATTTTTTGTCAGTATTGACATCCTTCACCTTCGACTCTCCCGAGGTATCTGCAAGGCAGTGGAACTATTCATCCATAATGGCAGTTTGGTTCATGAGCTTTTTTCTAGGTCTTTAAGAAGAGCTTCTTATGAACTGTGCTAACTTTTTTTCCAGTGTGATCAGTACCATAATGGAGAATGTACAAATATCGGAATCATAGAATCCAGAAATATAGAACTTTTGCCAGTATTACCACTTCATTCCTATCTCCTTTCTTCTTTAAAAAAAACTGATCCAGTTACCTTTTACACAATGTTATAGATTAAAATATCAAGCATAGTTTTTTTTGCTAATTTTCTCTTTTCAGAAGTTCCAAACCCTTGCCCGTGCACTGAGTGCTCCTGTGCACTTGCAGGAGCAATGGGAGCAACAGAGGTTTAGCCACACTGGAGTTTTAAATTTTCCTTGTGTCCAATTCAGGTAAACTGAGTGGTGGCAGCAGAGGTCACTAATATCAATTATTTACTCTGGACCTTAATTCTGGCATGCAATGTGAAATGTTTCCATTTCTTACAATATTCCATTATGTTGGATTATATAAAACATGGGCCTGAATTTTTCGCTCGTTGGGCACGCACAATCAGTGGGCCCAGGAGCGGACGGGAAACAGGCCCCCGACGACAATTTCACACTGCCTGGCCAATTAACGGAAAGCCAGCGTGAAACATACGCTGACAAAGGCTCAGCACTGCTGGTGAGGGCGGGAAGAGTGTGGGCGCCAACGTCACAGCTAGCGCTAGTAAGTACTTCCACTGAGCTCCCTGAAGGCAGGCAGCTGTCTCAGGGAGCTGCAGAACTCCACAAAATAAACAAAACAACAAAAGTGCTGCAAACAGTCAGGCGCCTGAAAGCATACCTCATTAAAAAAAAACAGTCCCTAGATATCTCTTTTAATTTTATTTTCCCCTGGAGATTTCATCCTGCCCTGGTTTGAGGTTTGAGCAAAAATGTAAATGCCGCCTGGCCGATTGGCCCATCTGCCAACCGTAAAAGTGGACGGGCCACGAAAAATCACTTTCAGTTGCTGACCTGAAGATTGCTCGTGTGCGGGATGATTTTGGGACACTCACCCAATGTCTTCTCGCACTATTTCATATCCGTTCAGGTTGGGCGGGTGCCCGCCTGTAAAATTCTGCCCATGGAATAAGAAGACATAAGCAAAATACTGTGCATGCTGGAAATCAAAAATAAAAATAGAAAATTCTGGAAATACTCAGTAGATCTGGCAGCATCTATGGAGAGAGAAACAGAGTTAACATTTCAGGTCAGAAAGTCATAAAATCCTAACAGCACAGAAGGAGGCCATTTGGCTTGTGGAGTCCATGTTGGCTCTCTGTAGAGCAACCCAGTCAGTCCCATTCCCATTCTCTTGTTCTGTCCATGTAGCTAAGTTTATTTCCCTCAATGCTAACCTACGTAAATCTGTCATAATCTTGTACGGCTCTATCAAATCTCCCCTCAGCCTCCTTTGTTCCAAGGAGAACAACCCCAACTTCTCCAAATTAACCTTGTAACTAAATTCCCTGATCCCTGGAAAAATTCAGGTAAATCTCCTTTGCACACTCTCAAGGACCTTCACATCCTAACTAAAGTGTGGTGACTTGAACTGGACACATTGCTCTGATTAGCCACAATCAGTGCTTTATAAAGGTTCAGCATAACTTGCCTGCCTTTGTACTCAATATCTCTAAATATGAAGTCCAAGATCCTATAGGCATTACTAATCATTCTCTCAAGATAGCCTGCTACCTTCAAAGATCAATACACATGGACCTCTAGGTCCCTCTATCCCTGCACATTCTTTAGAACTGTGCCATTAAGCCTATATTGCCCCTCTCTCCCTTCTGCCAAAATTCATCATCCCACACTTCTCTGTGTTACAATTCCATCTGACACCTGTCTGCCCATTCTGCTAGTTGATGTCTAGTTGCAGTCGATTGGTATCATCCTCACTTTTTGCCACATCTGAATTCAGTATCATCAGCCAATTTATCTGTTTACCATCCTCCAGTCTGAAAAGCAACCATTTTGCCATGACTGATCAGCACTCTGACATCAGTCCATGTCTGCATATAGCAAGACGAGAACAACATTCAGACTACACAACAGGTAATGACAATCTCCAACATGAGAGAACCTAACCACCTCTCTTTGGCATTCAATGATATTACCATCACTGAATCCCCTTCCATCAACATCCTGGGGAATACCATCAACCAGAAACTTAACTGAACAAAGAACAAAGAAAAGTACAGCACAGGAAGAGGCCCTTTGGCCCTCCAAGCCTGCATCGATCATATTGCCCGTCGACTAAAACATTTTGCACTTCCAGGGTCCATATCCCTCTATTCCCATCCTATTCATTTACTTGTCAAGCTGTCTCTTAAACACCACTATCATACCTGCTTCCACCACCTCCTCTGGCAGCGAATTCCAGACACTCACTACCCTCTGCGTAAAAAACTTGCCCCGCACATCTCCACTATAGTTTTCTCCGCTCACCTTAAATCTATGTCCCCTAGTAATTGACTCTTCCACCCTGGGTAAAAGCTTTTGACTATCTACTCTGTCCATGCCACTCATAATTTTGTAAACATCTATCAAGTCGCCCCTCAATCTCCGTCGCTCTAGCGAGAACAGTCAGAGTTTCTCCAACCTCTCCTCATAGCTAATAACCTTCAGACCAGGCAGCATCCTGGTAAACCTCCTCTGCACCCTCTCCAACGCCTCCTTATCCTTCTGGTAATGTGGCGACCAGAATTGCACGCAATATTCCATGTGTGGCCTAACCAAGGTTCTATACAGCTGCAGCATGACTTCCCAGCTTTTATACTCAATACCCCTGCCAATGAAGGCAAGCATGCCATATGCCTTCCTGACTACCTTATCCATCTCCATTGCCACTTTCAGTGACCTGTGGACGTGTACACCCAGATCCCTCTGTCCGTCGATGCACTTAAGGGTTCTTCCATTTACTCTATAATTCCTGCTTGTATTAGACCTTCCAAAATGCATTACCTTGCATTTGGCCGGATTAAACTCCATCTGCCATTTCTCCGCCCAAGTCTCCAACCCATCTATATCCCATTGTATCCTTTGACAATCCTCTTCAATAACTGCAACTCATCCAACCTTAGTGTCATCTCCAAACTTACTAATTAGCCCAGTTACATTTTCCTCCAAATCACTTATGTACACTACAAACAGCAAAGGTCCCAGCACTGATCCCTGCAGAACTCCACAAGTCACAGCTCTCCATTCAGAAAAGCACCCATCCACTGCTACCCTCTATCTTCTATGACCAAGCAAATTCTGTATTCATCTTGCCAGCTCACCTCTGATCCCGCCTTCCCTTCTGTACCAGTCTGCCATGAGGGACCTTGTCAAAGGCCTTACTGAAATCCATGTATATAACATCCACTGCCCTTCCATCGTCGATTATCTTTGTCACTTCCTCGAAAAACTCAATCAAGTTAGTGAGACACGACCTCCCCTTCACAAAATCATGCTGCCTCTCACTAATATGCCCATTTGCTTTCAAATGGTAGTAAATCCTGTCGCGAAGAATCTTCTCCAATAATTTCCCTACCACTGACGTAAGGCTCACCGGCCTGTAATTTCCTAGATTATCCCTGCTACCCTTCTTAAACAATGGAACAACAACAACTGGACCAAACATATACATTCTGTGACTACATAAATAGATCAGAGGTTGGTATTTCTGCAGAAATATCTCTCCTCCTAACTCCCAAAGTCTGTCCACCATTTCCAAGACACAGTCATAAATGTGATAGAATATGCCCCACTTGCCTGTATGAGTGCAGCTTCAACAACACTCAAGAAGCTTGAAACCATCCAGGACAAAGCTTGATTAGCACCCCATCCACTACCTTAAACATTCATTCCCTCCATCAATGGCATGGAAACCCCACCACCTCCAGGTTCTCCATCACACACCATCTTGAGTTGGAAATACATCACCTTCCCTTCACTGTTGTTCGGTCAAAATCCTGGAACTCTCCCTGACAGCACTGTGGATGTAGCTAAGCTACTTGGACTCAAAAAGGTCGCTCATCATCAACATCTCAAAAGAAATTAGGGATGGGAAATAAATGCTGGTTTAGAATCATATCTCTCAATACTGGTGTTTTCTTTTATTGTGTTTTTTTCAAAAGGTCATAAGTTCATCTTGGAACTATAAACAAGCAGGCCTCTTTGAAGAAATCACCTGACCTAAATGGGACTTGAGATGAAGTTGTTTGTTTGTGTTGAACTGCAAAATACTTTAATGAAAAGCTGGGAGACAAAAGGCAATGACATGGGAGAGAGGAAAAAAAAACTTATAAGTTGTGAGCTTGCTCATTTGGAAGGCAGTTTTGTTGGAGAGCAAGCTGAGGAAAGAAGGCTATCTTGACTGGCTCCCTCTTTCTACCTTGCCTAAAATTGTGTTTGGCTATCAACCTGTAGCCAAAGAACCCTCACCTGAGTGTAACCAGTCTACATTTGGACCTGCAAAGCTGAAACCAGTGGTGAGAAAGTCCAGGCATCCACCTGGACCAGCGGCCTGTCTTCACACGAGAAACTCCAGGCCGACAGTGTAGAGATCCTGCGGACTTTATCCTTTATTTCATAACACCCATCCTCCAAAGTCCACCTCTGCAGAGAGACCTCTGCCTGTTTGTCCTTTGTTTGTCTTTGTGTGCGCTGGAGGAATTCTTTAGGAAGACATAGTTATACTTCCCGATTACAATTGTGTGTTAACCTGTACTTGCAACTTGTTAAAAGAAGTTTTAAAATAAATGAAAGAAGGTAACATATCTTCTCCTGGGTACTAGAGGCATGGGTACACAGTTGGGCCATTTTGGTGAGAAAATTAAACACTTAAATTAATGGTACAGTCTGTGGTGTAGTGGGCTTGATAATTTGTGCACTCCTCCCATCCCGGTTGTAACAGCTGGCCCAGCCAACAATGCCCACATCCCATGGACAAATAAAAATACTTTAAGATCATGCCCCTTGTTCTTGACTCTCTCGCCAAAGCAAATAGTTTCTCTTTGCACCCAATCAGCGAAATGTGTCAAATATTTGAGATTGCACACGACAGTCTCTCAAGTTAAACAAAAACAGAAATAACAATACCTGGAAAAACTCAGCAGGTCTGACAGCATCTGCGGCGAGGAATACAGCTAACGTTTCGAATCCCTATGACTCTTCAACAGAACTAAGGAAAAATAGTAGAGAGGTGAAATATAAGCTTGTTTAAGGGGGGGTGGAACAGATAGAGCTGGATAGAAGGCCGGTGATAGGTGGAGATTGCCAAAAGATGAAATAGACAAAAGGACAAAGAGGTGTTGACGGTGGTGATATTAGATAAGAAATGTGCTAATAGGTGACATTAAGGGTAGAAAGCAGGACGAGCAAGCTATCTGTACTTTGCTCGTCCTGCTTTCCACCCTTAATGTCACCTATTAGCACATTTCTTATCTAATATCACCACCGTCAACACCTCTTGTCCTTTTGTCTATGGCATCTTTTGGCAATCTCCACCTATCACTGGCCCTCTATCCAGCAGCTCTACCTGTTCCACCTCCCCCCCTGCACCCCCCCCCACCCCCAACCTAAACCAGCTTATATTTCACCTCTTTTCTATTTTTCCTTAGTTCTGTTGAAGGGTCATATGGACTTGAAACGTTAACTGTATTCCTCTCTGCAGATGCTGTCAGACCTGCTGAGTTTTTTCAGGTACTTTTATGTTTGTTTTTGTTTTGGATTTCCAGCATCTGCAGCTTTTTGCTTTAGTCTCACAAGTTAATTGGTCTATAGTCACTTGCTTTATCCTTGTTTTCCTTTTCAAACAGAGGTGTTTCATTGGCAATCCGCTATATTCAAGGCTGTTTTGTTTTCTGACTTGCTGCAGCAGCATAGGATGTATTCCATCAAGATGCAGTGCCTTTTTTTCGAGTGGCACTAATCTTCCTAGTACAACTTCATTGTGTATAGTTATCTAATTGCTCTATCTCGTACCCTTGTTACCCATTCATTCCCTCTACCATACTTTTAATATGTGAACTTGATTTGAAAAACTTGATTTTGTTAAAACAGAAGTCCATAACTTTGTTTATATTTTAGTTGTGATTTAGATCAAGAGAAAATGTAGAATATATTTTATGTGACTTTTTAGCAATTTTATACTGTGATAATGGGGGTAGGTTGACCTAACAAATCCATCTGTGTCTGAATGAAAGTAATGTAGTTTTTGCTGCATCTGGCTGACTGCAGTGTGAAAGATAGATTTGGAAAGAGAGAAATGTGTTCGCATCAATGTAACTTCCAGTTTGAGTAGTGTTATGGGAGAAATGCTAGCGTCCACGTAAAAGTTTCAGATTGTCCTGTGGTTAGGATGTCAAACTTCAGACCTCAGTGTCAAAAATAACGGATGCAGTCGGTTCATGCTTGTTTCTTCTGATGTGCATCTGGAAATTTTGAAGCATCTGCCAATATATAAACTTCCCTCACCAATTACAATTAACCTGAAATTGACCTCATACAATTAAAACTGTCAAGGGACAGACCAGAGTAAACACTCTTTTAAAATAAATGATTCCTAATTGAACTTCCCTCTGAACATATCTTCTTGTAACTGAAGCAGAACTCTCAATCCCCAAACAGGGTTTACCACATAATTTGTTTATATGACTCTAGATAGATATAGTAACACAAATTAAAATTTGTATTTCGTAATAGCTAAGTCATGGAAGCCTAGCATTTTAGCTGAAGTCACAGTTGTTAATTTGGTAATGTGAATCTTTCATAAGCCTGACTTTTGCAGACTGGCCTCTGAGAATTTCCTGGGTCAGCCTAATATAGTTAGTTTCTTCTGCAGGATTTCCGTCTGCACTAGAAGATTGTTGGTTCTGCAAAACTATTGCATCCACAGCAATTTAAAGGCACTAGTATGGCATTTGGGTAGATTATGTTTGGCCTGAAAATTTCCAAACAAATTGGTTCGTGAGAATGTATTGATTTTCTACTATCAATTGTAGTTAATTTTTAACTAGGCTTTGACAAGCCCCAGAAATGTTGGGCACCTGTTTTACAGGCATTGTTGATGTTTATTGTTTCCATAACTTGAATATGCCATGGGTCTTCTGAGGCTGCTTGTCACATGCAAGGAAAATAAACATATAAAACTGAAGAGGGATTGGGCACACAAAGTTCCCTTGCAAATTTTTCACTTGCCCCATTACAGCAGCTAAAATAGTAGTGAAGATGAGGGGAATCCTGCCTTGTGTGTGCGTGCATTTGTGTGCACATGTGCACATTTGCTTGTGCTTGTGTCTGAGTGTGTATGAATAATCAATGGACAAAACTGTCGGCCGCATTTCAATAAACATTCACTCATTGACATATTTGGTTTACTCACATTTAATCGTGGCAGTAAACAAGGTTACTTCATATCTGGAGCAGTTAACGTGTATGATTATTTTCATTGTATGTAATATAAAAAAATTAAAATCTTACATCAGATCCATTGGAGCACTTTATAGAAGAGTGTATGTTGGTGTCATGAGATTAACACCTGTAACATGAGAGGGTTCTTTTTCCATAAATTAGCCTCTGTGTCTGGTGAACTGAAACTTAACCTTGTGAGGAAATTAATGGGATAGTGGGAAGAGGATGATCAGTAGTACTTTTGATCATTGGGACCTCTGGCTTTAACTCTGGACTCCCTCCTATTGTCTCCTGTCTGTCCCTGTTTACCATTCAGATATCTGTATCTGAATTATGCTACGTCACCAGACCTTTGTAATGTTATGATCCCAGCTGCTGTTAATACTGGACAAGTCAGCTGCCAGAGTGAAACCTAGCTTGATGGATCCTAACTTTTTTTTCTAACCATGGAGGGAAGCTACTGAACAAATTCATAGGAGTCTGCTGATGAACTTTTAATACAAAGAATAAAATATTTATTAAAACAAGAAAAGTGAACTTTATTACACCAGACAAAAAAAGTTGGAAAGATTTCAATAAAAACACAAGAATACAATTCAAATTCCCACTATTCCGTTACCCCAGCAATATCTTCACAGACACATAAAACAATGAAGAGTTACCACTAGCTTGACACAAAGGCTTTTTGCTTGGGACTAGTGCAGTTGCAAATGGTTTTCTTCCGATGAATTCCTGATCATTCACTTGATGCTTCTCACCTAACTCGTATCTCTCCCCAAGACACCCAAAAGCCACACTCTAAATTCACTGTTTCTTCAACTACAGAGCAAACAAATGGGTTCCTTAAACTCAGTCTTCCAGTAGCATCTCCATTTAATGGATCACTTTACTGAGTCTTATAACTGATTACTCAGTTAACTACTGTCCCAATAGCCTCACAGTTTTTTTTCTTGGCTTAAAATTCCTGTCTTCTCTCTCTGACACACACTTTGAACACCCCCCTCTCAACTCCTGTCTTTTCTGTGTCTGTGTCACTGGATCACTGTCGCTAGGCAACAGTAAAGCTTTTCTACTTTTTTTCAGAATCACTGAATTTTCAACCCATCTCTTTAATCTCAGGGGTTGTAAGACTTCATTAAAATGTATATATACAAACCAACCCAAAAGCCCTGAAACTTTCAGTCACAAGTCTATCCAGACTCCCAGGTACCAAGGTTCATAAACAAAACCTAAGTGAAACTGAAACCATTTTACCTTTCTGAACACACAAAAATTCAACTTAAAATTATACATTGTTCATAACAGAAATTTGAGTTTTTTGAGTCCATTTGTGTGTGCATTTTGGCTGTCACTCCAGACCCAAACTCAATACTTCTAATTCCAACTTTTTCTTCCCCCCATTTTTTTTCCTCTTTAACTCACCTCAGTGTCTTTCTCCTGTCGTCATGCATACTTTCATTTCTTTCATCTTAGGAACTCTGCCCTCCAAAATCCCGACCTCTACTCTTTGGCACTCCTTGACCTTCCCACTCTTCTGCCATATCCCATGTTTGACTCCCTTTTTGATAAGCTTATAGCTTCCCTCTGTGCTTCTCTTGGCATCCTTGTAAGGGCCTGTTGATGCACTCATCATTGCCTCCTTATGAGCGGCAAGCCCAACTATACCATCCTGCTCTTTCACTCACCTTCCTGTCCAGTGGGAGTTGTTTTTACTTATTTCCTGTTTCAGTCACCTCTCCCACTGCTGAGCTTGTGGACTTTGCTACTTGATTGATTATTACAACACCTCCCCGCATCGCCTTCCAAAATGCCTGTTTACTTACTTATCAAGGTCCTTGCCATTCATGAACTTATTATGAATGATTGGATGATTATGGCTGAGGGGATGATGACACACTAAATGAAGCCTTCCTGCTGACTATGCCTCCTACCACTTGCCCTGCCTAAACCACCATGGTGGCTGCGTGACTGTTATTATCAAATCACAACTTGCCCCATCCTCCTCCTCTTCTGATATCCTATCCACCTTTGAGCATCTCATTGAAAATTCTTGTTTTTTAATACCCCCCTAAGTGCCATACTAACTTCCTCACTTTGATACCTTCACTATTTATTTTCGTCCCTCAACCTCTGCACTAAGCTGCTTTTGATTTTCAGTAATTTCAAATTCCATCTCAACTCATCAAGTCCTCTTTCCTCTGAGTTCATTGCCCTTCTATTCTCCCTCAGTCTCTGCATTTAAACTTCCCTATCCATATTCACTGCCACCCCCTTGAGCTTGCTATCTTTTATGTCCCACTACTCCCATTGTATCAATCACAGATAAAGCCATATCTGATTGCTTCCTTGAATCACTTTTCATCCACATTTCCATTTCCATTTCCAACCTTACTTCCTTCTGTGTCTGCCCCTGGAAAAAAATTCTTCCAATTCACTTTCAAAATCTCGACTGCCCAGTTTGCACTCCCTTCACAACATTTCTATAGTTACCAACCTGTTCAACCAGATCTTCACCTCCATCTTTGATGCCCTAGTCCCAGCTAAAACAGTTACTTCCTTTCACCCTGGCATTTCCACTTGTATGGCCCTCATCTTCACTCCCTTAAATCCAAGAAGTGCAGACTTGAAAGTATATGGCATATATCCCTCTGCTTCTGTACCCCCTTTAGAATTGTACCCTTTATTTTATATTATCTCTCCCCAAAGCCTGTCTACCATCTACAAGGCATAAGTCAGGAGTGTGATGAAATACTCCCCACTTGCCTGGCTGAGTGCAGCTCCAGCAACACACAAGAAGCTGGACACCATTCAAGACAAAGCAGCTTGGTTGTTTGGCACCCCACCCACTAGCATTCATTTCCTGTACCACCAATGCACAGTGGCAGTAGTGTGTGCCATCTACAAAATGCACTGCAGCAACTTGCCAAGGATGTGCCTTTGAAACCCGTGATCTCTAACACCAGTAAGGACCAGGGCAGCTGATGCATGGGAACAACACAACCTGAAGTTCCCCTCTAAGCTATGCACCAATGTAACTTAGAAATATATCCTTGTTCCTTCACTGTTGCTGGGTCAATATCTTGGAACTCTTTTCCTCACAGTACTGTAGGCGCACCTGCACCACATGGACTGCGACACCCACATCCCATGAAAGAGTAAAGAAAAAGTTCCAGATTTATTAATTGAATTTCAATTCAACCAGCAGCCTTGGTGGGATTTGAACCCTTCTTTCCAGAGCTATAGTCTGGGCATTTGGGTCATCTCCCCCAGCCCATCCTTCAGTGTGCTGTCACCTTCCAATACATGCTCATCTTCTCCAATACTCCATGTTCAAATTCATCTAAATAAGCTTCCACCCCCACTGTTCTATCAAAACTGCTCTTGTCAAAGTCACAAATGACATTCTGTGTGACTGTGACCATGGTGGCTATTCTACCTATTTCTTCTCGACCTGTCTTCAGCCTTTGACACAGTTGATTGTACTATCCAACATCAGCAACTCGCCTCTAACATCCAAATGAATGGAACTGCACTCACATGGTTGTATTCTCATTATCAAATCCTCGCCAGAGAATTACTACAATGGCTTTCTTCCTGCCCCTGCATTGTTATCTCTGGCATTCCCCAAGGATCAATCCTTGACCTCTCCTATTTCTCATCTACATGCAGCCCCTTGGTACAGCCGAAACACAAGCTGCTTACACCCAAGCACTGCCCCACCAATAACCTCTCTCGAACCATCCAGTGTCTCTAAATTCAGATTACTTGATCAATATCTAATACTGAATGAGCAGAAATTTCCTCCAACTGAATAATGGGATGCCTTTGTTTTCTGCCACAAACTCCATCTCTCTCACCGACAACTGTGAACTAGATTGGATATAATCTTAGTGTCACATTTGACCTTGAAATTAGCATCTGACCACATATGCGGGCCATCACTAAGACCGTCTATCTTCACAACTGTCACTATTGCCCACATCCCATGGACAAATTAAAAAAAACTCAATCCCTACTTTAGTCCATCTGCTACTGAAATCCTTTGTTACCTCTGAACTTTACTATTCCAATGCCTTCTTGGCTGGACTCCCATTTTCTACCCATCTTAAACTTAAGCTCATACTAATTTTCATCAATCCCTTTCACCCATCACACTTGTGCACTAGTTCCTGATCAAGCAATGCCTTGATTTTAAAACTCTCATTCTCATTTTCAAATCTTTCCATGCCCTGGCTCATCCTTTTCTCTGTAACTTACTCTAGCCTTATGATCTTCTGAGATATCTGTACTCCTCTAACCTCTAACTCTTGCCTCTTGCTCCTTCCTTATTTTAATTACTCTGCCAGTAGGGGCCATGACTTCAGTTACTGAGGCCTAAGCTATGGAATTAACTTCCTAAACCCCTCTGTCTATCTCTTTCCTCCTGTGAGATGTTCCTTAAAACCTACCTCTTTGAACAAGAACTTGATCGTCTTCTGAAATTGCAGAATCACAGAATTGTTATGGTGCAGAAGGAAGCCATTTGGCCATCATGTCTGTACCGATTCTTCGAATGAGCAACTTATCTAGCATCAATTCTTCCTGTAATCCTGCATGTTCTTCCTTTACAAATAACAGTCTAGTTTCCTTTTAAATGCTTCAATTGAACCGGTCTCCACCAAAAGATCCCTTATGTGACTTGGTGTTAAAGCTTGTTTGATAATGCTCCTATGAAGGGCATTTGAATGTTTTCCTATGTTAAACGCACGCTGTTGCGTTTTTTGGTTATTCTACCATTAGTGATAGTAATAATGTTTCATCTGTAGTATAAGGGCCTGGCATAGAAAGGGTTAATATGGGACTGGGTGCAGTACCGTCCACAGTATGCTGTAAAGGGACACATGACCCGAGGCTAGAGAGTGGTCTTGGACTGGACAGAGACGTGTGTGGAGGCAAGTATGGAGACCGCTGCTAGCTTAGATCTTATACTGTACATATGTATATATTCACTAGTAGTTAATAAATACTTACTGCTAAGCTATACAAGACTCAGAATCAACTGAACTGCACACATCTGACAACATCATCCCACAATGACAATCTTGCATTTGTTAAGGGAAGGCTAGAGTAAACTGGCAAATAATCTGAATTTGAAGAGGACTGTTCACAGCAATGATGTAAACAAAAGGCATAGCAACCACGTCCGTTCCACCCTGCCACTTTTCTGAGGTGTGAACCTCAGCCTCACACTTCAGTTTCAATCCCATGTATGTTATCTCCTTCAAAAAAAAACTCCTCCTAGAAAGCAATTGCAGAAGTTGTTTTTAAACTATCACCCTAACTGGCATGCATATCAGAAGCCTCATGGCTGCAGCATTTGGCTGTAAATCAGGATGTCATGAGCCTCTGTCTCTCATACCTCCATTGCTCTGATTTCCAGTACAGGTGTCTGTTATCGAGGGTCTTCCTCCTCCACATGGATGAGATGTTTTCACCCTCCACGTCCTCTGGATGCAATGTATCCCCTCTCTGAAGTGCGAGATTATGATAATGATCTTTGAGACCATTGTTGGGTCATAATGGAGAGTGGTTCACATACCAGAATATCATCTTGAGGAGGCCTGCAGTATGCTCAATTGTGCTGCACACTGACTCTCTTTGTGCTACTGTTTCCTCGATACTGATGCCTCTGGTGCCTGCAGACCACCCACTCGGCTCTGCTTCCCCATCCCATGTGTGTCCAAGAAAGTGGTGTATGTTATTCCCACAGTCTCACTGTATCTCCTTCACTGGCT
Organism: Carcharodon carcharias; assembly: GCF_017639515.1. Lineage (NCBI taxonomy): Eukaryota > Metazoa > Chordata > Chondrichthyes > Lamniformes > Lamnidae > Carcharodon > Carcharodon carcharias. Next base: position 6,658,451 of record NC_054484.1, on the reverse strand, counting down.
GCTGACCCTGGATTAAATATGCAAATGTGTGCTCCTCCAACTGTGAGAACTGCAACTCCCTGTCCACAGGTGCTGCCCTCCTATAACTTTTTGCAGTTCTTCTGCCCTTCTGTGGAAAGCTGCAGCAAAATGGCTGACTTTTCACCTCGAATGAGAAACCTCACTTACAAACCACCAGCTGTCGCTGATCATGGATTTGATGGCCCACGAGGCTCTTTCGTCACTCGATTACTGCAAAGGTGCATGTAATTGCTTTCTCCGACATGCAAATTTCTCCTCAGTGCCTTCTCAGTGATCTCAATGGTCTTCCTGCCGCATGCATGTGGGCTCGTGGCCTTGCTGCCTTCCTGCCAACTGTTTAATTCAGCTGTCACTTTTTGCCGTCAGATTCTGACATGCCTGCTCCCTATACCCACCCCCCCAACCCCACCTTGAATCACGCTTTGGTGAGTAGAATTAAATTCTGTCCTATATTAAATGAATGCTTTTTTGCTATATTCTTACAGCATTTTTGTGCTTTAATGTAATTCTCTTACTTGTATATAAACCCAACTGGTGGTTTCACAGAATCACGGAATCACACAGTGCAGAAGAGGCCTTTCGGCCCGCACCGAGACATGAGAAACACCTGACCTACCTACCTAATCCCATTTACCAGCACTTGGCCCATAGCCTTGAATGTTATGACGTGCCAAGTGCTCATCCTGGTACTTCTTAAAGGATGTGAGGTAACCCGCCTCCACCGCCCTCCCAGACAGCGCATTCCAGACTGTCACCACCTTCTGGGTAAAAAAGGTTTTCCTCACATCCCCGCTAAACCTCCTGCCCCTCACCTTGAACTTGTGTCCCTTTGTGATTGGCCCTTCAACTAAGGGGAACAGCTGCTCCCTATCCCCCTGTCCATGCCCCTCATAATCTTGTACACCTCGATCAGGTCGCCCCCTCAGTCTTCTCTGCTCCAACGAAAACAATCCAAGTCTATCCTGAAGTTTAGCCTGAATCTTTTGCTTTAAGTGTGATGCTAATGGAACAGAAAAATATGTTGGATATACTTTGAGTGAGCAGGATAATGTGGTGGGTGACCTATGTAACTTCTGCTACAAAATCGCTTGGTGAAAGGATAATTTTTGTTACTGAACATGTCATTACATTCACATCACACATGAGTGCATTTCAGTTCAGAGGAGGCACTTAAGCAAACTTCCCTTCATCTATGAACATATTTTAAGAATGTTGAGTGAAAGCCAAATAATGTTTTTGGCAGTTGTTTAAGCATCACCTTCATTGCATAGAGTTTGCACTTTCATTTTTCACTTTATGATAATGTATTTTTTCTCCAGCTTCTCATTTTACCATGTGTTACATTATGCATGATTGTGGTTTAAAGGGTAGACTTACAACCTGTTCCCAGATTTCTGCTTTTGTCTTCTCTGACAGTGTCAAAAGTGCATAGGAGTGGCCAAGGATGTTATGTGGACCTAGATCTCCTGGTCAGCGGTATTGCTTACCATACCTGTACTGCCCATTTCTTCTGGCATCTTCCGATCCCAGGTGCAGCAGAAATGGGCAGCACAGCTTCTGGGTAAGTCCAGCGATTGTAGCAGAGTCAGGGGAAGCTGAGAACACATCACTTTTTTTATGGCAGTAGCTGCCGTATTCAGGTAAATTTTTAAAGGTCCAATCTTCTTACCGAGTGAATATGGATGAGTGAATATGGGTAAGCAAATGGGTAGCTAAGTGAATGAGTGGGTGGGTAGATAAGTGGATGAGTGGGTGGGTGAAGTAGGTCAGGGAAGGTAGTCGGGTGCTCCGGAGGTGGTTGGGCTGAGGTGGGCATGGTTGGACCTGGTTGGGGCTGGTCAGGGGGTAGTCAGTCCTGGCTGGTGAGGGGGGTGGTTAGTTGGGTAGTCTGCTGGTGGGGGTGGTGGGATTAGTGGTGGTGGTGATTGGGGGGGATTGTTTGTGGGATTACACAGATCAGTTTTTAAACTGTCTAACCTTTCCAAGGCAAGTACACAGGTACATCCCGTGCATCTACCCCAAATCTCTGCTCTGAGCTCTGGGTCGGAGATATTCGCAGACGGTCCCGGGAAGCAAGGAATCGGCTGATTGGAAGTTTAAACCTCATGGACAATTCTCACATGTCCACGCCTCAGGACTTCTGCAGGTCCTAATCTGCATCTCCCAACATACGTCTCATCTCCGACGATCTGGTGACAGGAAGATTTTGGGCCATGATATCTTGTTTTTAGTTTTATTTATTTATTTTCTTCTCTTCATAAGGGGATGTGGTTGGCCAATGCTTCACTTTACCCCATCGCAGCAAGACTTGAATGGGGACTTACCAATTTGTGAAGTGTAGGTACAAACTTTAATTTCACAGCAGAATTGGGGCTTCAGTCTTTTTGTAACTTTTTTCTAACTTTTGATTTTTTCTTAATTCTTTCTTTTGCTCATGTTCTTTCTCCTCCTTGCATCCTTAAGTTGTTGAAATCAACATTTTTTGTAATTTTTCCTATTTTTAAAATTTGCTCATTCCTAGAGTCTCAAACATTGGCACCCCCTTACCTGTCTCAGTTTTTATTTCTTCCTACAATCCACAAGCTTTTAAAATCCAAGCTGATGTTGTGTAATTGCTATTTCCAGATTTTATTGTGGTCTTCTCTCCCATCCTTTAGTACCTTGGTGATGTTATGTCCTTGATCCTTCAGCTTGGTTTCCCAAATGAAAAATTACACACACATAAGACACACAAAACATGGATTTTAAGGGTGGGATAAAACAGTTCAATAGCACCAGTCCAGAGTACAGGATTTAATGGGTTGATTTTGATCGATGTCTTCCAAATTCCTTTCCATTCTTTGTTAATGACGCGGTGGTCTTCCAGCACTTTCAGTTTTTATTTCACTGGTTGAGAACTTGCTTTTCAATGTCTCTAACAGTGGTTTTCTCCCTTTCCTCTTTACAGGGGTTTCCTTAGAGCAGGTTTTGAGATATGAAGAAAAGAGACTTTAGGTGTTTTCTCTTTGCAAGTCAGGAACTTTCTGCTGCACTTTCAGCTACACAAACCCTGGTCACCTGGTCAGGAGCCAAATAAAATGCTGTTGTCAGTTGGCTCCCTTGGTTCAGGGCACCTATCCACAAACATTCTCTCCCTCCACCACTGACACAGCAGCAGCAGTGTGTGCCATCTAAAAGATGAACTGCAGGAATTCACCAAGGTTACTAGACAGCACCTTCCAAACCCATGACCACTACCATCTAGAAGGACAAGGGCAGCAGACACATGGGAACACCACCACTTGGAAGTTCCCCTCCAAGTCACTCACCATCCTGATTTGGAAATATATTGCCATTCTGTTGGACTCTCATCTCTCAAGACTGAAGTTTTATTTTACAAAATGGAAGGATTTGGCATGATCTGGACATGTGGATGCTAACCTGGGATTTTTTTTTAAACAAGGTCATAAGTTCACCTTGGAACTGTCAACAAGCAGGCCTCTTCCAAGAAATCACCTGACCTATACTGTACTTGAGAAGGAGTTGTTTGGTTTGATAGAGCTGTTCAGTCATGAGGGATCTAGACAGAGTTGATGGGGAGAAATTATTCCCAATTGTGAAAGGATCTAGAGCAAGAGGGCACAGATTCAAAGTAATTAGTAAAAGGAGCAAAAGTGATATGAGCACAAATTTATTTTTACGCAGCAAATGGTTAGGTTCTGGAATGCACTGCCTGAGGGTGTGGTGAAAGCAGGTTAAACTGAAGCATTCAAAAGGGAATTAGACAATTAGACTGTGACCTGAAAAGGAAGAATGTGCAGGGTTAGGGGAAGAAGGCAGGGGAATGGAACTCGGTGGGTTGCTCCTGTACACCCTTTAGAATTGTACCCTTTATTTCTACATTGTCTCACCATGCTCTTCATAACAAAATGAATCACTTCACATTTCTCTGCATTGAGCTTCATCTGCCACCTGTCTGTCCATTCTACCAGAGAGGTGGTCATATCGCAGCTTAGGAGCCTGGCGGCAGAAAGAGAAGTATTTAAGAAGTATTTAGATAAGCACTTGAAATGCCATAGCAAACAGGGCTACGGGCTAAGTGCTGGAAAATGGGATTAGAATAGATTGGGGCTTGATGGCTGGCACAGACACGATGGGCTGAAGGGCCTGTTTCTGTGCTGTATAACTCTATGATTCTTAAGTTGTACAAACAGGAAATAAAGCATTTACATTTATAACCACTTTTCATAATGTCAGGACATCTCAAAGCACTTTACAGCCAATTAAGTAGTTTTGACATGTACTAACAGCCTACTGTACATAACAAGATCCCGCATACAGCAAACTAATCTGTTTTAGTAATATTGGTTGATAAATATTGGCCAGCACACCAGGAAAACTTCCCTGCTATTCTTTAAAGCAGTGCCATGGGATATTTTGCGACCAGCTGGGTGAGCAGACACGATTTGACATCTGAAAGATAGTGCCGCCAACAATGTAGCAATCCTTTAGTACAGCACTGGAATGTCAGCACTGAGTCCTGTGTTTGAGTCTTGGGAAAGGAACTTCAGACTCTGAGCTGAGAGAGCTATCACTGTTTTTGTGTCCTTATGTTCACTAGACTTAGCTGATACTTAAGCAAGTATGATCAAGAAAACAATGAAACGTAACAGTGAATGAAACTTGAAACTATGAACATTTTAAAATTATATTATAAAGAAACAAAACGCATGATGACGAATATATATTTTCTTGGTATATATCTAATGGCTTGATTAATCATAATTTGTATACTTCTTGATTTGTGTTATGCAACTGGTTTTGTTCAACTTAAAATAAAGTTTTTGACGTAGCAATAGAATTAATTTTTTGTCGGTACAACTTTCCCTCCAGTGATAACTCTTTATACTTTCAGAGGAAGAATTTCTAGTGAAAAGTCCTTACAAAAAAATCAATATTGAAAGAAACTGTACATGATGGCAGCATTCACTTCAGCCCAAATTGAAATTTTAATTGGTATTGAATTGGTTATGTAGCAGTTTAGACCATAAGACATAGGAGCAGAAATTAGGCCATTTGGCCCATCGAGTCTGCTCTGCCATTCAATCATGGCTGATAAGTTTCTCAACCCCATTCGCCCGCCTTCTCCCCGTAACCTTTGATCCCCTTACCAATCAAGAACCTATCTATCTCGGTCTTAAATACACTCAATGACCTGGCCTCCACAGCCTTCTGTGGCAATAGATTCACCACACTCTGGCTAAAGAAGTTTCTCCTCATCTCTGTTCTAAAAGGTCTTCCCTTTACTCTGAGGCTGTGCCCTCGGGTCCTAGTCTCTCCTACTAATAGAAGTTAAATAGAATCATGGAAGTTATTTTGAATATTGCTGAAAATAGAAAAAGCTTTTTGTCTTGCACTCATTAGGACAAATGCAAGAATGTCAAATTTCAAACAATCATAACAATTTCTGCTACAGGAGAAAAAGGTGCTGATTGGTTGGCAAGTGGACTCTGGTCGAGGTGTTGCCATGGAGAAAGCAGAGGTGAGCTATAGGCTCCCCAAGTTCCCAGGTAATTCAAAAAAGGCGCAAGACTTGTACATATCCCTTTTGTTTGCAGTTTTACACTGCTACTACACATGGCTAGTATTTTCCAATAACAGAATGCTGCCATCAGTCCAGAAAAGCATTCTGCCTACAACACAATTGAGCAGCGTCATGTATGAATTTCAGTACTGGTGCAATGCCAGGTACATAGACTGTACTTTTTTTTATTATTCATTCATGGGATGTGGGCGTTGCTGGCTAGGCCAGCATTCATTGCCCATCCCTAATTGACCTTGTTCAGAGGACAATTTTTAAGAGTCACCCACATTGCTGTGGGTCTGGAGTCGCATGTAGGCCAGACCAGGTAAGGACAGCAGATTTCCTGCCCTAAAGAACATTAGTGAACCAAATGTGTTTTTAAGACAACCGATAATGGTTTACATGGTCATCGTTAGACTTTTAATTACAGATTTTTATTGAATTCAAATTCCATTACCTGCCGTGGTGGGGTTTCAACCCATGTCCCCAGAGCATTATCCTGGGTCCCTAGAGCATTACCCTGGGTCTGTGGAATACCCGTCCAGCGCTAATACAACTATGCCACCAGCTCCCCCTAACGTATGTCCCAACAATTGGTTATCAAATCAAACAGTGTGTTCCTTTGGTTGTTTGTGATAAGCAGAGTACAGACTGTACTCAACTAGCCAGTGTATGCAAAACCCAAAACAAAATGTGCGCTGTTAGATGTGATTAAGCGATTCCTGAGTATGCTAATAGCTACATTAACAACCAATTCAAAATGATCAATCAAGCTTGTAGTGTGGCTCATATGTGCTTGCTAGAAGTGACTTACATCCATACAGAGGGACCCATTCTCTGGAGATGAAAGGAATAAGTTCAAGCTTTGCCATTTTTTTTGAATAACCCGGGAGTTTGGAGAGTCTACATTTCCCCATGGCTTTCTCCATGGCAATACCTCAGCCAAATAAACTTGCAAACTAACCTGCACCCTTTTTTCCTGTAGTTCCTGCATAAAATGTTGTGGTTATTTGAAATTTGATATTCTTGTGTTTGTTCTGATAAGCACAAGATGAAACGCTTCGGCAACATGTCACTTTTTAAGCATTATTCAAATTCTGTACTACCAATCAACTGGAAATTATCTTTATTGATCACATGCATTTACAAGTTCAGCAAGCAGCCAAAATTAGAATGTGCTCCCGTTTTCAGTAAGTTTAAAATTTTGATTTAAAATCCTTCATGAAACCTTATCCCGCCCATGGATGAGGTTTCACGATAAATGTGAAGGCCGTCTGGGCTCTTCACCTGCCCACCGACTTTTAGGTTGGATGGGCAGCTCAGTTAATTATTTTAATTGTTCAGTGGGCGTGCTGTTGACTCTGGTGCGTGGCCCCGGAGCTCTGAATGACACGTGGTGACGTCGGGACGCACGCCTGATGTCACTGCACATCATTTTACGCATTGACGAGCAGGGCCTATTCCCGCTCGCTGACCCTAAGATTTTGGTCCTGATGTATTTTTATTCAATAAGGAAAAGGTGTCATTCTGGCATTTGTCTGTTTCATGATTGTATGATATTGGCATCTGAGTTTATCTATACAATAATAGTAAAAAGCACAATAAATTACATTTAAAGAAACCAATGAAATGGAAAATACATGTTAACAGAAATGAGGGGCAGAATTTTTAGCTTGGCGTGCGGCGCAGGCCTGACCCGTTTGAGCGTAAAATAGCGTGTGATGATGTCGGGCGAGCGTCATCCTGTGCTCGCATGGTATTTCGGTTGATGGGTGCATGCGAAAGTTAGAGGTGCGCCCGCTGACAATTTAGAGGGCAATTAAGCCCATTAAAATTCCAATTGACTCCAATTTTGCTTAGGCAAATCTGCCAGGAAGACTGAGTTTTTGATGAAACCTCATCCAAGAGCGGGATGAGGTTGCCGTTATTAAATAAAAATGTTTGGAAAGAATTTTCATTGTCTATATGTTCAGGCGACTGATTCTGTTGCGTGGACATTTTTTGCTCGGTTTTAAAATCTTTATTGATCTTTCAAAAAATCAGTATTGAAAGAAACTGTATGTGATAGCAGCATTCACTTCAGCACAGATTGAAATTTTAATTGGTATTGAATTGTTTATATAGCAGTTCAGAGTTTTAGTAGAATCGTGGAAGATATTTTGAATATTGCTGAAAAGAGAGACAGACATGTTGCTGAAGCTTTTTGTCTTGCACTCATCAGGACAAATGCAAGAACGTATAATGAATAATCTTTATTGATTTTTAAATTTTTTCAGTTCCCTGAGGCAGCTCTCTGGCTTCAGGTAGCTTTCATTCCGCTCTCCTGCGCGCCCGCACTTACATGAGCACCTGCCCCCCCACCCCCACCCCGGCAACGCTGAACATTTCTGTGCAGATATCATGCTGGCTGGCCAATTAACAGCCAGACAGTGTGAAATTGCAGTGGGGGGCCAATCTTAGCTGGCTGTCCGTTCCTCAGCCGTTCCCGGGCCCGTCAATTGTGCACACCCGCCAGACTAAAAATCCTGTCTGAGAATTAAGCTCTTGGCTTCAGGGTTAACACCGCCATTCATTTGGAGGATCTAAACAGAAGCTGATTATCATTGTAAAAATTAGAGAATGATTGTTTGAAAAGCATGCTGATTATTTGAAAAGTTGAAATTGGACTGGCATTTTCAAGTTTTGAAGAACATAAGACCATAAGACATAGGATCATAAATTAGGCCATTTGGCCCGTCGAGTCTGCCCTGCCATTCAATCATGGCTGATAAGTTTCTCAACCCCATTCTCCCTGTAACCTTTGATCCCCTTACCAATCAAGAACCTATCTATCTCGGTCTTAAATACACTCAATGACCTTGATACACTCACAATACACTCACAGCCTTCTGTGGCAATGAATTCCATAGATTCACCACTCTCTGGCTAAAGAAGTCTCTCCTCATCTCTGTTCTAAAAGGTCTTCCCTTTACTCTGGGGCTGTGCCCTTTGGTCCTAGTCTCTCCTACTAATGGAAACATCTTTCCCTCATCCACTCTATCCAGGCCTTTCAGTATTCTGTAAGTTTCAATCAGATCCCCACTCATCCTTCTAAACTCCATCGAGTATAGACCCAGTAGCCATATTTGAGCACTGATACAACACACAGAAATTTATGGGTTCACAGAGCACTAAAATGTAGTAGTAGGTACAAAAATTAATCATAAAGATTCATGGAATGTTCGACATTATAACTTGAGGGCTAGAATATAGAAGGGAGGAAGTTCTGCTATAGTTATACAAAGCCCTGTCTAGATCACATATGGAGTGCCTTGTATAATTCTGGGCATCAAACCTAAGAGAAGATATATTAGCCTTGGAAGGATTGCAGCACATATTCATTGGACTATGACCAGGGCTTCAAGGGTAAGATTATAAAGACAGATTACATAAATCAGGCTTGCTTTCCTTGGAATGTAGGAGGTTAAAGGGTGATTTGATTGTGATTGTTAGGATGTTGAAAGGATTTGCTAAACTAGATAGAAACTTTTTTTTGCTGGTTTTCTGTTGGAGGAGTCCAGGGTGGAGGACATAACTATATGAGAAGTTCAAAACTTCACACACAAGGTTGCAGAACTGTGGACATAAGAACATAGAAATTAGAAGCGGGGTTAGGCCCTTTGGTCCCTTGAGACTGCTCCACTACTCGGTAAGATCATGGCTGAACTGATTGTGGCCTCAACTCCACTTTGCTGCCAACCCCCGATATCCTTTCACTTCCTTGTTAGTCAAGAATCTATATACCTCTGCCTTAAAAATATTTAGTGACCAAAAATATTTAATATGGGAACTCCCATTAAAAGCAGTGAATGTTAGTTCAGTTAATAAATCTGAGGTTGGTAGATTTTTGGCAAGGGATTTGAGGGTTTTGGAGCTAAAGTGGGTAGATGGGGTCAGGTGCAGATCAGCCATGATGTCACTGAACGGCAGAACAACTCAAGGGGCTGAGTGGCTGCCTTTTGTCCTTTGTCACTATTCACTTGGTGATAAATGCAATGCTGTGCAGTGGTTAGGTACAGTTCCTGCTCAATGTTTGTTACAGATTTAGTTTCTGATACCTGTTGTGTTGGCAGAGTACCTTCCCATAAGCAAAGCGATTAAAATCTGAAACTTCTTCAATCTAACCTACTCTAGCGCACCTAATGGCCCCCTGAAAATTGACAGATGTCCTTTTCCTGTAGGTTTGACAGAAAAAATCTGCAATATGTTTTTGAACTTACCAAGGGAAATATGGCTTATCATATGATTTAAATATGGCTGAGGAGCAGAGAATTATTGATATACTACTGACCTATTTCTGTAGTGGCATGAGGGTGTAAAGGCAAAGGGTCAGGGGGAATAGGTTGGCACTGAGTTGTCATAGAGACTTTAAGGAGCCATGATGAGTGGGGGGTCAGGGGTTGTCATGGAGGATATGAGGGGCCATTGGGATGGGTGGGGGGCATGAGTTGGCATGGATTGGGCATGGGGAGTTAGTAAAGGGGTGAGGGAGTCTGAGTGGTGAGCGCTAGAGGGTGAAATACTTAAGGGAAAAATCCTGTGATGTAGTGGTATTGTCACTGGACTATTAATCCAGATACCCAACATCTAGGGACCCGGATTTGAAGCCCTCCACAGCAGATGGCGAAATTTGAATTCAATAAAAACCTGGAATTAAAAGTCTAATGATGACCATGAAACCATTGTCGATTGTTGTAAAAACCCATCTCGTTCACTAACGTCCATTAGGGAAGGAATTCTGCTGTCCTTACTTGGTCTGACCTACATGTGACTCCGGACATACAGCAATGTATTTGGCTCTTAAATGCCCTCTGAGCAAGAGCAATTAGGGATGGGTAATTAGGGATGGGCAATAGATGCTGGCCTAGCCAGCAACGCTTATTTCTCATGAATACATTTTTAAAAACTGAGACAGGCCTTTTTACCAGCCTGGCTTGGCACTTGACAGCCCCTGTGGCTGCCTCTGATCTGTGTCTGGCGGCAGCAGGCCCAACCCTATACTGCACCCACTGGATTGGAGATATAACACCTCCCATTTTACTCCTCTCTCCTCATTGTCCAAGGCTCCATTCAGCGTACTGTATGTATTCGCTGCTCACAATATGGTCTCCTCTACATTTGGGAGACCAAATCTTTCAATTAGGCACCTTCTGGACTCAAAATTCAGTTAAACAATTTCAAACCATGAACTCAGCAGTTCCATCTTGTTTTTCATGTTTTTACTTTCCAACAGAGCTGTTCATTGTTTAACATTCACACCCACCCTGGGTATATCTTTTGTTTCTTTCCTACAACCATTATCATTCCCTTTGCCTTTCCACAAGGAAATCTTTTGTTGGTTATCCTCTCTTGTCTTCCACCCTATCACAGACCGTTCCTTTTATCTTTCCTCCCCATTCCCCACTTTCACTTGCTTAAAATCTATTACATCAGTTCTGAAGAATTGTCCTTGACCTGAAATGTTAACTGTTTCTCTCTCCACAGATGCTACTAGACTTGTTAAGTAGTTTCAGCATTTTTTGTTTTTATTTCAGATTTCCAGCATCCACAGTATTTTGCTTTTTCATTAATTGGAGTGTGGTTGAAGTATTTTGTACAGTTTTTGGCATCCCATTACAGGGATGAATACATAATCATTAGAACGATTGCTTAGATTCCCTAAGATGCTAAGAGAAAAGAATGTTATGAATGGAGACTTTACTGGTTGGCCACTCAATAATAACCTATCCTAAGAAGTGGGGCATTCTCAGCTGTTATTTTTGATATGATTATCTTTTTGGCTCTCTCAATCACTTAGATCTGCTTTTAACCATGGAACCGTAGAAAAATTAGGGTGTAGAAAGAGGCCATTCAGCCCATTGTGTCTGCGCTGGCCAAAAAGAGAAAAATAAGAAACTAGCCGCTGATTTTAATCCCACTTTCCAGCATCTGGCCCGTAGCCTTGCAGGTTACAGTCCTTCATGTACAGATCCAGGTATGTTTTAAATGAGTTCAGCGTTTTAGCCTCAACTGCCAGTTCAGGCAGTAAATTCCAGGTGCCCACCTCCCTCTGGGTGAAAACATTTTCCCTCATGTCCCGTCTAATCCTTCTACCAATCACCTTAAATCTATGCCCCCTGGTAATTGACCCCTCAGCTCGAGGAAACAGGTCTTTCTTGTCTACACTATCTAGGCCCCTCATAATTTTGTACGCCTCAATGAGGTCACTCCACAGCCTCCTCTATTCTAAGGGAAACAACCCTAGCCTATCCAATCTTTCCTCATAGCTGCAATTTTCAAGCCCTGGCAACATTCTTGTAAATCTCCTCTGTACTGTCTCCAGAACAATTATGTCCTTCCTGTAATGTGGTGACCAGAACTACGCACAAAATTCCAGCCGTGGCCTGACCAGCGTTTTATACAGTTCCATCATTACATCCCTGCTTTTGTATTCAGTACCTCATCAATAAAGGAAAACATTCTATATGCTTTCTTCACCACCTTATCCGCCTCTCCTGCTACCCTCAGAGACCTGTGAACATGCACTCCAAGGTCATTCACTTCCTCAACCCCTTTCAATATCCTCTCATTTATTGAGTATTCTCTTATTTTGTTTGCCCTCCCCAAATGTATTACCTCATACTTTTCTGGATTGAGCTCCATTTGCCACTTTTCTGCCCACTCAACCAAACCATTGATATAATTCTGGAGTCAACAGCTCCCGTCTTCACTATCAACTCCACGGCCAATTTTACTGTCATCTGCAAATTTACCAATCATGTCTCCTGCAATTAAGCCCAAATCATTAATACATACAGCAAACAGCAAGGACCCCAACACTGAGCCCTGTGGAACGTCACTGGAAACCGTTTCCCATTCGCAAAAACATCCATCGACCATAACCCTTTGTTTCCTGTGGCTGAGCCAATTTTGGATCCAACTCGCCACCTTCCTCTGTATCCCATGGGATCTCACTTTTCTGAGCAGTCTGCCATGTGGGACCTCATCAAATGCCTTACTGAAATCCATGTAGATAATATCCACTGCACTACCCTCATCAATCCTCATTGTTACTTTCTCAAAAAATTTGATTAAGTTAGTAAGACATGATAATAAGCAGGCAAGTATAGTTAGTAAGCAGCTATAAACCAGGAAATTGAAGTGGGGAAGGAAGTCAGGAAAATTACAGTCACCAGAGAAGTGATATTGAGTAAATTATTGGAGCAGCAGGCTGACAGGAGCCCAAGTCCTGATGGACTTCACCCTAGGGTCTTAAAAGAAATGTCTAGTGAGATAGTTGATGCATTGGTTTTAATTTTCCAAAACTCTGTAGATTTGGAGATGGTCCCATTAGATCAGGAGTGAGGGCTTTAGATTTCTGGGACATTGGGACCGTTTCTTGGGCGGTGGGACCTGTACAAGGGGGATGGGTTGTACCTGAACCGGAATGGGACTAACATCCTTGCTGGGAGGTTTGCTAGTGCTGTTGGGGAGGGTTTAAAGTAACTTGGCAGGGGGATGGGATCCTGAGAGGAGGTTCAGCAGGGAGAGATGCACAGCCAAAATTAGAAGAGAGAGCAAGGCATAGAAATTATAGGCCAGTTGAGGCACAAGGGAGTTCGGCAAGGTTGGATGGTATTTATTTTAATGCAAGGAGTCTGACAAATAAGGCAGATGAGTTAAAGGTACAAATTAACACATGGAAGTATGATGTCATTGCTGTCACAGAGACATGGTTGAGAGAGGGGCAGGATTGGCAGCTCAATATTCCAGGATATGGGGTCTTCAGGAGACATAGTGAAGGAAGTAAAAGAGGAGGGGGTATCACAATAATGATCAAGGAATCAATTATAGCAGTAAGGAGGGATGACATTTTAGAAGGCTCCTCAAATGAAGCCATATGGGTAGAACTGAAAAACAAAAAAGAAGCAGTCACATTGCTGGGAATGTACTATAGGCCCCCAAACAGTCAGAGAGAATAGAAGAGCAGATATGTAGGCAAATTTCAGAGAAGTGTAAATAATAGGACAGCAAGAGTGGGGGATTTCAACTTCCCCAACATTAACTGGGTTAGTCATCGTGTGATAGGTTTAGAGGGAGTGGAATTCTTAAAATGCATCCAGGAGAACTTTTTAAGCTAGTATATAGAAGGTCCTACAAGAGAGAGGGCCGCCCTGGACTTAATTTTAGGGAATGAAGCTGGGCAAATGGTAGAGGTATCAATGGGGGAGCATTTTGCAGATAGTGATCACAACTCCGTTAGATTCAAGGTTGTTATGGAAAAGGACAAGGATGGGCCACAAATCAGAGTTCTAAATTGGGGGAAGGCCGATTTTAATAAGATCAGATATGATTTGGCCATAGTGGACTGGGAGCAGCTACTTTTAGGTAAATCTGCGTCCGAGCAGTGGGACTCATTCAAGAAGGAAGTAGGGAGAGCACAGGGCCAACATATTCCAGTAAAGACAAAGGGCTCAATTTTGCAGTCGGTGAGCAGGGGGCGGGGCCCGCTTGCCGAAGCGTAAAATGACCCCCGATGTCATCCTGCCCCATTTAAAATTTCAGGAAGGCCAGCCCGCAGCAAAATCAGCTGCGGGCCCGTCAACCTGTTAAAGGCCAATTAAGGCCATTGACAGGATCATTGCAACAATTAAAGGACCTGCCTGTCCAACTTTCAGGTTGGCAGGCAGGCCAGGAGCCCCGGTGGGCAATAGAAAAACATGAAACCTCATCCACCGGCGGGATGAGGTTTCATGTCGGGATTTAAAAAGTTTAATAAAGTTTTAGTGTAATTTATGAACATGTCCCATCTCATGTGACATTGTCACACGAGGGGGACATGTTAAGGAATTTTTTTTCTATTTTTAACGTTTTTAAAACTGTCAGCGATCTCCCTGAGGCAGCACTTAGCCTCTCTCTTTTGGGGGATCTCCCCCCCCCGCCACCCGCACAGGAAGCGCATAGTGCTTCCCGGCGAGCATCATGCTGGGTGGGCCTTAATTGGCCCGCTCACGTAAAATGGCAGCGGGGCCCACTTCTCTTGCAGGGATCGTCTCCCCACCTGCCGGAGATTGGGTCGGGTCGGGCCCGCCCACCCAGCAGGCAGAAAATTCTGCCCAAAGGGTGGTTCTAGGGAACCCTGGATTTCGAGGGATATACAGGATAGGATAAAGAGAAAAAGGGAGGCTAAAGTTAGATACCGAGGGCTCAAAACAGCGGAAACCCTAGAGGAGTATATAGAATGTGTAGGGCAGGAACATAAAAAGGAAATTAGGAGAGCAAAAAGGGGGCATGAAAAAACGTTGGCAGGTAAAACAAAGGAAAATCCATAGTTATTTTACAAACACATTAAGAGTAAGAGGGTAATTAGGGAAAGAATAGGGCCCATAAAGGACCATAGTGGTAATTTGTGTGTGGAGCCGGAAGATGTAGATAGGGTTCTAAATTAATACTTTGTGTTGGTGTTCACAAGTGAGAGGGACAACGTGGGTATGGAAATCAGACAGAAGGACTGTGATATAATTAAAGAAATTAGCATAGAAAGGGAGGAGGTTCTAAGTGATCTGGCAAGCTTAAAAGTAGGTAAATCTCCAGGCCCAGATGAAATGTATCCCAGGCTGTTGAGTGAGGCAAGGGCGGAGATAGCAGGGGCGCTGGCAATAATTTTCAATACCTCTCTGGCCATAGGAGAGGTGCCAGAGGACTGGAGGACAGCCAATGTGGTACCATTATTCAAGAAGGGAGGAATGGATAAACCAGAGAACTACAGGCCAGTCAGTCTAACCTCAGTGGTGGGTAAACAATTGGAAGCAATTCTGAGGGACAGAATTAATCTAATCTACACTTGGAGGGGCAGGGATTAATCAAGGCCTGTCAGCATGGTTTTGTCCAGGGGAGGTCATGTCTGACCAATTTGATTGAAGTTTTCAAAGCGGTGACCAGGTTTGTAGATGAGGGCAATGCATTTGACATAGTCTACTTGGAGCTCAGCAAGACTTTTGATAAGGTCCCACATGGGAGACCGATAACGAAGATAAGAGCCCATGGGATCCAAGGCAATTTAGCAAATTGGATCCAGAATTGGCTGAGTGGCAGGAAGCAAAGTGTGATGGTCTAGGGGTGTTTTTGTGACTGGATGTCTGTGTCCAGTGGGGTTGCACAGGGATCGGTATTGGGTCCCCTGCTGTTTGTGGTATATATAAACGATTTAGACTTGAATGTAGGAGGGTTGATCAGTAAGTTCGCGAATGACATGAAAATTGGTGGGGTGGTAAATAGTGAGGAGGATAGCCTTTAGATTATAGGAGGATATAGACGGGCTGGTCAGATGGGCTGATCAGTGGCAAATGGAATTTAATCCAGTTAAGTGTGAGGTGATGTACTTGGGCAGGACAAGCAAGGCACGGGAAAACACGATGAATGGTAGGACCCTGGGAAGTACCGAGGATCAGAGGGACCTTGGTGTGCATGTCCACCGGCCCCTTAAGATAGCGAGACAGGTAGATAAGAAGGCATATGGGATACTTGTCTTAATTAGCTGAGGCATAGAACAAACTGTATAAAACGCTGGTTAGGCCACAGCTTGAGTATTGCGTGCAGTTCTGGAATCCTCATTATAGGAACGATGTGATTGCACTGCAAAGAGTGCAGAGGAGATTTACCAGGATGCTGCTTGGGCTGGAGAGTTTTAGTTATGAGGAGAGATTGGATAGACTGGGGTTATTTTCCCTGGAGCAGAGGAGATTGAGGGGGGACATGATTGAGGTGTATAAAATTATGAGGGGCATAGATAGGGTAGACAGGAAGGAACTTTTCCCCTTAGTGGAGGGATCAATAAAGGGGGCATAGATTTAAGATAAGGGGCAGGAGGTTTAGAGGGGATGTGAAGAAGAATTTTTTCACCCAGAGGGTGGTGGGAATCTGGAATTCACTACCTGAAAGAGTGGTAGAGGCAGAAACCCTCATAACATTTAAGAAGTATTTGGATGTGCACTTGCGATGCCATGGCATACAGGGCTATGGATCTAGTGCTGGAAAACGGGATTAGAATAGTTAGGTACTTGTTTGACTGCCACAGACTCATTGGGCCGAAGGGCCTTTTTCTGTGCTGTAGCCCTTTATGACTCTAGATTGGAAGATAGCAAATGTAACTCCATTATTCAAAAAAGGAGGATACAGAAAATGGGAGACTACAGGCTGCTTAGCTTAACATCTGTCATAGAAAACATGTTAGAAGCTATTATTAAAGAAGTTACAGCAGGGTTGGATGAGCTCAAGGTCATCAGGCAGAGACAACATGGTTTTGTGAAAGGGAAACTGTGCTTAACCAACTTATTGGAGTTTTTTCAGGAAGTAACATGTGCTGTGGATAAAGGGGAACCGGTGGATGTACTGTACTTAGATTTCCAGAAGGCATTTGATAAAGTGCCACATCAAAGGTTATTGTGGAAAATAAAAGCTGATGGTACAGGGGGGTAACATCTTGGCATGGCTAGAAGGTTGGCTGGCTAAAAGGAAACAGAGAGTGGGCATAAATGGGTGTTTTTCAGGTTAGCAGGATGTAACGAGTGATGTACCACTGGGATCAGTGCTGGACCTCAACAGTTTACAATTTATATAAATGACTTGGATGAAGGGATTGAAGGGATGGTTGCCAAATTTGTTGATTACACAAAGATAGATAGGGAAGTAAGTTGTGAAGAGGACATAAGGAGGCTACGAAAAGACATAGATAGGCAAAGATCTGGCAAATGGAGTATAATGTGGGAAAATGTGAAATTGTCCATCTTGGCAGGAAGAATAAAAGAGAAGCATATTATCTAAATGGTAAGAGATTGCAGAGCTCTGAGGTGCAGAGAGATCAGGGTGCTCTCGCCAATGAATCACAAAAGGCTGGTATGCAAGTACAGCACATAATTAGGAATGTTATCATTTATTGTAAAGGGAATTGAATACAAAAGTAGTGAGGCTATGCTTCAGTTGTACAGGGCACAAGTGAGGCCACATTTGTAGTACTGTGTACAGTATTGGTCACCTTATTTAAGAAAGGATGTAAATGTGTTGGAAGCAATTCAGTGAAGGTTTACCCAACTAATATAGAAAGTAGGAGCAGGAGTAGGCCATTCAGCCCTTCGAGACTGCTCCACCATTCAATATGATCATGGCTGATCCTCTATCTCAATGCCATGTTCCTGCTTTCTCTCCACATGCCTTGATGCCCCTAATAGCCAAAAAATTATCAATTTCTTTCTTGAATATACTCAGTGACCTGGCCTCCACACCTTCTATATAGAAACATAGGGAAATGTTCTCTCCACCCCCCCCCCCCCCCCCGCCTGTTGGGGGGGAAGTGCGTGAGCGGGCACCCCCAATTGGGGATGCGCCGCCATTTTAAGTGAGCAGGCCAATTAAGGCCCACCCAGTGTAACGTCCGCCAGGAAGTGCTGTGCATTCCCTGTGTGGGCGGAAGGGGATTCCCTCAGCCAGGAGTGCACTCTTTCGCGCTAAGTGCTGCCTCAGGGAGATCGGTTCGGACTTCAAATTTTTATTAAAAGCCATCCTAACATTTTCCTTCCATGCCTCCTCATGTGACACTGTCACATGAGGTGGGGCATGACCATAACTTTTATTAAAACTCAATGTGCAGATTTTAAATTACTCATGAAACCCCATCCCGCCTGTGGATGAGGTTTCATGCTTTTTCTGATGCCCGCCAGGGCCCCCGGCCTGCCCGCCAACCTTAAGGTTGAGCGGGCAGGTCCACTAATTATCTAAATTGTTCTTTTAATGGCTTCAATAGGCCGTTGACAGGCTGGCGGGCGCCCCCGCCGACCTGAAAATGGAAATAACGCGGGAGTTCCACCCGACGTCATCCTGCGTTATTTTACCCGTCGGTGAGCGGGCTCCGCCCCCGCTTGCTGACTGGAAGATCCTGCCCATAGAAACTAGGAGCAGGAGTAGGCCATTCGACTAATAGCTAGAATGGGTGCGTTGCCTTATGAGGAGAGGTAGGGCAGACTAGGCTTTTATCCACAGGAGCTTAGAAGAGTAAGAGGCGACTCGATTGAAACATATAAGATCTTGAGGGGTCTTGACAGAGTGGATGTGGAAAGGATGTTTCCTCTTGTGGAAAAATCTAGAACTAGGAGCCACTGTTTAAAAATAAGGGGTTGCCCAATTAAACCAGAGATGAGGCAAAATGTTTTCATTCAGAGGGTCATGAGTCTTTGGAACTCTCTTCCTGAAAAGGTGGTGAAAGCAGAGTCTTTGAATATTTCTAAGGCAAAGGTGGATAGATAGCAAGGGGGTGATAGGTTATCGGGGGTAGGTGGGATGCAGATTTCAGGCTACTATCAGATCAGCCATGATCTTATTAAATGGTGGAGCAGGCTCAAGGGACTGAATGGCCTACTCCTGATCCTTTTTCATATGTTCGATCTTCCCCTAACTAAACCATGCTGACTATCTTTGATTACTCCGTGCCTTTCTGAGTGGGAGTTTATCCTGTCTTTCGGAATTGATTCCAATAATTTGCCCACAACTTTAGCTGGCCTGACCAGCCTATAATTTTCTGGCTTATCCTGCGCACATTTTTAAAATCATGGTACAATGTTTGTAGATTTCAAATTCTCCAGTACCTTGCTTGTATCAAGTGAGGATTGGAAATGAGCGTCCACGATTTCCTCCCTGCCCCCCTTAAACAGCCTGGGCTACAATCCATCTGGCCCAGGTAATTTATTCACCTTGAAGGATGTCAGTCCCAACAGTCATTCCTCTCCCATTATGCTTATTGTATCTAATATTTGACACTGCTCCTCTTTAACTAGAATATCTGCATCATCCTTCCCCATAATGAAAACCAAGTACTCATTTGAGGGCCCTGCTGACATCTTCAGCATCAATGCATAAGTTACCACGTACATCTCTGATAGGCCCTACCCTTTCCTTAGCTATCCTTTTGCTCTTAATGTACTGGTAAAATGTCTTTGGGTTTTCTTTGATTTTACCTGCCAATATTTTTTCGTATACTCATTGCTTTCCTAATTTTTTTTACTTCACCTTTTACTTCAAGTATTTTCTGTACTTCTTTAGGCTTTCTACAGTGTAAAGTTTTTTGTAATTGTCATAAGCTTTCTTGTTCTACTTTATTTTGTCCTGTATGCTTCTGGTTAACCAGGGGGCTCACACTATTTTTCCTTCTAATAGCTGTATCCAGTCCATTTTCACCAGTTTACCTCTCGGCTTTGTAAAATTTGTCTTCCCCCAATTTAGAACTTTTGCTCCTGTTCTATCTTTGTCCTTTTCCATATTGATGCTAAAACTAGCTTTTGTGATCACTATCTCAATTCATTTGCCCAGCTTCATTATGTCCCCCTCGTTGGACTTGTTACGTACTGGCGAAAAATGTCTCTTGAATGCAGATCGAGAATTTTGTGCCCTCTATGCCCTTCAAAGTGTTCGTATCCCGATTGATATTAGAGCAGTTTAAATCTCCAACTATTATTGTCCTATTGTTTCTGTGCTCAGAAATTTGCCTACATATTTCCTCTTTTAACTTGCACGACATGGGGTTTATAGTACACTCCGAGCAGTGTGGCTGCCCCTTTTTAATTTCTAAGCACAACTCATATAGCCTCATTTGATGCTTCATATACCACTAAAGATTTGTGCTCCAGAACTGCTGCACCCAGCCAAGCTGTTCCAGCACAGCTGCAACACTGGCATCAACCTGGCAATGTGGAAAATTGCCCAGGTATGTCCTATACACAAAAAGCAGGGTAAGCCCTACCCAGCCAATTACCGCCCCATCAGTCTACTCTCAATCATCAGCAAAGTGATGGAAGGTGTTATGACGCGGCGGATGACGTGTGTCAGGCGGATCAAATCCACGAAGGAAACTTGATCATGCTACCACAACAGTTTTGCAATTTGTATTTATTTTGAGATGCGTGCACTGAACTCAAGTAATAAGTCCACCAAGATTTTAGTGATTTTTTTAAAAACTAAGAAAATATTTATTAACAAAAGAGAAGATCTCAAGCACATACGTAGAACTACAAATTACTACTATAACAACTCCTAAAATCCCTAATTAATCTGTCTCACAGTTATGCCCTCTTTAAGGCAGTGGTGCAAAAATAGATATTTTAGATTTTAAACAGATCCAGCAAATTAACACCATACCCTAGACACTGGAGTTCAAAGTGGCTTTCTCCAGCTTCAGTTTCTGTTACCAGCAGCTTTATGCACAAATATTGGAGGCTTCTCACACATCTGTTTCACCCTTTTTAACATGTAAATTCCATTGTTTCCATATGCCTTTGGAACTGTATCTCTCTCATAACATAAAAACTTTCAAATTGTCATTATTCTCATTTAAAACTCAAACCACTGTTCATATATCTAAAAATGCAAATTTCCTTTACACCTTACATGCTAAGACCTCAACCATGTTTACTCATTAACATTACACCTTACTTCTTTTTGTAACGTCAGCTTGCAGTCTGCTTGGCTACAAAGTGTAATTAAATCTACACACACACACTGTTACGGCGCAGCCGATGGCCAATGCTGAGTTGTTCAATTCCCAGAGGGAAACTTGAAAAACTGCTACAACTTATTTGCAATTTGTATAAATTTTGAGATGCATGCTTGAATCCAGTAGTAATACGATCCCCCAAGTCTTATAGGTTTTTACAAAAGTAGATTAAACATTTATTAATAGAAGAAATGACTTCAAATACATACATAGGACAGAATCTTCTGCCTTTCGGGCGGGCAGGCCCAACTCAATCTCTGGCGGGCAGGGAGCCAATCCCCACTAGAGAAGCGGGCCATGCCGCCAATTTACATGGGCAGGCCAATTAAGGCCTGCCCAGCGTGATGTCTGGCGGGAAGCGCTGTGTGCTTCCAGTGTGGGTGGGGGGATTCCCCAAAAGCGCGAGTGTGCTCTTTCTGAGGCTAAGTACTGCCTCAGGGAGATCGCTTACACTCTGAAGAATGTTAAAAATAGAAAAAAAAATTCCCTAACATGACCCCCTCATGTGACAATGTCACATGGGATGGGACATGTTCATAATTTATATACTATACTAACTTTATTAAAATGTTTAAAACCCTGCATGAAACCTCATCCTGCTGCTGGATGAGGCGTCATGTTTTATCTATTTGCTGCCGGGGCAGGTCCTTTAATTGTTTTAATGATTCTGTCAATGGCCTCAATTGGCCATTGACAGGTCAGCAGGCCCACAGCTGATTTTGCTGCATGCCCGCCTTGCTGAAAATTTAAATGAGCCGGGTTTGTCGCGTCGGCGAGCGGGCCTCCCTCCCTGCTCACCGACGGCAAAATTCTGCCCATAGATCTACACATTACTACCATGATAACTTCTAAATCCCCTAATCAATCTAGCTCCCAATTACACTTTCGTTAAGTCAACAGTAAGACACACAGATTTTAAAAGACCCAGGCAAAGAAACATAATACCCTGAATAAGTCAAATTCAAATTGAGTTTTCTTAACTTCAGTCCTTTGAAGTCTGCAGCTTGAGGCATGGACGCTGAAGGCTTTTCACATTTGTAAGATCTTAAAGTGCCTACTCTTACACACAGCCTTTGCTCTTTTATACATATTTTCCCTTTTGAGTGCAAATTTTCATTCAGCTGAATTTTTTTGCTGAGCGGGTGGGCACGTGCTTGACCTGCTTGAGCGTAAGATGATAAGCGATGATATCAGGTGGGTGTCCCGATATCGTCGCGTACTTGCGTGATATTTGTATGGTGAGCATGTGTTTGAGTCAGTAAAACGCCCGCTGACAATTAACAGGCCTATTAAGGCCATTAAAGTATTAATTGAATTCAATTTTTCGCTGCTGGCCCAACCTTACGGTAGGCGGACAGGTAAATTGGCCAGGTGGCTTTTGGATTTTTTAATGAAATGATGAGGTTTCCAACAGGAATTAAGAGTAAAAGAAATGTTGAAATATCATTTATAACATGGCCCTGCTCATGTGAGAGTCACAAGAGAGGACATATTTTTAATATTTGTAAGTTTTTTATTGCTGATTGTAAAATTCTTCAGTTCCCTATGGCAGCTCTGTGCCTCTGGGAACTTTCATTGTGTACACCTGCATGCATGCGCAAACTTAAGAGCTTGCCCTCCTTCTGCCCCACCCTGGCAGCGTTAAACATTCTGGCATGTACTTCACACTGGTTAATTGGCCAGCCAGCATGAAATCGATGTCAGGGGCTTATCGCAGGCAACGGTTGGCTTTGTGACCGTTCTCGGGCCCCGCAACCGTTCCCGTCTGATGAGGTAAAAATCCTGCCCATTGTTTCACTGTGTCTTTGGGCATCACCTTTGTGGTAATAAAAACCTCTCATAGCACTAGGTTTTACCATTAATCTTTGGGAAAAATAAACACACTGGGCAGAATTTTCATTTTACGCCAATTAAGGCCTGCCCAGCGTGACGTCCAGTGGGAAGCGCTATGTGCTTCCTGTGTGGGCAGAGTGGAATTCCCCAAAAGTGAGAGTGCACTCTTTCGCGCACGCACATGAAAGAGTGCACATCTCCCTGAGGCTAAGTGCTGCCTCAGGGAGATCGTTGACACTTTTAAAAAATATTAAAAACAGAAGAAAAAAATTCCCTAACATGTCCACCTCATGTGACAATGTCACATGAGAGGGGACATGTTCACAAATTACAGTAAAACTTTATTAAACTTTTTAAAACCCTACATGAAACTTCATCCTGCCAGTGGATGAGGTTTCATGTTTTATCTATTTGCCGCCGGGGCTCCTGGCCTGCCCGCCAACCTTAAGGTTGGACGGGCAGGTCCTTTAATTGTTTAAATGGTCCTGTCAATGGCCTTAATTGGCCATTGACAGGTTGGCGGGCGCACAGCTGATTTTGCTGCGCCCCCGCCTTCCTGAAAATTTAAATGGGGCGGGATGACGCCAGGGGTTCCCCCTGACGTGATCCTGCATCATTTTACGTGTCGGCAAGCGGGCCCCACTCCCTGCTCGCCGACGGCAAAATTCTGCCCACTGTTTCTAAACTTCACTTGGCTAGGTGACAGATTTCACCATTCCTTTGAAAACAATCTAGGCTAATTTATTTAAAAATGCAAATGTCCTTTCAAATTACATTCTAAACTTCCCCCATATTTACCATGGTTACATTTCCAACCTAACTTTTCTTCTTACATCAAATTGCCCAGTCTAGCTGCCTCTAATTCAATTGTCTCACACACATATACCGGAACATATAGAAACATAGATACATCCCACTATTACTCTATTTTACAGTAAGTTCCAATAGCATTGTGAGAATTATTATATCTTCTTGACACCGACAGACCTACATCTGAACAGGAATGGGACCACCATTCTTGTGGGGAGGTTTGTTAATGCCGTTGGGGTGGATTTAAACTAAATTGGCAGGGGAATGGGATCCTGAACGTTAGTTGAGAGGGGAGAGAATCTGAGATGGAATTAGAAGTTAAAAGGCTAGTAAGTGACTCTGGAAGGCAGAGAAAACATAGGCTGGATAAGAAAGGAGTGAGTTTAGGAAAACTAAGTGGAATATATTCTAACGCAAGGAGCTTGAGGAATAAGACAGACAAGCTCAAGGCACAGAAAGGCATATGGGAGTATGATATCAAAGCTATGACCATGCCTTTGCTAAAGGAAGGGCAGGATTGGCAGCTCAGCATTCCTGGTTATAGGGTATTCAGACGAGGTAGAGAGGGGGATAGAAGAGAAGTGGGGGGGGTGGTCACAATATTGATCAAGAAATTAATTATAGCAGTGAGGAGGGATGATATCTTAGAAAGGTCATCAAATGAGGCCATATGGGTAGAAGTAAAAAACACAAAAGGGGCAAACACGCTGTTGGGTGTGTACTACAGGCCCACAAACAGTCAGGGAGAGATAGAGGATCGAACATGTAATCAAATTTCAGAGAAGTGTAAGAATAATAAGGCAGTAATAGGGAATTTTAAATACCCAAATATTAACTGAGTTAGTTTTAGTGTGCAAGAAAGGGAGGGAGCAAAATCCTTAAGTTGTATCCAGGAGAACCTCTTTAAGCAGTACGTAGAAAGGACAACAAGGGAGGGGGCAGTTCTGGACCTAATATTCGGAAATGAGCCCAGGCAGGTGGAAGGCATATCAGTCGGGGAGCATTTTGGAGATAGTGACCACAGCTCAGTTAGATTTAGGATAGTTATGGAAAAGGATAAGGTTGGGTCGGGAATAAAAGCTGTAAACTGGGGTAAGGCTAATTTTACTAAGATGAGATATGATTTGGCCCAAGTGGATTGGAAGCAGCTACTTGCAGATAAAACTGTGTCAGAGCAGCGGGAGGCTTTCAAGGAGGAATTAGTGAGAGTCAGTGGGAATCGGGGGGAAATCTCTCTGCTGTTTGGAGTCATACATAGCACAAAGCAGGATGGTTGTGGTTGTTGGAGGTCAATCATTTCAGTTCCAGGACATCACCGCAGGAGTTCCTCAGGGTAGTGTCCTAGGCCAACCATCTTTAGCTGCTTCATCAATGACCTTCCTTCCATCATAAGGTCAGAGTGGGGTTGTTCGCTGATAATTGCACAATGTTCACCACCATTTGCGACTCAGATACTGAAGCAGTTCATGTCCAAATGCAGCAAGACCTGACCAATATCCATGCTTGGTCTGACAAGTGGCAAGTAACATTCGTGTCTCACAATGCCAGGCAATGACCATCTCCAACAGGAGAGAACCTAGCCATCACCACTTGACATTCAAAGGCATTACTATTGCTGAACCCCCCACCATCAACAACCTGAGAGTTACCATTGACCAGAAACTAAACTGAACTAGCCATATAAATACTGTGGCTAAAAGAACAGGTCGGAGGCTAGGAATCCTGTGCCGAGTAACTCACCTCCTCACTCCCCAAAGGCTGTCCACCACCACAAGGCACAGGATAGGAGTGTGATGAAGTACACTCCACTTGCCTAGATGAGTATAGTTCCAACAACACTCAAGAAACATGACACCATCCAGTGCAAAGCAGCCTGCTTGATTGGCACCCCATCCACAAACATTCATTTCCTGCACCATCGACATGCAGTAGCAGCAGTGTGTACCATCTACAAGATGCACTGCAGGAACTCACCAAGGCTCCTTAGTCAGCACCTTTGAAATTCGTGACCATTACCATCTATAAAGAGAAGGGTAGCAAACATATGGGAACACCATAAGCTGGAAGTTCTCCTCCAAATCTCTTATTATCTTGTTATGGCACAGCCAATGGTAAATGTTGAGTTGTTCAAATCCAAAAGGGAATCTTGAAACAACTGCCACAACTTGTTTTGCAATTTGTACAAATTTTGAGATGCATGCTTTGAATTCAATACTAATAAGACCACCAACTCTGATAGGTTTTTACAAAACTAGTTTGAACAGTTATTCATAAGAGAAATGATTTCAAACACATACATGGATCTACAAATTATGACTATGATAACTCCTAAATCCCCTACTTAATCTGCCTCCCAGTTACATTTTTGTTAAGGCAACAGTAAGACACATAGATTTTAAAAGACCCAGGCAAGGTGACACAATACCCTGAACGAGTCGAATTCAAAATGAGTTTTCTTAACTTCAGTTCTTTGAAAACAGCAGCTTGAGGCATAGATGCTGAAGGCTTTTCACAATTGTTAGATCTTAAAAATGCCTATCTTTATACAAAGCCTTCACTCCTTTATACATATTTTCCCTTTTGAATGCAAATTCCCATTGTTTCACTGTGTGCTTGGACTTTACTTTTCTGATCATAAAAATTTTGAATAGTAATGTTTGGAAAAATAAACACACTGGCCTGAATTTGCCCCGTGTCGGGCGGGCTTGGCAGGAGCAAGCAGGTCGGTGGCGGAGCCAACTGCTGCCCATCATCAGCTGCGCACTGCTATTTTACTCGGGTGGGCCATTAAGGCTGGCCCAGCATAAGACTCGAGCGGTAGCACTAAGCGCTACCTGTGTGGGCAGGGGAAGGAGGGAGACTTGGGCCCAACGCTCTTAAGAGTGCTTCAATCTCCCTGACGCACGGAGCTGCCTCGGAGATTGAAGCGATTGTTAAAAAAATAAATAAAAACAATAAAAATTGAATGAAACATGCACCCTCATGTAACTGTGTCACATGAGATGGGACATGTTTTTATTTTTCATAGAAACTTTGAATTTAAGTTGTAAAAGCTTTAGGAAACCTCATCCCGCTTGTGAGGTTTCCTAAAAAACGTAAAGGCCGCTTGGCCTTTTCGCCTAACCACCAACAGTAAGGTTGGATAGGCAGCGTAAAGTTGAACTTAATTTCTTCGTTAATGGCCTTGATAGGCCTTTCAATTATTGGCGGATGCGCAGCCGACTCTGGTGCGTGCCCGCTGAACAAAATATCGCAAGAAAGAGGGATGATGTCGGGATGCACGCCCGACATTGCTCGTCATTTTATGTTCCAGTGTGTCAAGCCCACCGAAAGTAAAATCCTGGCCACTGTTCCTAAACTTCACCTGGCTAGGTGACACATTTCACTCCCTCTTTTGTAAATAACTTTGCTTTATTTAAAAATGCAAATGCCCTTTAACACCTTACATTCTAAACTTCCCCCATGTTTACCATGGCCTGAATTTTTCCCACATCGGGCAGGCTTGGAAGGAGCAGGCTGGGGTGGTCAGGGAGCTGACTGCTGCCTGCCGCCCGTGATCTATTCTGCATTGTGATTTCACGTGGGCAGGCCAATTAAGGCCCGTCCTGTGTGGATCACGAACAGTAGAGCTGAGCTACCGCTGTGTGGGCCGGGCAAGGAGGGAGAGCTGGGTCTACCGCGCTGATGCTTCAACCTCCTTGAGGCAGCTCCGTGCCTCTGGGAGATTGAAGCGCTTTTAAAAAAAAAATGAAGACATTAAAAATTTAATGAAACTTGTCCCCTCATGTGACTCTGTCAGGTAAGATAGGACATGTTTTTATTTTCAAAATAAAGGCTTTATTTAATTAGTATTAGCTTCAGGAAACCTCATCCTGCTCATGGATGAGGTTTCCTAAAAAATGTGAAGGCCGCCTGGCCTTTTCACCTGCCCAACAATCTTTAGGTTGGACGGGCAGCACAAATTTCAAGTTAATTAATTCCTCAATGGCCTTATTAGGCCTTTCAATTATCGGCAGATGTGCAGCTGACTCCGGCGCACGCCCGCTGACCGAAATATCACGCAAGTGCACGATGACGTTGGGACGCACACCCGATTTCATTGCACATCGTATTACGTTCCCGCATGTTGGACACACGCTTGCACACCGAAGATAAAACTCAGGTCCATGTTTACAGCAAAACCTTCAGCTGCCTTTAATCCAGTTAAGTCTCATACAGTCACAGACACATATAGACACAGATATCATTATTTTACAATAAATTCCAATAACATTATTATATCTTCCTGACATCATCCTCCTTATTAAAAAATGAACCGTCATAATCTAAAAAGATGGCTTCATTTTTAATAACCCATCTTATATTCTATGCTTATATATGTACTTACACTATTACATTACCAGATGCATGCATTAACAATATATATACAAATCCTTTGTATCAACAGAAATCATTTCAGTTCAGTGCCCAGGTTTTTAAATGTCCAATTTTCCCTTTAAGCATCAAACTCTTGATAATGCATCTGCGATGAGATTTTTTCGTACCACTACATGTATATTCTGTAGATTAAATGGCTGCAGTAATAAACTCCATCTGAATAGCTTTGCACTTCTATCGTTGGTACCAATGTGAACCATGACATCTGGCTGATGACCCTGCCCCAGCAGAATGTCCTTTTCATGGAGTATGATGCCCACATAAAATGATGTCTGTGTGTTATTTACGTTGAACTGATACAAACTTTAAATCAACGTCTTAGAAGTTGTATTAGGAAATGTGTATTGTATTCAAAGTCCCAAAGTCAATACAACTGAAGCATTAAGAAGGTGACATCTTCTCACGGGCAATTTCAGATGGGCAACAAATGCTGGCCTTGCCAGCACTGCCCACATTCCATGAAAAAGTAAAAAGGAATTCTCATGAATCTTTCATTTTTTAACTTATTCTTTCACAGGATGTGGTCATCGCTAGCTAGACCAGCACTTTTTGCCCGTCCTTAATTGTTCTTGAGAAGGTGATAGTGAGCTACCTTCATGAAGTGCTACAATGCATATAGTGTAGGTAAACCCACAGTGCTATAGGAAGGGAGTTCCAGGATTTTGATCCAGCGACAGAGAAGGAATGGAAATAAAATTCCAAGTCAGGATGGTATATGGCTTGATGGGAAACTTTCAGGTGGTTGTGCTTCCATGCCTCTGGTGCGCTTGTCCTTCTAGGTGGTAGAGGCCGTGGGTTTGGAATGTGTTGTCAAACGAGTTGGTGAGTTTCTGCATCCTCTTTAATGCCTTCACATCTTTCCTAAAGTGTGGTGCCCAGAACTGGATACATACTTATTTGGGGCCAAACCATTGTTTTATACTTCTGTGCTTTTGTGCTCCTGGTTATAAAACCCAGAATTCCATATCCTTTATTAATTGTGTTATCAACCTGTCCTTGCCATCTTCAATGGTTTGTGCACATATACCCCTAGATCCATTTGCTCCTGCATCCCCTATAGAATTGTGCCCTTTATTTTATATTGCCTCTTCTCATTCTTCCTATCAAAATGAATCACTTCACACTTCGCTGCATTAGCTTTCATCTTTTTCTTGTTCACCCATTCCATCAGCCTGTCTATGTTCTCTTAAGTTTATCATTATCCTCCTCACAGTTCACAATACTTTCAAGTTTTGTGTCATCTGCAAATTTTGAAATTTTACACCTAAGTCTCGGAACTGGACTTTTGCAGAGTTGGGACGACTTTAGAGCCATTTAAGAATGGCAGGCAGTACCCAATTCTGGGATCTCTGCCCCTATTCCCAGTGCCAGCAATGTTCGCCAATGCTGGTTAAGGGTGCAGGTCATGAGCCCACATCCAGCATTCCTGACCTTGCTGGTTCCTTTGTGGGGATTGATAGCTCCTAGAACCCTGCAATTTTCATTGGGTCAGGCCAGCTTCTCCATGACTTATGGTTCACAGCCCATCAGAGGAGTCGTAAGTCATAGTCTTGAATCAGTAACCTTTTGGTTCCCACGGTTCCTCATCTCCTCCATGACAATTCAATGCTAAATTATAACCCCAAGTCACTCATCATGGCTTTTGATACTCACCGTGCCAGACATTTGGGTTTCCACATGTCCTTGTTAGGCTTGGCTGAGAGCCCAGACCAGTAAAAGCATTAGCTCAGCAAGGAATTGGTTTTGGCAAGTTAAGTGAATTGTTGACTTGACTTGATTGACATCCTTAAATGCTTATAATAAGTTGTTCTTTCTGTGATCTAATTTATCAATGTATCAATGTTTATTTTGACCAAGGTTAAGTGGTGTGAAGTGTTTGAAGCCTTTGTCATCGATACTTTAAGAGTCTGTCAGATTGATACTTCTATAAATTTGTAGGAACAGCAGCTTTTTCCAAAGAACATTTCTGAATGGCTGTTTTTTTTCTCAGCAGTTCCATACTTGGCATTATTACTATATGGCTCATTGATTATGTAGATAGTGCACACTAAGTGAATGGGCATGGAAGGGGCATGAGTTGACCTGGAGAGTAAGGGATCATGGGGAGTGACTGGGGGCATGAGTTGTCATTGAGATGGCATGGGGATATGTGGGCCCATGGGGAGTGGGTAGGAGGTTTGAGTTGGTATTGAAGCTATGAGGGGTTATGGAGAGTGGTTGGGGGTTGCTGAGGTGCAGTGAGGAGTGAGAGATAGAAGGCCTTACTGCTTTTATTTCAACTTGGTGAAGTCCCAGAAAACCGAGGCAGGCTTTCTAACCAGCCGCATTGGCATTCGCCTGCCCCCGTGACCACCTAGGCCCTGCTTCTGGGTTTGGTGCCCCCCCGCCACCTCAGAGTAAAAATTATGTGCAACTGGGTAATTTATACCGAGGCATGTCTGCTAAGTTGGGAAATTACTTGACTCGATCTACCTGACTTGGCAGTGAAAATCCAGCCCAAGGTCATTAATATATGTCAAGAAGAGAAGGGGTTCTAACACTGACCCTATGGTAACCCCACCATTACCTTCACTTATTCTGAAAAACAGCTGTTCAACACTACTCCATTTCCTGTCACTTAGTCAATTTCATACCCATGCTGTGCCTTTAATTCCATGGGCTCTAACTTTGTTGACAAGTCTGTTCTTCAGGTAGCATCCTCGCTTATTTGTGGATCACCAAACCATGGCTTAAGCTGTGATTTTACTTCAGGGCAAGGAGGCAGGCCCCAAGTCTACCACAGCCCAAAAGGGGAAATCGAATCCTGCACTGTTAGCATTATTCTGAACTAATTGCTTGCCATCTAGCCAACTGAGTTAACTAGCCCCCTAACATGCTTCTTACAAAACAAATTTGCTAATATAAAACAACTCTTCCAACAAGCGTCTGCTGATTTTATTCTTACACAAAACTTTTTACTAAAGTAAGTAAATGGAGAAATTTCACCTCAATTATTTTTTAATTAAGAACTTTGCAGACAGAGTGACTCTCATTTGTGAAAGTAATTTGGTATAAAGCAAGAGCTGGCAGTTTGTGTTTAAATCAAAGTAACACGTGCTAGTCTATTTGGAAATACTCATTTTCATCCCCATTATTTTATTTCTTCTGCTCCTCTGCCCCACTCAAATATAATTGAGGTATAGATCCACAAGGGTTGACAGCACCCCAATATCTCAACAACATACCACAAGTGAGGCGTTGTTGGCCACAACCAGCAGCAGAATTGTACTCGAGCACAGTCTGTAACCTGATGGCCCAGCATATCCCCCACTCTACCATTACCATCAAGCCAGGGGATCAACCCTGGATCAATGAAGAGTGCAGGAGGTCATGCCAGGAGCAGCACCAGGCATACCTATAAATAAGGTGTCAACCTGATGAAGCTATAACACAGGACTACTTGCGTCCCAAACAATATAAGCAGCAAGTGATAGACAGAACTAAGCGAGCCCACAACCAACAGACCAGATCTAAACCCTGCAGTCCTGCCACATCCAGTCGTGAATGGTGGTGGACAATTAAACAACTCACTGGAGGAGGAGGCTCCACAAATATCCTCATTCTCAATGATGGAGCCCAGCACAGTAGTGCAAAAGACAAAGCTGAAGCAATCATAACAATCTTTAACCAGAAGTGCCAAGTGGATGATCCATCTTGGCCTCCTCCGGAGGTCCACAGCATCACAAATGCCAGCCTTCAGCGAATTTGATTCACTCCCACATGATATCAAGAAACGATATTGCAAAGACTATGGGCCCTGACAATATTCTGGCAATAGTACTGAAGACTTGTGCTCCAGAACTTGCCACTTGCCCCTAGCCAAGCTCTTCCAGTCCAGCTGAAACACTGGCATTTACCTGGATATGTGGAAAATTGCCCAGCTATGCCCTGTACAGAAAAAGCATGACCAGTCCAACCTAGCCAATTCCCACCCAATCAGTCTACTCTCCATCATCAGTAAAGTATTGGAAGGGCTCCTCAACAGTGCTATCGAGCAGCACTTGCTTAGCAATAACATGCTCACTGATGCCCAGTTTGGGTTTTGCCAGAGCCACTCAGCTCCTGACCTCATTACAGCCTTGGTTCAAACATGGACAAAAGAGCTGAATTCCTGAGGTGAGGTGAGAGTGACTGCCCTTCACATCAAGGCAGCATTTGACCGAGTGTGGCATCAAGGAACCCTAGGAAAACTGGGGTCAATGGGAATCAGAGGAAAACCCTCGCTGGTTGGAGTCACACCTAGCACAAAGGAAGATGGCTCTGGTTGTTGGAGGTCAGTCATCTCAGCTGCAGGATATCACTGCAGGAGTTCCTCAGGGTAGTGTCCGAGGCCCAACCATCTTCAGCTGCTTCAACAATGACCCTCCTTCCAACATAAGGTCAGAAGTGAGTATGTTCACTGATGATTGCACAATGTTCAGCACCATTCGTGACTCCTCAGATACTGAAGCAGTCCATGTCCAAATGCAGCAAGACCTGGACAATACGCAAGCTTGGGCTGACAAGTGGCAAGTAACATTCGCGCCACACAAGTGTCAGGCAATGACCATCTCCAACAAGAGAGAGTCCAACTATTGCCCCTTGATGTTCGATGGCATTTCCATCACTGAATCCCTCACTATCAACATCTTGGGGGTTACCATTGACCGGAAGCTGAACTAGCTGAGCCAAATAAATACTATGGCTACAGGAGCAGGTCGGATGCTAGGAATCATGCAACGGGTAACTCACCCCCTGACTCCTCAAAGCCTGTCCATCATCTACAAGGCACAAGTCAGGAGTGTAATGTGGGGTGGGGGGGGGGTGGGGTGAGGTGGTGTGGGGGCGGGGGGGGGAGGGGTGGGGTGGTGGGGGGGGGGGGTGGAGATGGGGTGGAGGTGGGGGGGAGATGGGGTGGGGGGAGTGGGGGTGCTGCCATTTTAAGTGGGCGGGCCAACTGAGGCCCACCCAGCGTGACGTCCACCAGGGAGCACTATGTGCCCCCTGTGCAGGCAGGGGGGCGGGGTAGGTGGTGGGGGTGGATTCCTTCAGTCAGGAGTGCGCTCTTTTGTGCATGCATGCGAAAGAGCCCACTCATCTCCCTGAGGCTAAGTGCTGCCTCGGAGATCAGCTCAGAATTAAAACTTTTAAGGTAAATGTTTAAAAAATTTCCATAACATGTCCATCGCTTTAACTCAAACGTTTATTAAATATTTAAATAACTTCATGAAACTTCATCCCAACCGTGGATGAGGCTTCATGCTTTTTCTGAAGCCCGCCAGGGCTCCTGGCCTGCCCGCCAACCATAAGGCTGGATGGGCAGCCCTGTCAATTACATAAATTGTTTTATTAATGACCTCAGTAGGCAGTTGACAGATCGGCGGACGCATAGTTGACTCGGCTGTGCCCCTGCCAACCTGAAAATGGAAAAGACGCGGGGTGACATTGAGAGTTCCGCCTGACATTTCCCACTTAATTTTATGCGTCGGCGAGTGGGCCACGCCCCCGCTTGCCGACCTAAAGACCCTGCCCCTAATTTTAAAAGCAAAATATTGCAGATGCTGGAAATCTGAAACAAAAATAGAAAATGCTGGAAAAACTTAGCAGGTCTGACAGCATCTGCCGAGAGAGAAACAGAGTTAACATTTCGAGCCTGTATAATTTTAAAGCCCATCTGTTTGCAAATGCACAAAAAGGGTCTTTATCATGTCAATGAATTCATTGTTAAAGCTCATATTGTTGGTTTAATTCTGTCCATTTTATGGAATTGATTGCTGTTGTATTTATCATTTAAATGTCTTAAGCTGCCACTGAATTTTAAATGAAAATGAACCATGTATATTTTCACCTTTACTTTTGGAGCTGACTGCCATCACCTGCCCCCCTGGGGCATTATAATATAGTTTACTTGCCTGGTATTTGTGTTCAATGCATTCTTTAACCATGCAACTCGAGAGTTTGTTATTAAATTTCAGAATGTTGCTGACTTTTTTGCCTTTGTTTTTTTATGTATATTGCATGACCAACATGAGCCTGAATCTCACTTTAACAACTTCTGACAGGTGTCATATTAAATTTTAATAGCACCAGAGGGAATAGATGAGTGAAATTTAGCTCAAAAATTTGAAATGCTATTGTTAAAATTGTAATGCCATCATAACGTTTTTTGCTGAGTAGTTCTTTTGAGGGTTGAGGAATTTACAATTCTTCTGTCATCTCTTTTCTGTGTTCCTTGCCAAAAAAAATTTCTCGTAAGATTATTCTAGCAAGAAATTTGGTCGTTCACTCGACCAAGGTATCTGGAAAATAATTTTTAGTTAGGCCTTAGTTTATTAGTTTTCATGATACTGACTAAAAATTATATGCATTGTTAAATTCCTTTACATTGCATAAAAATGAATGATTCTTATTTTGCCTATTTACATATTGTCAGAAGAAACACCAGAGTTTTATTATTATTATTTGGAAGCAAAATCCAGCGGGATCAAATTTTAGTTTACTCTGGATAATATTGGTCTTGTAACTCAGGTACCTATTAGAGAAATTTCCATTTTTGTTTCCATTTAAATAAATGATGGCAAATTCAGAATGCCAACTTGACACCTGTGTGGCAAGTTGAAAATCTATCCTTCATATCCTTGGCATAGCAAACATATGGGAAATAATCTCCAACATGGCTTCATATTACTGAAACTTTGGAAGTCTTGATTATAAGAGAACTTCAGTTGGGTTCAAGGAGGTGCAAGTTTATTCTACTGGGAAGCCTGTCATTTATTACATTGCTAGATCTATCCACTGGTCATGGCACTGAAAACACTGAGGAGGACAGCGGAAATAATGTCCTCAAAGCATCCCTGAGGAGATCAAACTTTCCCCACTGATTCATGGGAGTCCCTGGCTTGTGACTGACCAAAATCTTGAAGCTTGTTTGGTCTCTGAATGAAACCCTGTACTTTGAATGCTAAGCATTGGAGAAAGGTCATGTATTGTAGCCTAGTATTGGGAAAGTCTGGCAGCTTTCAACAGAAGACCACATCACATCATGAAGACCGTGTCTTTTGCCGATGAAAGATCGATGAGTGTGACACCTGCATTGGTGGCCAGTCTCTCTGTGAGTGTTAAGTGCGAGTCCTTGGTCAATGCAGCTTCTGCCAGGTCTGAAACTGCTTTGCTGTTTAGAGATGTTGGACTGCACCAATGGAGAGAGCCTGGCCAGGAGGAGATGGTCAAACAGTTTGTAGCAGCGATATGGGCCAATAACTAGCTGAGTCAGGCATCAAGTTGTACTGTAGGCATATCTTTTATTCTTTTGTTTCTTTTCTTGCATGATCACCATTCCCTTTGGCCCTGTAAAACTAACTCTTCTGCCCTTCAATCGCTCCTGTCTCATATGCTATCACAGAGCTTTGTATGTCCTTATCCCACCTATCCCTTGCTTAAAACCTATTACCTCCCTAACTTTTCCCAGCTCTGATGAAAAGTCATCAACTTGAAACGTTAACTCTGTTTCTCTCTCCACAAACATTGCTTGACTTGCTGAGTACTTCTAGCATTTTCTGTTTTTATTTCAGCTTTCCAGCATCCGCAGTATCCTGCTTTTCAATTAGCCTTCTGGTAGGTTGGCCGAAGAGCAGAATTGACAGTGTCAATGAATTTTTTTTTATTCATGGGATGTGGGCTTCGCAGGCTGGGCCAGCGTTTATTGCCCATCCCTAATTGCTTTTGAGAAAGTGGTGGTGAGCTGCCTTCTTGAACCGCTGCAGTTCATGTAGTGTAGGTACACTCTCAGTCCTGTTAGGAAGGGAGTTCCAGGATTTTGACTTAAAGAAAATACACGCTAACTGCTTCCTTTGCGTGGAGAAAAGGGAAAGTCCAGAGCTTAGATATTTTTACTGATGCTTTGAAAAATATAGTAAACTTTAATAGGTAACAATGAAGAGGTTCATTACATGGCTTTGGAAGAGCAACCCCAGAGGTTTTTTGTTTACAAAGCTCATCAGAGACTTGTTAACTTATTTCATATTTGAAGTTCCAGGCTGTGTGTCATTTGAGATGAAATTTTGAAAATAAATCTACTGGATAAAGGTCAAATGATCCTATTCTTACAGCAAGTAACTCTTTAGTTTGTAAATTGTCTCCAATATTACAGTGAGACATCCATTTTGTTGTGTTTTATGACTTTGGCTGGGATTTTCCAGCCCCGCCGTGCCGGGTTTCCCTGTGGCTGATGCGGTGAGTGATTCAAATTTCCGTTGACTTCATTGGGTCCAGAAGATTCCACCGGCGGGAGGGCTGCAAAATCCGGCCCTTTGACACTGAAGAGTAGAATCATAGATGTTACAGCACAGAAGCGGGACATTTGTAAAATTGTATCTTTGTGAGTTAGTTCTCCACCTGGAGCTAAGTAATCCAATTACATTTCTCTACTTGTTTCTGTATTCTTTAATCTTGCTTTTCCAATACTTATCCACATCCCCTTTAACATACATTATGAATATCACAGTAATCACTCTGTGAATGGAGAGATCGGGGCTATTTTCCTTGGAGAAAAGAAGGCTGAGAGATAGAGGTATTCAAGATCCTGAGGGGTATGGACAGGGTAAATAGTGAGAAACTGTTCCCACTCAAGAGAATATCAGTAACAGATTCAAAATAACTGGCAAAAGGAGCAAATGTAATGTGAGAGAAAAAAATTTCACCCAGAGGGTGGTTGGAGTCTGGAACAGACTTCCTGAGGGGGTGGTGGAAGCAGGTTCGATCAATGTATCAAAAAGGAATTGGATTGCTACCTGAAAAGAGAGAATGTGCAAGGTTACATGGATATGACAGGGGAGTGGGACTAGGTGGAATGCTCTTTCAGAGAGACAGTGCAGCCTCGATGGGTTGTAAAGATACTGTGATACTTTTTTTTTCCCTTTGTTGGTCTTATGATAATTCTGAGTATGCCCTCTTGTTACTGATTTGTCAACCAGTTGAAGCAATCATATTCTGTCAGGCGCACTCATAGCATTGAAAATCTTGGAAAACTTTCTAGTTACTTGGATATTTCTTCATCTTTCCTTCCAGATCACTATACAGTATTAATTCATTAACTGGATATCAGACCGGTAGATCTGATGCATTGGCAAATGAAAAGCCTCACATATTTTGTATTCTATCCAGAAACCACCAGTAGATGTTTGTCTGAAATAACTAAAGGGGAGATTTTAACACCCATTTGCCTTGTTGCCCTTTTGAAGTTAAAATCAAAGCTTGAATTATATGGGAAACTCATGAATACATTTAAATTGTGGTCCTATTAGATGGATGGGACTCCAAAGCAATTTTTAAGGCTGATTGGGTGGAGTATCTGCTGTGAATGCTCAGTAGAAGCTCATGAACCAAAAACTGATATCTTTAAGGTAAGTTTAAAAAAATAATTTTGTGGGGTTGATGAAGTAGAAATGCTCTTCTGGATCCCAGAAAAAGATGTTTGAGTAATTGACACTATAGGTTCAATTGGCCCATGGGCAGGTGGGCTGCCTGACACCTCCCATGCCATGCATAAAACTTGCAGTAGGGTGAGGTAGGAATGGGGGCAGGCAGATATGCAACTATGGCAATGCATCAAATTTTACACCCCCATCCGCTTGCCAGCCCAACCCCTAGGAAGTGTAAAATTCAGCCCTTCATACTGCTTTTGTCAAATCCTTTCCCATAACCCCAGTATTTAGCATGAACTTGAAACAGCCTCAGCCTCCTACTATTTTTGTATTCTTGACACAACAACAATGTTGAAATATAATAGAATAAACTCTAAAGTGCATTAAAATTTAGGCATTAGTAAAGTCCCCAAATTTTCTGATTAACTCTCTTTTTAACATTGTACTTGTGGATAATTACACATTTGTACTTTTTTTGCATCTGCTGTTGTGACTAGAAATGGATTTGCGTGATTTTTATGTGTGGCGCATGTATAGTTCAACATTTGTCATTTTTTGGGTTGAGGACATGGGTCCAGTGCACCTGCGTAAAAGGAAAATGGTGCGAAAACCTTAATTATGTAACCTGGGAGCAGGACACTATATTGGAAGAGAGGTCCAGATAGGGGGAGGGGGAAGGGCCCATTTAAGACAGAGATGAGAAGGAAATTCTTCTCTCAGAAGTTAGTGAATCTGTGGAATTCTTTACCGCAGAGTGCTGTAGAAGCTAGGTCGTTAAGTATATTCAAGGCTGAGATAGATAGATTTTTAATCAGTAAGGGAATTAAGGGTTATGGGGAAAAGGCAGGAAAGTGGAGTTGAGGGTTATCATCAGGTCAGCCATGATCTCATTGAATGGCAGAGCAGACTTGATGGGCTGAATGGCTCCTACATCTTATGGTCTTGTAGTGAGGGAGAGGTCCCAGTTAAGAAGAAAGAGAGAAGAGCACAAGTTCTCCAGTTCTGCTGGTAAAGACTCCAGTAGTTCCGACCTGAGAAATCTGGATGAGCTGAAAAAGTCACTGGCTCCGTGATGAAAGGGGTTGGGGCTCAAAATAAGTCTTGGGAACCACATGAGAGCTGGGTACAGCCAGGAGACCAGAGTTCAGAAGAACCCAGGAGCAGTGCAAGCTCAGTGAGGCCAGTAGTCCAGTAATGAAATTACAGCAGTAAGTAAAGGCTGGAGTGAAAACTTGGGAATCCAGAGAAATGTAATATTGGGAGACAAGATTGAAACCCTCGGAGCTGTGCAGCCATTGAGGCAGTATGAGTTGGAGTGACCTTTGGAGATAATTCCCAGGCTAGATCTTCAAAGATGAAGATTGGAATCCCTTGTCAGAGAACAAGAGTTTCAGTGGGATTGGTTGACTCACAGTATTTACTGACATCTGGGTCAGTCTGACTTTGGTGGTGGACAAATTATTGGAAATAATTCTGAGACACAGGATGAACTGTCACTTAGAAAAGCACAGGTTGATCAGGGATAGTTAGCATTCGGGGCAGATCATGCCTTACTAACTTAATTGAATTTTCTGAGAAAGTAGAAGGAGGATTGTTGAGGGTAGTGCATAGATGTTGTCTGCATGGATTTCAGTGAGGCATCTGACAAGATCCCACATGGCAGACTGGTCAGGAAAGTGAGATCCCATGGGTTACAGGGGAAGGTGACAGGTTGGATCCAAAATTGGCTCAGTGACAGGAAGCAAAGGGTAATGGTCGATGGATGTTTTTGTGAATGGAAAGTTGTTTCCAGTGGTGTTCCACAGGGCTCAGTGTCGGGGCCCTTGCTGTTTGTTGTATATGTTAATAATTTAGACTTAAATGTGGGAGGCCTGATTGGGAATGACACAAAAATTGGCTATGTAGTTGATAGTGAAAAAGATAGCTGTAGCCTCCAGAATGATATCAATGGTTTGGTTGGGTGGGCAGAGAAGTGGCAAATGGAATTCAATCTGGAAAAGTGTGAGGTAATGCATTTGGAGAGGGCAAACAAAGCAAGGGAATACTCAATAAATGGGAGGTTATTGAGAAGGGTTGAGAAAGTGAGAGACCTTGGAGTGCATGTCCACATGTAATGACTCACTGGGGATAGTGCTCTGTAATATCAAGCCCCACTGTTTTCCGAGCCACAACAAATGTGAAAACTATGACAAAGCTACCAGATTGCCTCAATTCTACCTAACTATTTAATTTAAGTTAACAGAATACGAGCACCAGGTTTGTAAACTTAATAAGTTATTCACAAATTGTCTTTAACTAATGGCAAAAGAAAGAAATATGAGCTGCTAACTTCTAACACTATAACTTAAACTCTACCCCCACAACACATAAGACACACAAAACATGGGTTTTAACAGTGGGATAAAATAGTTCAATAGCACCAATCTGGAGTACAGGATTCGATGGGTTGATTTTGATCGATGTCTTCCAAATCCCTTTCAGTTCTTGTTGATGACATGAGTTGGTCTTCCAGCACTTTCATTATTTAGTTCACTGGTTGAGAACTTGCTTTTCAATGTCTCTAACAGTGATTTTCCCTTTTTCCTTTTTACAGGACTTTTCTCAGAGAACAGGTTATAGAGATATGAGGAAAAGAGACTTTAGATGTTTTCTCGTTGTAGGCCAGGAGCTTTCTGCTGTGGAATTACTGGAATTTTCCACGCACAAGAGACAGATTTTAGGTCTTGTTGCTTTCAGACTAGGAGCTATTCTGCACTGCTCTCTCACAAAACTTGGTCACCTGGTCAGAAGCCAATTAAAATGCTGTTGTCAGGCGGTCCCTTGGTCCAGGACTCCTTTCCGGCATACACCTTGTCTTTCATGGCACACTCTGTTCCAGGGCTGCAACATTACATATATCTCAGCCTGTTCCGGTGGACATGTCCTTCAGCCTGCAGCCATTGCAATACTAATCTACGGCCCAACAGAAAATTAAGATACGTCCCTTACAACAGGTCCTTGAAGCTGGCAGGATAGGTGAACAAGGTGTTCAAGAAGCATATCCTGTCAAACCCCCTAAGAATCTTATATGTTTCAATAAGGTTGCCTCTCATTCTTCTAAACTCCAACAAGTACAGGCCCAACCTACTCTCCGCATCAGAAAATCCCTCCATACCCAGGATTAACCTAGTGAACCTTCTCTGGACTGCCTTCAATGCCAGTATATCTTTCCTTAGATAAGGGGACCAAAACTGTTCATGGTATTCTAGGTGTGGTTTAATTAGTGCCTTGTATAGTTTAAGCAAGACTTCCCTATTTTTATACTCCATTCCCCTTGAAATAAAGGCCAACATTCCATTTGCCTTCCCTATTACCTGTTGAACTTGTATGCTAGCTTTTTGTGATTTATGCACAAGGACCCCCAAATCCATCTGTGCTGTAGCTTTCTGCAGTCTTTCTTCATTTAAATAATATTCAGCTCCTTTATTCTTCCTTCCAAAGTGCATTCCCTCACATTTTCCCACCTTATATTCCATTTGCAAAGTTTTTGCCCAGTCACTTAACCTGTCTATATCCCTCTGCAGACTCTTTGTATCATCCTCACCACTTGCCTTCTCATCTATTTTAGTGTCATCCTCAAACTTGGCGATAGTACATTCACTTCCCTCATCCAAAGCATTAATGTATATTGTAAATAATTGTGGCCCCAGCACTGATCCCTGTGACACTCCACTAGTTACAGGTTGCCATCTTGAAAATGCATCCCTTATCCCAACTCTCTGTCATCTATTAGTTAGCCAATCCTCTATTCATGCTAATATATTACCCCCAACACCATGGGTTCTTATCTTATTAAGTAGCCTTATGTGTGGTACCTTATCGAACGCCATTTGTAAATCGAAATATATTACATCTACTGGTTCCCCTTTATTTATCCTGCTAGTTACCTCGTCAAAGAATTCTAATAAATTTGTCAGGCATGATTTCCACTTCATGAAGCCATGCTGACACTGATTGATTATATTATGCATTTCTAAATGCTCTGCTATTACATCCTTCATAATAGACTCTTAACATTTTCCCAATGATGGATGTTAAGCTAACTGGCATATAGTTACCTGTTTTCTGTCTCCCTCCCTTTTTGAATAAACATTGGCAGTTTTGGAAGATTACTACCAGTGCATCCACTATTTCTGTAGCTACTTCCTTTAATATCCCAGGATGCAACCCATCAGTCCAGGGGACATATTGGCCCTTAGCCCCATTAGTTTCCCTAGTACTTTTTCTCTAGTGATGGCTAATATATTTATTTCCTCCCCATACTCCCCACTGTTGCCTCTTGATTATTTAATATTTTTGGAATGCTATGCATCTTTTACCGTGAAGTCTAATGCAAGGTATTTATTCAACCCTTCTGCCATTTCCTGGTTCCCTATTGTTATTTCCCAGTGCCTTATATAGTTTTAGCAAGACTTCCCTATTTTTATACTCCATTCCCTTTGAAGTAAAGGCCAACATTCCACTTGCCTTCCCTATTACCTGCTGAACTTGTACGCTAGCTTTTTGTGATTGGTTTACCTCCAATCTCATGTCCTCTCTTATTTGCCAATAATCCCTTATGTTGTAACTTACCAAATGTCTTCTCGAAGTCCATATAAAAACTTTCTGCTCACCTTGTCAGTGACCACTTCAAATTCAAATAGATTAATCAGATTTGACTTTCCCTTCATAAATCAATTCTGAATCTCTGATCAGCTGTTAAGTTCTCATCTGACTAGACAAGAACCAAACTGCCGGAAAGGATGAATGTGAGCATCAACAGAAGAAACTGGAGAAAATCTGCAATCCCATAATCACAAAGTTGTGTCTGGGGGTTGATGTACCATCAGGGGCATTCCTGGTGCTGGCAGTGCCCCTTCTGGTGCAAGAGCATCATCTGGTACAACAATTGAAGAGGTTGGTTAAAGTACACAGCTAGCACTTTAGCTGTGTACTTTACTCAACCTATTATTGTTATAAAAGCAAAAAACTGCAGATGCTGGAAATCCAAAACAAAAACAAAAATACCTGGAAAAACTCAGCAGGTCTGGCAGCATCCGTGGAGAAGAGCACAGTTAACATTTCGAGTCCTCATGACCCTTCAACTTTACTAAAACCCGCTTTCACAGTCATATTTCCTTCCTCAGTGACTGTCTCCGTCTCCGGCTTACACCACGTGGATTTCAACTGAAATTCCATCCCTCATGTTTCGAACCCACCCAGGATTACAGGTATCTCCAGGACATACGTTTCTCGGACTGCCGTTCCTGTCGCATTCTGAGATCCACACTCATGTCATGCGCCGCCATACGAACACACTTGACCTGTCCCTCCAACAGCACCGCCGCACCCTTTTTCAAAGCTGCGCTTGCCCCCAGTTTCATTTTATTCTTCGTCTCATCTGACGTCTCAAGAAGAAACTTTTTCTCTTTCTCTCAAGTGCTAAGGAACACAAGCTCCAACAACTCATCGACACCAACATCCATCCAGGACCCTCCACCCCTGCCTGTCCCTCTGTCCCCATCCCGTCTTCCAATCCCAGCCCCGGCCGTGTATTCACTATACCCCCTGACCTTCCCCTCTCTGACGCTGAACGTTCAGTGCTCAGCAAAGGGCTTAGTTTCATACCCTTATGCCCTCATCTCAATGAATTTCGGGCTCAGCACGATGCTGAACTCTTCTTCCGCCACCCTCGTCTCCATGCTCGCTTCTTTGGGCAGGTGTCCTCTCCCCATTCAATGGATCCTTTTACCCACCTCCAATATTCTCCCTCCACCTGGACCCCTCCCTCTGGATTCTTACCTTCTCTTGATCTTTTCATTGAGAACTGTCGGCGT
This sequence comes from Carcharodon carcharias, assembly GCF_017639515.1. Lineage (NCBI taxonomy): Eukaryota > Metazoa > Chordata > Chondrichthyes > Lamniformes > Lamnidae > Carcharodon > Carcharodon carcharias. Next base: position 6,614,936 of record NC_054484.1, on the reverse strand, counting down.
GACATTAGTCATCTCAATTTCTCTGCTCCTCTCATCCATTCTAACCTGTCTCTCTCTGAACTTACTGCACTCCGTTCTCTCAGGTCCAGCGCTAACATTGTCATCAAACCCGCTGACAAGGGTGGTGCTATTGTTGTCTGACGCACTGACCTTTACCTCACGGAGGCTAAGGGTCAACTCGCAGATACTTCCTCCTACCTCTCCCTGGACCATGACCCCACCACTGAACATCAAGCCATTGTTTCCAGGACTGTCACTGACCTCATCTCCTCTGGAGATCTTCCTTCCACAGCTTCCAACCTGAGAGTCGCCCAACCTCGGACTGCCCGCTTCTACCTCTTACCCAAAATCCACAAACAGGACTGTGCCGGCAGACAGATCGTGTCAGCCTGTTCCTGCCCCACGGAACTCATTTCTCGCTATCTTGACTCCCTTCTCTCTTCCCTTGTCCAGTCCCTTCCCACCGACATCCGTGATTCCTTTGACACCTTACATCACATCAACAATTTCCAGCTCCCTGGCCCCAACCGCCTCCTCTTCACTATGGATGTCTAATCCCTCTACACCTCCATCCCCCACCGGGATGGTCTGAGGGCTCTCAGCTTCTTCCTCGAACAGAGGCCCGAACAATCCCCATCCACCACTACTCTCCTCCGTCTGGCTAAACTTGTTCTTACACTGAACAATTTCTCCTTTAACTCCTCTCACTTCCTCCAAATAAGAGGTGTGGCTATGGGTACCCGCATGGGCCCCAGTTATGCCTGTCTCTTTATGGGGTATGTGGAACATTCCTTGTTCCAGTCCTACTCTGGCCCCCTCCCACAACTCTTTCTCTGGTACATCGATGATTACTTTGGTGCTGCTTCATGCTTTTGTCGGGACCTGGAAAAATGTATTAATTTTGCTTCCAATCTCTACCCCTCCATCATTTTCACATGGTCCATCTCTGACACTTCCCTTCCCTTCCTTGACCTCTCTGTCTCAATTTCTGGTGATAGACTGTCCACCAATATCCATTACAAGCCTACCAACTCCCACAGCTCACTCGACTACAGCTCCTCACACCCCGCTTCCTGTAAGGACTCCATCCCATTCTCTCAGTTCCTTCCCCTCCGTCGCATCTGTTCTGATGATGCCACTTTCAAAACCAGTTCCTCTGACGTGTCCTCCTCCTTCCTTAACCGAGGTTTTTCACCCACGGTAGTTGACAGGGCCTTCAACCGTGTCCGGTCCATCTCCCGCGCATCCATCCTCACGCCTTCTCCTCCCTCCCAGAAACATGATAGAGTCCCCCTTGTCCTCAGTTATCACCTCACCAGCCTCTGCATTCAAAGGATCATCCTCTGCCATTTCCGCCAACTCTAGTATGATGCCACCACCAAACACATCTTCCCTTCATCCATTCCCCCCCACCCCCGGGCGACATTTCATAGGGATCATTCCCTCCGGGACACCCTGGTCCACTCCTCCATCACCCCTACTCCTCAAGCCCCTCCAACAGCACCTTCCTATGCAAACGCAGAAGATGCAATGCCTGCCCCTTCACTTCCTCTCTCCTCACCGTCCAAAGGCCCAAACACTCCTTTCAAGTGAAGCAGCATTTCACTTGCACTTCCTCAACTTAGTCTACTGCATTCGTAGCTCCCAATGCGGTTTCCTCTACATTGGAGAGACCAAATGCAGACTGGGTGACTGCTTTGCAGAACACCTTTGGTCTGTCCACAAGCATTACCCAGACCTCCCTGTCGCTAGCCATTTCAACACTCCACCCTGCTCTCGTGCTCATATGTCCATCCTTGGCTTGCTGCATTGTTCCAGTGAAGCTCAACGCAAACTGGAGGAACAGCACCTCATCTTCCCACCAGGCACTTTACAGCCTTCCAGACTGAATATTGAGTTCAACAATTTTAGATCTTGAACTCTCTCCTCCATCCCCACCCCCGTTCTGTTTCTTCCCCCTCCTTTTTTTTCCCAATAATTTATATAGATTTTTCTTTTCCCACCTATTTCCATTATTTTAAATGTATTTCCACCCATTGTTTATCTCTAACTTTTATGCCCTTTTAGTATTATTTCACCCAACCCCCACGAGAGGATAGGGGATTCAATAGTTAGGGGGACAGATAGGAGGTTCTGTGGGAGAGATTGAGAATCCCGAATGGTCTGTTGCCTCCCTGGTGCCAGGGTCCGCGATATCTCGGATCGGGTTTTCAGTATTCTCAGGAGGGAGGGTGAGCAGCCAGATGTCGTGGTCCATGTAGGGACCAATGACGTGGATAGGAAGGAGGAGGAGGTCCTGCAAAGAGAGTTTAGGGAGTTAGGTGCTAAGTTGAAGGACAGGACCTCCAGGATTAAGATCTCAGGAGTGCTACCTGTGCCACATGCTAGTGAGGCTAGAAATAGGAGGATAATGCAACTAAATACGTGGCTAAGGAGATGGTGCAGGAGGGAGAGCTTCATGTTTCTTGACAATTGGGCTCTGTTCCTAGGAAGGTGGGACCTATTGCACCTGAACTAGAGGGGGACTAACATCCTTGCGGGTAGGTTTACTAGTGCTGCTCTGGGGCGTTTAAACTAGATTTGCAGGGGGGAGGGGAACCAGAGTGTTAGAGCAGATAGTGAGGTGGAGGAGGATAAAGGTCAAGCGAGGAATGAATGCATGTATAGACAGAAATCAAGGGTCCGTATGTGATAGAAATGTTCTCAGGTGCATCTATTTCAATGCAAGGAGTATTGTCGGAAAGGCAGATGAACTTAGGGCGTGGATTGGCAAGTGGGATTACGACATTATTGCTATTAGTGAGACTTGGTTGCAGGTGGGGCAGGACTGGCAGCTGAGGTTCCGTTGTTTCAGACGTGATAGAGGGGGAGGGATGAAAGGGGGAGGAGTGGCATTACTAGTCAGGGAAAATATCACAGCTGTGCGTAAGCAGGACAGCCCGGAGGGCTCGTCTACAGAGGCCATATGGGTGGAGTTGAGGAATGGGAAAGGTGTGACCACACTAATAGGGTTGTATTATAGACTGCCCAATAGTCAGAGAGAATTGGAGGAGCAAATCTGTTGAGAGATAGCAGACCGATGTAAGAAACAGAAAGTTATGATAGTAGGAGATTTTAACTTTCCACATATTGATTCCCTTACTGTAAAAGGGCTGGATGGCTTGGAGTTTGTCAAATGTGTTCAGGAAAGTTTTCTAAATCAATATATAGAGGTACCAATGAGAGAGGATGTAATACTTGATCTCCTATTAGGGAACCAGACAGGTCAGGTGACAGAAGTATGTGTAGGCGAGCATTTTGGGTCCAGTGACCACAATGTCATTAGTTTTAAGCTAATTATGGATAAGGATAGGTCTGGTCCTCGAGTTGAGATTCTAAATTGGAGAAAAGCTAATTTTGTGGAAATGAGAAAAGATCTAGGAAGAGTGGATTGGCATAAGTTGTTTTTTCTGGCAAGGATGTGTTCAGTAAGTGGAAGGCATTCAAAGACGAAATTTTGAGAGTGCAGAGTTTGCATGTTCCTGTCAGGATTAAAGGCAAAGTTAACAGGCATAGGGAGCCTTGGTTTTCAAGGGATATTGGCGATCTGGTTAAGAAGAAGAGAGAGGTGTATAGCAGGTATAGGCAACAAGAAGCAAATGAGGTACTTGTAGAGCATAGAAAATGTAAGAAAATACTAAAAAAGGAAATCAGGAAGACAAAAAGAAGACATGAGGTTGCTTTGACAGATAATGTGAAGGTAAACCCAAAGGATTTCTACAAGTATATTAAAAGTAAAAGGATAGTAAGGGATACAATTGGTCCCCTTGAAGATCAGAGTGGTCGTCTATGTGTGGAGCCTCATGAGATGGGGGAGATCTTAAATAGTTTTTTTGCATCAGTATTTACTCAGGAAACTGGCATAGTGTATAAGGAAGGAAGGGAAACAAGCAGTAGTTTCATGGAACATATAGAGATTAAAGAGGAGGAGGTGCTTGCTGCCTTACAGCGAATAAAGGTAGATAAATCCCCCGGGCCTGACATGATATTCCCTCGGACCTTGAGGGAGACTAGTGTAGAAATTGCAGGGGCCCTGGCAGAAATATTTAAAATGTCCTTAGCCACGGGTGAGGTGCCGGAGGATTGGAGGGTAGCTCATGTTGTTCCGTTGTTTAAAAAAGATTCCAAAAGTAAACCAGGTAATTACACGCCAGTGAGCCTGACGTCAGTAGTAGGTAAATTATTGGAAGGTGTTCTGAGAGATCGGATATATAATTATTTGGACAGCCAAGGGCTGATTAAGGATAGTCAGCATGGATTTGTGCGTGGTAGGTCATGTTTAACAAATCTTGTAGAGTTTTTTGAGGAGGTTACCAAGAAAGTAGATGAAGGAAAGGCTGTGGATATTGTCTACATGGACTTTAGTAAGGTCTTTGACAAGGTCCCACATGGGAGGTTAGTCAGAAGATTCAGACAATTGGTATCCATGGAGAGGCTGTAAACTGGATTCGAAATTGGCTGTGTGGGTGAAGACAGAGAGTGGTAGTGGATGATTGCTTCTCAGACTGGAGGTCTGTGACTAGTGGTGTGCCTCAGGGATCTGTGCTGGGACCATTGTTGTTTGTTGTCTATATCAATGATTTGGATGATAATGTGGTGAATTGGATCAGCAAGTTTGCTGATGACACTAAGATAGGAGGCGTTGTGGACAGCAAGGAAGGCTTTCAAAGCTTGCAGAAAGATCTGGACCAACTGGAAAAATGGGCTAGAAAATGGCAGATGGAATTTAATGCGGAAAAGTGTGAGGTGTTACATTTTGGAAGGTCAAACCAACAAGGTAGGACATACACATTAAGTGGTAGGGCACTGAGGAGAGCGGAGGAACAAAGGGATCTGGAAGTTCAGATACATAGTTCCCTGAAAGTGGCGTCACAGGTAGACAAGGTTGTAAAGAAAGCTTTTGGCATACTGGCCTTCATAAATCAAAGTATTGAGTATAGGAGTTGGGATGTTATGGTGAGGTTGTATAAGACATTGGTGAGGCCAACTTTGAAGTATTGTGTGCAGTTCTGGTCGCCTAACTACAGGAAGAATATCAGTAAGATTGAGAGAGTGCAGAGAAGATTTACTAGGATGTTGCCGGGTCTTAAGGAGTTGAGTTACAGGGAAAGATTAAACAGGTTAGGACTTTATTCCTTGGAGTGTAGAAGAATGAGGGGAGGTATGATAGAAGTTTACAAAATTATGAGGGGTATAGACAGAATAAACGCGAGTAGGCTCTTTCCACTTAGATTAGTAGAAATAAACACGAGAAGACATGGCTTTAGGGTGAAAGGGGAAAGGTTTAGGGGGAACATTAGGGGGAACTTCTTCACTCAGAGAGTGGTGAGAGTGTGGAACGAGTTACCATGTGACATGGTAAATGTGGGATCACTCTTACGTTTTAAGAATAAATTAGATACATGGATGGGAGAGGTCTGGAGGGTTATGGACTAGGTGCAGGTCAATAGGACTAGTGGAATAATATTTCAGCACAGACTAGAAGGGCTGAATGGCCTGTTTTTCTGTGCTGTAGTGTTCTATGGTTCACTAGAACTATCTGTACCTTGCCTGTCCTGCTCTTTGCTCATAATTAGCACATTCCTTTAGATAATATCATCACCTTCAACACCTCTTTGTTCTTTTGTCTGTGACATCTTTTGGTTATCTCCACCAATTACTGACTGCTTGTCCTAACAACCGCCGCCCCCCCCTACCTTAAACCAGCTTATATTTTACCCATTTCCTATTTTTACTTAGTTCTGTTGAAGGGTCATGAGGACTCGAAACGTCCCCTGTGCTCTTCTCCGCTGATGCTGCCAGACCTGCTGAGTTTTTCCAGGTATTTTTGTTTTTGTTTTGGATTTCCAGCATCCACAGTTTTTTGCTTTTATCTCATTGCTGATAGTTTGTAGTTTTCTGGTTTATCCCACCCTTCTCCTGTCTTTAATAATGAGCAGCATTTTCAATTTTTGCAAGTAATTGTTAGAGTAAAGATTTAAAAACACTGCATAAACAGAATATTTGAAATTTGATTAAAATACTATAAAGGCATGGGAGATTAAGGGGAGGTGAAGGCTTAGTAGTATTGTCGCTTGTTGCAGAGACTTATGGTAATGCTCTGGGGACCCAGGTTTGAATCCTGCCATGGCAGATGGTGGAATTTGAATGTAATAGAAATCTGGAATTAAAAGTCCGATGCCCATTGTCGATTGTTGTAAAAACCCATCTGGTTCACTAATGCCCTTTAGGGAAGGAAATCTGCTGTCCTTACCTGGTCTGGCCTACATGCGACTCCAGTCCCACAGCAAAGTGGTCAACTCTTAACTGCTCTCGACAATGGCCAGCGATCTCTACATCCTATGAAATAATAAAGAATCCATACCTATGCATACAAGATGCTCTCTGCTCCCAAAGATCATAGGAATTGCTGCCTGATAATTGAAAATTTGGGATGTGCAGCGCCAGCATTGTGGGAGTCCACAAAAATCTGAAGTTTGTAGAGCTGGAGGAGCTTACAGAAATGGGAGGGTCAAGGTCCTGGAGAGATTTGAAAACAATGATGAGAACTTTAAAATCAAGGGACTGCTGGACGGGCAACCAATGCAGGTCAGTGAGCAGCAAGGATGATGCATGAATGGGACTTGGTGTGAATTGAATTAAGTGGCCTAGCAAGCCCCTTAGTCATATCAAACAGCTACATAGTCTCAAAAAAGGAATGAAACCGGATGGACCACTCGGCATCAACCTACGCACTGGAAACAACAGTGGAAAACTCAGCTCTGCTGAACCTGCAAAATCGTCCTCACTAACATCATCTGGGGGCTAATGCCAAAATTGAGAGACTACTCAAGCAACAGCCTGACATAGTCATCTGCACAGAATCATACCTTACAGATCATGTCCCGGACATCACCACCCAGGGTTTATGGTCAGGAGGGAGTTGCCGTGGTAGTCCTTAACATTGACTCTGTTTCATGTCATCAGGTCAAACATGGGCAGGGAAACCTCCTGCTGTTTACCACATACTACCCTCCCTCAGCTGATGAATCAGTGCTCCTCGATGTTGAACACCACTTGGAGGAAGAACTGAGGATGGCAAGGGCACAGAATGTTTTCTGGGTGGGGAACTTAAGTGCCCATCATGAAGAGCTGGCTGAGTCCTAAAGGACATAGCTGCTAGACTGGGTCTGCAGCAGCTGGTGTCTGTGGCAGGTGGTGAGGGAAACAACAAGAGGTAAAAACATACTTAACCTCAATCCCACCAACCTGCCTGCCTCAGATACATCTGTCCATGACAGTATCATTAGGAGTGACCACGGCACAGTTGTTGTGGAGACGGAGTCCCCCCTTCACATTGAGGAGATCACTCAAGTGGCACTACCACCGTGCTAAATGGGATGGATTTTGAACAGATCAACAACTCAAGACTGGGTATCCATAAGGCACTATGGGCAATCAGTAGCAACAGAAGTGTACACAAACACAATCTGTAACCTCTTGGCCCGGCATATCCCCAACTTTACCATTACCATCAAGCCAGGGGATCAAGCCTGGTGAATGAAGAGTGCAGGAGAGCATGCCAGGAGCAGCATCAGGCATGCCGAAAAATGAGGTTTCAACCTGGTGAAGCTATAGCTCAGGACAACTTGCATGCCAAACAGCATAAGCACCAAGTGATAGACAGAGCTAAGCAATCCCACAACCAATGGATCAGATCTAAACTCTGCAGTCCTGCCACATCCAATCATGAACGGTGGTGGAGAATTAAACAACTCACTGGAGGAGGAGGCTCCACAAATATCCCCATCCTCAATGATGGGGGAGCCAGGCACATTAGTGCAGAAGGTAAGGCTGAAGCATTTGCGACAATCTTCAGCCAGAAATGTTGAGTGGATGATCCATCTCAGCCTCCTCCAGAGGCCCCCATATCACAGATGCCAGTCTTCAGCCAGTTCGATTCACTCCACTTAATATCAAGAAATGGCTGAAGTTACTGGTTAGTGCAAGGCTATGGGACCTGACAATATTCCGGCAATAGAAATCTAGAAACATAGAATATAGCAGCAGGAGTAGGTCCTTCGGCCCTTCGAGCCTGCCCCGCCATTCAAAATGATCATGGCTGATCATCTACCTCACTGCCATACTCCCGCTCTCTCCCCATACCCCTTGACACCTTTAGAGTCTAGAAATCTAACTATTTCCTTCTTAAAAATATTCATTGACTTGGTCTCCACAGCCTTCTGTGGTAGAGAATTCCATAGGTTCACCACCCTCTGAGTGAAAACGTTTCACCTCATCTCAGTCCATAATGGCCTACCCCATATCCTGAGACTGTGACCCCTTGTTCTAGACCCTCCAGCCCGAGGAAACATCAGCGCTTCATCCAATGGTACTGAAGACTTGTGTTGTGGAAATTCCCGTGCCCCTAGCCAAGCTGTTCCTGTACAGCTACAACACTGGTATCCACCTGGCTATGTGGAAAGTTGCCCAGGTATGTTCTGCACACAAAAAGCAGGACAAACCCATTCTGGCCAATTATCGTCCCATCAGTCTACTCCCGATCATAAATAAAGTAATCGAATGGCTCATCAACAGTGCTGTCAAGTGGTACTTGCCTAGCAATAACCTGACGCCCAGTTTGTGTTCTGCTGGGGCCACTCAGCAGCTGACCTCATTATAGGCTTGGTTTAAACATGGACAAAAGAGCTGAACCCAGAGATGAGGTGAGAGTGACTGCCCTTGACACCAAGGAAGCATTTGGCCGAGTGTGGCATCAAGGAGCTCCAGCAAACTGGAGTCAATGGGAATCAGGGAGAAAACCGTCCGCTGGTTGAAGTCATACCAAGCACAAAGGAAGATGGTTGTGGTTGTTGGAGGTCAATCATCTCAGTTCCAGGACATCACTACAGTAGTTCCTCAAGGTAGTGTCCGAGGCCCAACAATCTTCAGCTACTTCTTCAATGACCCTCCTTCCATCATAAGGTCAGGAGTGAGGATGTTTGCACAATGTTCAGCACCATTCGTGACGACTCAGGTACTGAAGCAGCCCATGTCCAAATGCAGCAAGACCTGGACAATATCCAGGCTTGGGCTGACAAGTGGCAAGCAACATTTGCGCCACACAAGTGGCAGGCAATGACTATCTCTAAGAAGAGAGAATCTAACCTTGACATTCAATGGTATTGCCATCACTGAATCCCCCACTATCAACATCCTGGGGTTACCATTGACCAAAAACTGAACTGGACTAGGCATATAAATATTGTGGCTAGGAATTGTGCAGCAAGTAACTCACCTCCTGACTCCGCAAAGCCTGTCCACCATCTACAAGGTACAGGTCAGGAGTGTGATGCACTCCACTTTCCTAGATAAGTGCAGCTCCCAGAACACTCAAGAAACTTGACACTGTCCAGGACAAAGCAGCCTGCTTGATTGGTACCACATCCACAAACATTCATCCCCTCCACTCCGAGGCACAGTAGCAGCAGTGAGTACTGTCTGCAAGATGCAGTGCAAGAATTCACCAAGGCTCCTTAGATAGCACCTTCCAAACCCACAATCACTACCATCTAGAAAGACAAGGGCAGCAGATAGGTGGGAACACCACCACCTGGAAGTACTCCTGCAAGTCATCTAACCATCCTGACTTGGAAATATATTGCCGATCCTTCACTGTCACTGGGTCAAAATCCTGGAACTCCCATCCTAACAGCACTGTGGGTGTATCTACACCACATGGCCTGCAGCGGTTCAAGAAGGCAGCTCACCACCACCTTCTCAAGGGCAACTAGGGATGAGCAATAAATACTGGCCCGGCCAGCGAAGCACACATCCCATTAATGAATTAAAAAAAGCTCGTACCTGCAAGAAAAAACAGACTAATTTATCGTTAAATCTGTCATTAGGAATATTGGAGGAGAATTTTGTCTTGGCAAGGAAAATGGAGTAAAATGTCTAATGAGCTGCTCATTTTCTGTACCCGTTTTGCGCTAGCACCCAAGACAAATTTCCATCCTATTATCTTTAATTGTTTATTCAAAACCTTAATATATTTATCTAACTGTTAGACTCATAGACATTTACAGCACAGAAGAAAGCCATTCGATCTATCATGTCCACGTCAGTCAACAAAGATCTGTCTACACTGATCCCATTTTCCGATGCTTGGCCCATAGCCCTGGAGGCTATGGCAACGCAAGTGAATATCTAAATACTACTTAAATGCTATGAGAGGAGAGTTTCTGACTCAACCACCCATTCAGGCAGTGAGTTCCAAACTCCCGCTACCCTGTGGTGGAAAAAATTTCTCCTCACTCCCTTCTTAGCTTTCTACCTCTTAGCTTAAATCTATGCTACCCTGGTTATTGACCCCTCTACTATTGGAAAGAGTGCCTTCCTATCCACCCTATCAATGCCCCTCATAATCTTACACACCTCTATCAGGTGCCCTGTCAACCTTCGGTGCTACAAGGAAAACCTCCCCAGCCTATCCAATCTTCCTTCATAGCTCAGACCCTCCAGTCCAGGCAGCATCCTGGTAAATCTCCTCTGCACCCTCTCCAGTGCAATCACATCCTTTCGATAATGTGGTTACCAGAACTGCACGCAGTACTCCAGTTGTGGCCTAACCAGCATTTTATACAGTTCCAGCATAACCTTCCTGCTCTTGTATTCCATGCCTCAGCTAATAAAGGCAGGTATCCCATATGCCTTCTTAACCACCTTATCTACCGGCCATGCTACCCTCAGGGATCTGTGGATATGCACACCAAGGTCCCTCTGATCTTCAGTACTTTCCAGGGTCCTACCATTCAGAGGGTAATCCCTTGTCTCGTTAGCCCTCCTCAAGTGCATAACCTCACATTTTTGTGGTTTGAATCCCATTCGCCACAGCTCTGCCCACCTGATCAGTCCATTGATATCCTCAGCAGTTTATGGCTATCCTCCCCATTATTTGCCACTCTACCGATTTTCGCGTCATCCACGAACTTCTTGATCATACCCCCTACATTTAAGTCCAAATCATTTATGTACACCACAAACAGCAAGGGCCCCAGCACCAAGCCCTGTGGGACCCCAGTGGAAACAGATTTCCAGTCATAGATACATCTCTCCACCGTCACCCTCTGCTTCCTGCCTCTCAGTTAATTTTGGATCCAACGTGCCACTTTGCCTTGGATCTCATGGGCTCTTACTTTCTTGACCAGTCTGCCATGAGGGATCTTATCAAAAGCTTTGCTGAAGTCCACGTAGACCACATCAAATGCATTACCCTCATCAACACACCTGGTTACATCCTCAAAACATTTGATCAAGTTTGTCAAACACGACCTTCCCTTAACAAATCCATGCTCCAAGTGCAGATGTATTCTGTGCCTCAGGATTCTTTCTAGTGACTTCCCCATCGCCAAGGTTAGACTGAATGGCCTGTAATTTCGTGGTCTATCCCTTCCTCCCTTTTTTAATAATAGGACAATTTTAGCAGTCCTCCAGTCCTTTGGCACCTCACCTGTGGCCAGAAAAGATTTGAAAATTCCTGCCAGGGCCCCGATACCTCTTTCCTTGCCTCCCTCAACAGCCTGGGATATATCTCATCTGAGCCTGCGGATCTATCTACTTTTAAGGCTGCTAAACCCAGCAGTACCTCCTCTCTCACTATATTAATTTCCTCTAATATGTCACAGCCCTCCCCCCTGATGTCTATATCTGCATCGTCCTTTTCCATGGTGAAGACCAATGCAAAGTATTCATTGGGGACTGTACCCAGATCTTCCAGGCCCACACAGAGATTGCCCCTATTGTCCCTAATTGGCCCTACTCTCCCTAGTTATTCTCTTGCTATTTATATTTTTAATAAACTCCTCTGGGTTTTCCTTTATTTGACCCACCAATCCTTTCTCATATACTCTCTTAGCTTCCCTAATTTCCTTTTTAGGTTTCCCCGTGCACTTTTTATACAGGGACTCTGCTGTATTGGGCCCTTGGTATCTGCCATAAACCTCTCCTTTTTTCTTAATCCTAATCTTTTTGTCCCTTGACATCCAGGGTTCTCTGGACTTGGCCCCCCACTTTGTCTTTACGGGAATATATTTGCCCCGTACTCTTGCTATTTTCTCCTTGAATGCCTCCCACTGCTCTGACACAGTTTTACCTTCAAGTAGCCATTCCCAGTCCACTTGGGCCAAATCATATCCCAGTTTAGAAATTTTGTTTCCGGTCCAACCTTATCCTTTTCCACAACTACCCTAAATCTAACTGAATTATGGCCGCTATCTCCAAAATGCTTCCTACTAATATGCCTTCCACCTGCCTGGGCTCATTTCCGAATATTAGGTCCAGAATTGCCTCTTCCCTTGTTGGGCTTTCTACATACTGTCTAAAGAAGTTCTCCTGCAGCAGAATTCTCAGGTTGGCAAGCAGGGGCGGGGCCCACTCGCCGGCGTGTAAAATGACGTGCGGTGATGTCGGGCGGGCGTCCCGATGTCACCACGCGTCATTTAGATTTTCAGTTCAGCGGGCACGAAGCCGACTTGGCTGCGCGCCCGCTGAACTGTCAATGGCCTATTAAGGCCTGTTGAAAGCTAATTAAAATAATTAAGTGAGCTGCCTGTCCCACCTTAAGGTTGGGCAGGCGAAGAGCCCAGGCGCTTTCGCATTTTTCATGAAACCTCATCCACGGGTGTGATGAGGTTTCATGAAGTGTTTAAAAATTCAATAAAAATTTTTTAAAAGATTAATTGACCTGTCCCAGCTCATGTGACACAATCACATGAGTGGACAGGTTTTAAACATTTTTAATTTCTTTATTTAGATACTTAAAACTTAAAACTCCGAGGTCGGCCCCGTCTCAGGGAAATTACCTCCCCCCAGCCCACACAGGGAGCACACAGCGATTCCAGGGGAGCGCCATGCTGGGTGAGCTTTAATTGGCCTGCCTACATAAAATGGCGGTTCGGGCCCAACCCTGCACAACCCCCCGATGAGGGGAATTTTCAGCCCCTGAATGCAGCTTAAGAATTTTGCTCCCTCCCTACCTCGCACACTAAAACTATGCCAGTTAATATTTGGATAGTTAAAATCCTCTATTACCGCCTTATTATTCTTACACTTCTCTGAAATTTGCTTACATATTTGATCCTCTGTCACTCTCTGATTATTTGGGGGCCTATAGTACACAACCAACAGCGTGTTTGCCCCTTTTGTGTTTTTTACTTCAACCCTTATGGCCTCATTTGATGATCCTTCCAAAATATCATCCCTCCCCACTGCTAGAATTGATTCCTTGATCAATACTGTGACCCCCCTCCTCTTCTATCTCTTCTGAATCCCCTATAACCAGGAATGTTGAGCTGCCAATTCTGCCATTCATTTAGCCAAGTCTTGCTCATAGCTATGATATCATACTCCCACATACCTATCTGTGCCCTCAGCTCGTCTGTCTTATTCCTCAATCTCCTTGCATTAAAATATATTCCATTTAGCCTTCGTAAACTCACTTCTTTCTCATCTAGCCCATGTTCCCTCTGCCTTCCAGACTCACCTACCAGCATTTTAATTTATAATTTCATTTCAGCTTTTCTCCCCTCTTAACTACTTTTCAGGATCCCACCCCCCCTGCCAATTTAGTTTAAATCCACCTCAACAGCATTAGCAAACCTCCCCGTGAGAATGTTGGTTCCTTTCCCGTTCAGATGGAACCCATCCAACTTGTACAGGTCCCACCTTCCCATGAAATGGTCCCAATGCCCCAGAAAAATCCCTCCCTTCTGCACCATCTTCCCAGCCATGCATTCATCTGCTCCTATATTCACTGCTGCTTGGCACCGGGAATAACCCTGAGATTGCTACCTTTGAAGTCCTGCTTTTCAATTTCCTACCTTACTCCCTAAAGTCTGCTTGCAGATCCTCGTTTCTCTTTCTTCCCATGTCATTGGTCCCAACATGGACCACGACCTCTGGCTGTTCACCCTCCCCCTTCAGAATGCCTTGCAGCCGTTCCTTTACACCCTTGACCCTAGCACCCGGCAGGCAACATATCCTGGAGTAATGTCTATGGCCGCAGAAGCGCCTGTCTACTCCCCTTACTAACAAATCCCCTACCACTATTGCCCTTCCACACTTCTTCCTCCCCCGCTGAGCAGCTGGACCGCCCGCAGCGCCATGGCCTTGGTTCTGTTTGGCCTCTACAGAGGACCATCTCTCTCGCTGTTTTCCAAGGCCAATAAATGGTTTGTGATCGAGGGATTCCTTCACTACCTGCCTGGTCCCCTTCTTTTGTCTGACGTAACCCATTCCCTCTCTGCTTGCATTTCCTTAAGTTGTGGGGTGACCACATCCTGAAATGTACTATCTACTACAGAGAGGTGGTGGTGTAGTGGTATTGTCATTGACCCAGGGACTCAGGTAATGGTCTGGGGACCTGGGTTCAAATCCCACCATTGCAGATGGTGGAATTTGAATTCTATAAAAATCTGGAATTAAAAGTCTAATAAAAGGAGCATAAAACCATTGCTTTAAACCCAGATAAGTGATGCAAACAAGGCATGGGAATACATGATGAATGGTAAAACCTTGGGAAGTACAGAGAATCAGAGGGACCTTGGTGTGCTTGTCCACTGGTCCCTTAAGGTAGTGGGACAGGTGGTTAAGAAGGCATATGGGATACTTGCCTTTATTAGCTGAGGCATAGAATATAAGAGCAGGGAGGTTATGCTGGAACTGTATAAAACACTGATTAGTCCACAGCTAGAGTATTGCATGCAGTTCTGGGAATCCGTATTATAGGAAGGATGTGATTGTACTAGAGATAGTGCAGAGGAGATTTACCAGGATGTTGCCTGAGCTGGAGAGTTTTAGTTATGAGAGATTGGATAGACTGGGGTTATTTTCCCTGAAGCAGAGGAGATTGAGGTGGGACATGATTGAGGTGTATAAAATTATGAGGGGCATAGATAGGGTAGACAAGAAGGAACTTTTCCCCTTGGTGGAGGGATCAATGACCAGGGGGCATAGATTTAAGGTAAGGGGCAGGAGGTTTAGAGGGGATGTGAGAAAGAATTTTTTGACCCAGAGGGTGGTGGGAATCTGGAACTCACTGCCCAAAATGGTGGAAGTGGCAGATACCCTCATAACATTTAAGAAGTTTTTAGATATGCACTTGCGTTGCCATGACATTCAAGGCTGTGGGCCTAGTGCTGGAAAATGGGATTAGAATAGTTGGTACTTGTTTGACCAGTGCAGACTTGATGGGCCGAAGGGCCTTTTTCTGTGCTGTAGCCCTTTATGACTCTATGACACGATCCTCTCAGCCTCGTGAATGCACTGTAGTGCCCCCAGCTGCCGCTCAACCTCCAAATCCTGGAGATCAAGTTGCTCCAGTTGGAGGCACCTCCAGCACACATGGTCATCCAGACTGCCAGGAGCATCTAGGATTTCCCACATAGCGCAGGATGTGCAAATCACGGGACAGAGCTCCCCAGACATATCTTAACTAAGCAGAATACAGACCCTTGATTTTATTTTACTCTGACTCCTATTTGAGTATAGACTGGATGCTAGATCCTCTAGATAGACTAGATCCTCTAGTTGCTGCTGACTGCCTATCCCAGGGTCCTCCTCTTGCACTCTCCTCTAGGTGCTGTTAATTGCCTGTCCCAGAGTCCTCCTCTTGCACTCTCCTCTTGGTGCTGCTGATTGTCTGTCTCTGGGTCCTCCTCTCGCACTCTCCTCTTAAGAAATTGTAATACAGATATAGGCAGGGGTTTATTTGTTGGGTTAGGAGATAGATGAAGAATTTCACTGGACTGATACTGGAAAATTAATAATGTTTCCAGACGTTTTGTTCAAATGTTAATATTGAAGATTACTATCTCAGAGTAGGAATCACTGAGATCCTGACCTATTGATAGTTGTGAAAGTGTGAGCTGATTGCTACGTCTGCAAAGCTAGTAAAAATTGTAGTGACGTGAGGCTCCTAACATTGTGAAACATCAGCCAACTGCAGCTGCCATCAAAATACACTCCATTGGGAATCATTCTGAAGTACAGGTTGAACAATTACTAGAACCTATACTTATAACTTACAACTGATAGGATGACAGAACTTAACGGTGGGAGAAATATTTTGATAAATATTGATCCTGTTAATGAATTTAAAATATAACACATTAAGGCATTGAAGATTATAGTGGTGGAATTTGCTTGTGGGACACATGATTATGTGAAAATGTGAAGTTCCAAAAACAATGGGTGAATTTTCAGTTATGGAGACTGCCAGGATTTTATGGCCTCACCAGGGTGTGTTTCCCCCCGGTGGATGCGGTGAGCTCTTTAAATCTCCATTCAGATCGGCGGGACCATAATATCCCGCCGGGAGGAGGGGTTGTAAAATCCTAGCCTAAGTATGGTGGTGGGAAAATCGGCGTGTTTCCAGCGGCAGTGCAGGTTCTCATGTCCGATTTTCCACTTCTCAGCTCAGTAATTATGCATTAACGAGGAGCTTGATGAATCTTGTAGCGGGAGGGGGGGCACTGATTCGTCCACCCCATCATTGCCCCATGGAGTTGAAAGTCCTAGTGCCATATTTGAATGCCAGCCAAACACACATTCATCACTGCAGCCCAGTTGTGTGGGGTACCTTTGGAAAATGCCGGTCAAAGATCAAAACCTTGTGCACCACGGACCAGCGAGGCCCAGCCTGGTGATTCTCCTGCAGGCTGTGCAGGATCGGGGGAGGCCCACTTTCCAAAGGATTGTAGCAGGAGGCCCTCCCATTTGACCTCAGCAGCCTGGGAAATAGAAAAGGTCCACCCTGCAATGCAGGAAGAAGATGATTGATCTCTTCTACTCTGCCAGGGCATGTCAATCTTCTACTCACTTCAAACTTGCTCTCTTAAGGGCCTCAGGCAGTCTAAGGGTTACTGTCCACAGAGATCTCACACACTACCAGCAAATAGAACACCAGCATGAGTGTCTGGCAGCTTCTTTAACATCACCACCTCATGTAAGATCCTGCACAAACAGCATTTTCGGCCCTTACTGGGGAGGGCTCAGCACACACAGCAGGCATGCATGCTTCTGAACTCCTCTTTCATCTGTTCTGATCACAATACGTCATCCATATGTCTTCATGCAGGCCAGGATAGCCCACCACAAGAGGGAGAGATCCGAGACTGGAGGGGACATCCCAGAGTTGCAGGGCCTTTCTCACTTCAAGCAGGAGGCAGTGGAGCTGGCAGTGGAGAACAGAGATCGGTCCTGTGCGGAAGGTGAGATCAGCCTCCCTCAGCAAGTTAGTGAGGATGCATCTTCTAGTCCTCAGCTACATGCTGACAATCACTGTGAGTTAAATATAATGAAGAAACCTGCCTACTTAAGAACAATTCTCTCTTCTTTCTGGTCTGGGTATCAGCAGGAAGAGGCCAAAACTGACCAGACAACCCCTCGGCCCCAGCCCCCAGTTGACCTCAGATGGGGAGGCAGAGGATCCACAAGATGTAGAGCTGTTACTGTGTTCACCTGCACCCTCTACCAGCTCAGGGACACACACCTCAGTAGGTCCTGGATCTAGTGTAGGCTCAGGGTCACTCTGGTGATCACATCACTTAGTCGGCTCCACAGCATGCAGGCGCAGTAAAAGCTGAGGTCTCTGGCATTTGAAAGACTGCTGGGGAACCGGCCCCTGCTGAGTCCGAGTCAGATGACAAGCCTCTGCAATCGGCCCTAGAAAAAATCTTGGAGATGCAAAGGCAGGCAGGGGAACATCAGGAAGAGTTGTCAGAGGCCGTCAACAGACTGGAGCGAATGTTGGAGGAATCAGTCTGCGGTCTGCCTGATGTCATGGCTCCAACATACGAGTGATTTGAAATCTCCATTGGAAGAATGACGGCAACCTTGGGGATCCATTAATTTCTGCCGGGTTTGCATTCTGACCTGCAATGCATCATTGTAACCATGGGTGGGGTCCATCAGTTGATTAGGCGAGGGGTGATGGGGTATTTCAACCTCCCTCCAGGTGCCTCTTCTCCTGAAGAGGTCAGGGAGGGGCTTTCGGGCATCCAAAGGGAGGAGCATCAGATGGTCTCCTGGAGGAATCCACCCAGCACACTCCAATGGTGTGCAGTCGCTCCAACTCCCCTCTTCCTACAACCCCATCAGCTCTATCTGGTCAGGCCAAGGAGGGTGCACCTGCCCCTGAGCAGGAGACTCACAGCAGGCTGGGGCCCTCCAGGCCTTGGGTCTCCAGAGGACACCTGCCAAAGTAATCTTCGACCACAGGGCATAGCAGACAGCAGGCTGCCTCTACCTCTGCTGTGGATATTGGGCTGCATCAAGACATAGTGGTAGAATAAGAAAAATTAAGAAGTTGTGAATCCACAATGGTGTTCGAACACTGTTGCACCTTTGTCGATAGATTTTGATTCTCCTACTCAATGCCTCAGGTACTGAATAGCTCATCGATGTGATTCAATGTTCCATGTTCATTCAAGGGTCATAAATCCCCCTCCTTCTCCAAGTGAATCCCTTTGTGTCCTTCAGTTCCATGTTGTCCCACCCAATATCATCTCAGTCAGTCACCTTTACATAAGTGAAATGAACAAGGGCACTTCCTGAATGAACATGATGGTTGTATGATGCAAATCTGCGCCTTGCATCAGAGGATCTAGTAATGTGGCCTTATGAGTATTGATCTTGGAAGGCTATTTATCATGCTGATGCAGCACCACTGAAACCTGTTCTTCGTGAATGTTATATGTTAAGAGCCGTTTTGGAGTTAGTCCAACCGAGCGCACTTGGCAATGGCCTGCGTTTAAGGACTGTCAGGTTTTGCTCACATTATGAATCATCATTGAGGACCATAATCTTCCATGGCTGCCTGCAGCGTTCTCTTGTTATCGCACTTATGGCTGAACGTTCATCCTTTACTATTTCTTTCTGTCCACATGCATGATGCAGAGCTGTGGAAGTTGGTTCTATTCATTATCATTTGTAAAGTCTGCTAGATGATATTGAGTGAGCGATGTCAAAGTGAGTGCCCAGTCTGATCATACCGGCCGATTACATGTGAGGATGTTCGCTTGTACTTGAAGGCTGCCTGGATTGGCATGGCCGCATCTCTTTTTCAGGTCACAGTTGGACATTCATTGTTGATTTCATCACCTGACTGTGCAATCAACGTAATAGGGTTCCTTGGAAAGATTTAACTTTGGGAGGTTGAGAATGTGGAGGCATGGAATAAGATGAAAACAATGCATTGGCACCTCTCCTGAACGCTCTTCAGTATTGACAAGGATACTGAGTTATACTTAAATGAAGTGTCAATACTGAGTGGCCCACATCACTCCTAGATGCCAGGGAAATGCTGTATGTCAATTTTGCAGGCTTCTGACCAACGCAGGGTCATGAGTGCCTGTTTATAACTACACAATGGTCCTGCTGAAGTGCTCTGTGCTTTCAAATGTCATTTAATTTACACGTTGGCATCCATGCTGCAAAGTGTCACATCACAGTTTCCTGAGCAGCCATGGCATCCTGAGGCTCAGTTTCAAGGTGTGGCCATACCATCAATTAGGCCTGATAGCTGACATTTGGAAAAATACTGCTGTTGTTACGAAAACCATACTTACCAGCTCGTTGGGAACTCCAAGTCCTGGCAGTCTTCAGAGTTTCTGCACATGTGCAGACCGGGAATAGGTTGCACATGCACGGAGTTGCTATTTTAAGCTATTTGGGCCGTGGACTGTCCCAGTGTGTTGCGCAGAACAGGAGAACGGTGCGAAAACCCAGGTCAGGTGATGGTCGGCGCGCCATGACCAGCAAGTGCCCTCGGTCGGGGAACAAGGAGAGGTCCCAAGAAGTGTCCCAGGCAGGGGACATGGGAGGGGGACAGGGATAGGTCCTAAAAGGAAGTCCCAGTAAGAGACAAAGACAGGGGACAGAAACAGGTCCCAGCTAAGTTTAGGAAAAGAGAGGAGTGGAGAAACAGGCTCCAAACAGGAAAAAGGCTGCAGAGAGCAGGTTCGAAGTGAAGAGGCAGCTGAAGGTTGGCGACTCCATGCTGTTGGCCTTTGGGGCAACGGTAGCCCTTTGGGGCAGTAGCATTTCGCTCAGCACGGCGAAAGCACTGAAGTTGTGCTTGTAATTTGTTGCATATGCATATACTCGGGAATCCAGGGGAATAGAATCTTGGTGACTCCGTACTGCGGGCCATTGGAATGAAGGTATCGCCTTTGGAGCATCAGCATCCTGCTTAGCGTGGCTGAAGAACTTAAATTGTGCTTGTAAATTGATATTTGCGTGTACTTGGGAACCCAGAGGAACAGAATTTCAGAAGGTGAAATTGAAACTCTGTGAGGTGGGCCGTCTTTGAAGCCAGCTGCGTTGCAGCGACTTTTGGAGAGAATTCTAAGCTGAGATCTTCAAAGGCGAAGAATGGAAACCCTTGTGAGAAAGTCGTAAAGTGGAATTTTCCCATTCCTCCTGCAGTGGGTTTCAAGGCAGGTGGGAGTGGAGAATCCAGTGGGAGACAAAAAGTCAGAAACTCGCTGGCATAAAAACAGCTTGCTACTGCCCCAAAAGGCTACCTTTGCCCCAAAGCCTCATCCATATGGCTTCTATGCGAAGCAACGTTTGGAAGGTGGAAGGTCTCCATACTGCAGCTTTGACTTTGCTGAGGCTTCAGACTTTCTTCCAGGGACTTCTGCGTGGGCTCAAGCATTCTTCCGGGGACTTTAGCATGGGGGATGAGAGCCTCAAGCTGCGGGATGAAAGGCAGCAGGAGGTACTGACGGGCAGTGAAGAAGTGCGGGGGGGGGAACGTCTAGGCCTGAAGGGGCAAGGGGGCAGACGTCCAGGTGAATGTGCTCACAGGGAGGGATCGGTGGCATCCATTTCTGATTCCTGGGGTGCAAATTCAGGGTGGGCATGATAGGAGGAGATGGTTATGGTAACAGGGGGCAGAGGGGGACGGTAGGGTGGGAGGGTTAGGCTTTAACGGTGCTGGGTGAAGGGCAGCGAGGATCGCTAGTTGGGACACAGGAATAGATGGGGAGTGGAAGGGAAGAGGTCAGGGAAGTCAGTGTGAATGGGAGTGGGATGCTCTGGAAGGAAGGAATGTGAACGTTCACCTGGACATCCTGGAAGGAGAAGGGTTCAGGCTGGAGGGTGAAAGTGGGAGGTCATAGCTGATGCCAGGGGTCAATGGTGATGAGGGAAAGAACATGGGTGACCATGTTAGGGGAAATGTTGGGGGAGCTCATGAAGAATGTCACCACAGCCAAAGTTCTCAAATTGAAAGTGAGCGGAACCTCGTGTTGGAAGCACACAGGTGCTGTGTGGGAGTTAGGTCAGGGTGTGAAGGAGATACAGGTCATCTCAGCTGGACACCAAAAAGGGAAGCATAGCAGACGTTATTGAATATGCTAGGGACCGGTGAGATGAGTTTGGTGGTTGAAGGTTCCATGTGTGCACGAGGCTATGAGAGGCACTGCCACAGAACCTTCCCCCTGCAAATTTAGTCATGGGCTGGCTGCATGCAGGAAAGCTGCTTGGGGGTGGCGGGGGGGAGCTTGCTTGGAGATGGTGAGGGGTCTTTGCAAAGCCTATAGAAGGACGCTGAAAGAAAACAGTAGACAATATGCATTGAAAATGAATTTCTTGCAGACATTCAATTAGTGACAATTATTGTCTTCACCCTTGCAACAAGCTGCGATTAAAATTTGTGTATTTTTCTAGGCCTCCCACTCTTCCTAGGTGCTGCCCTGATATCTGCAGCAGGGGTGGAGCCAGCCTGTGAAGTTGTTTGCCCTCTTGCCTTTAATGACTTCGGTGGTCATTCTCTTTGAGGGCTTCAAACACAGCTGCATGATGTTCCTTCACTTCTTGCTGACTATCCACTTTGAGTTGATAGTGGCGGTTCTTCATCATCTTCCTCCTTGGACGTGGTCTGGACTGGGAGTTCTAGTGGTGTCCCTTGCGGGCCTCAGTCTACCGGTGCTTATAGATAGATAATGGAATTTTAGTAGATGAGCATGAGGAATATAAGATTGCATGTCATTCACTGTAATTGTCAGGATGTGATGAGCTCATGGAGGAGTGATCTGTACTGGGTTGCTGAGGCAACCCGATCTCCCTTTCCCCACAGGAATGATCCCTGTCCTCCCCTGCAATCTGGGGCGCAACCTCCTCGGACTCTGTGATGTCTCTGACGTTGGCCGTGCCGTCACTCCGCACCCCCCCACACCCCCACACCCCACCACCCCCCCCCACCCCCCCAACCCCCCCCAACCATCTGGGAACTTTCCCACCTGTTATGTAAAGAAATTATCATTTTTTCCCCTAAAATTACTGTGGGATACTGAAGCAAGCTTATGGTGGATGTGTGTATACGTTTGTGCGCGTGTGTCGGATTTAATTAAACTGAAGACAGTCAGGGGCTAGGTGTAAGCAGGCATGTTGAAATGGAAATAGACAAGCTAACATTTGAATTTGTAGATAAGTTGAGATGTTGTTTGAATTTCAAAGGGGAATTAGAAAGTGACAAGGAAAATGGTTGCATCTTGCAGGAGTTTATAGGTGAACAAACAGTGGGGATATCATGTTTTATTGATCCAAATGCTAAGCCAAAATTGAAGCATGAAAGATGTTTATATTCTGGGTAAAGTAACTTCCAAAGAAAGGGTGAAACAAGGGGATTTACAGATCAAAAGAGAGAAACTATATTTAAAGAAAGATGGAAAGCTGTATGAGGAGTGGCCATGTGAGATCTTGAAGAGTATACTGTGAAGTAGCATCTTCTAGCCACCTCAGCGAAGTGTTTGTTTGTTCCAGAAAGCAAGATTTTGTTAAAAGCCTTGGATTTCCATTGTCAAGTGAGGGGGGACAGAAGCTATGAAACACCTCCCTTTTAGCAACAGTGGATGTTTGTGATAATATTGCTAGATGTTTAATAGATTAAGAACCTATTTGGACTGTTGCCTGAAAGGGGTGTGTAGTTGGGAGTCTAGTTAAATAGAAGAAAAAGAACAGCTGGGAATGCTCAGGAAGTTTCTTCTCAGACCAGAAAGAAAGGTGCTGAGGGGAGAAGTGACACTCGAAGACTTAAATGTTTCCATTGTAATAAGGTTTGGCACACAAAATCCATGTGTTGGAGATTACAGAGAAAACCTATTACTGTATTAGGGACTTAGAAAAGTTCTTGAATTAAGAATACTGTGGATTTGGAGATCCAGAGGCAGGGGTTTGTGTACAGGTGGAGCAGGAAGAATTAGTGGTAGCTAAAGAAGTGGGAATGTGTTTACAATTTACCCAAGGGAATTTTGAAGGGCAGGTTATAGAAATGTTTAAAAATCTTATGTGAAGGAAAACTCTATCCGTGTGTACAGGGTGGTAGCAGGCAAAGATATCAAAATTTTAAAGGACACGTGAGCTAGTCAAGTTCTTAATGTTATGGGATAGTGCTATTTGTTGTCCAGAAGGCATATTGCAGGAAAGAATAATAATAATTGGGGTTCATGAGGATATTAAGCATATTCCATCGTGTAAGGTAAATTTAAGAAGTAAGTTGCAAACAGGCGAGGTGATTGTTGGGATAGTGGAACAATTGCCCATTGCAGGGGTTCAATTTATCCTAGGTAATGTATAGCTGGATCACCCATTGGTGATGCCTACTGTAGTTGAGCAGCCTGTGGAGACGCAATCAACAGAAGTATTGCTGTAAGAGCATCCTGGTTTGTTTCCAGATTGTGTAGTAACAAGATCACAGAGTCACATGTTGAAACAGGAAAAGGAAGAATCTAAAAGACAGGGGAAGGATGGTGACATCCAGTTAGATAGATCTGTTGTTGAAAAGATTGTTCGGGAAGAGAAAGTTGAAGAGAGTGACGCTGATGTGTTTAGCTCAGTGAAATTAGTAGAGTTACAGCAAAAAGATCCACAAATAAAGCAGTTATACCAGACAGCTTATTCAGAAACAGAGGCCGTATGTGTTTCAGCGTGTTATTACCTTAAAAATAATATGTTAATGAAGGAATGGGCATTGCCTCATATTCTAGCAGATGAGAAATGGGTGGTAGTACATCAAATACCATCTGGATACAGAAATGAAATATTAAGAGTGGCTCATGAAATTCCGATAGCTGGACATTTAGGAATTAGAAAAACTCAGGCTAAAATACAAAAACATTTCTCTTGGCCTGTAATCAAATTCTGATTAAACCTTCACCTTTAATTCTGATTCCAGCTTTTGAGGAATCTTTTACCAGGGTCCTGATTGATTGTGTAGGGCCTCTCCTTAAGACTAAAAGTGGAAATCAGTACTTGCTGACAATCATGGATGTGTTTACAAGATTCCTGGAAGCGATACCTTTCTGAAATATTATAGCAAAGAGGATTGTACAGGAGTTGACCAAATTCTTTACAAGACACAGGTTACCAAAAGAAATAGAGGCGGATCATGGTTTGAATTTCATGTTACAGCTGTTTAAGAATGTAATGGACCGACTGGAATTAAAGCAGTTTCGTCATCAGTTTATCACCTTGAGTTACAAAATGTTTTAGGGAGATGGTATCAAACTTTAAAAACTATGATGAGGGCATATAGTCAAGACTACCCACAGGACTGGGATCACCCTTCCATTCTTGCTATTTGCTATTAGGGATGCCCCTAACAAATCAACAGGATTTAGTCCTTTTGAAGTACCCTTTGGTCATGATGTAAGGGGACCACTTAAATTGATTCAGGAGAAACTAATGGGTCAGAGTTCGGAAACTGCTTTCCTGGATTATGTGACAAAATTCAGAGAAAGATTGAACAGAGCATGTGAGCTAGCTAAGGAACATTTAAACCTATCACAGCAGTTGATGAAGATAAGTGCAGATAAGAGGTCAAAATCTCGTAGTTTTGTTGTTGGAGAGAAGGTGTTAGTATTGTTGCCAGTGCCAGGCAAATCATTGAAGGCAAGGTTTAGTGGGCCTTACTGGATTGAAAAGAGACTAAGTGAGGTAAATTATTTAATAAATACTCTAGATAGAAGAAAAAAACCAGAGGGTATGTCATGTAACTCTGCTTAAAGAGTACTTTGACAGGGAAGGTAACCAAAAGGAGGTATTATTAGTGGTAGATGAGGAAAAGAAGGTAGAAATGCAGGATTCTGAAATTGATTTTCCTTTAATTAAATTTGACCATGAAGGATTGCTTAAAAATTTAAATATGATACTCAGTTAACCTTCCAGACAAGTGTCAAAGTGATTTGGAAAAGCCAATGCAGTCACACAAAGAGATTTGTGGGAATAAGTTTGGGAATGTAAGTTTAGCTATACATGATGTAGATGTGGGAGATTCCGTTTCAATAAGGCAACACCCTTATAGATTAAATCCAGTAAAATTAGCTCAAGTGGAAAAAAAAAAATTGAATTCATGCTTCAAAATGACATCATAGAGTGTAGTTACAGTAACTGGAGTTCACCTATTGCACCTCTTACTGCATTGGATCACGTTCCAGTTGCGGCTGCTTTGATGATGGCCTTCGAGGCCCAAGAGGTGAAGCTGGTGTGTTTCCTGAGCCATCTCTGGGATAGAACACATCCCTATGTGCCCTCCTTTAATCAAGGCCTGGAGGGCATCGTGCCTGAAGCGGGGTGCAGCCTGTTTGTGTATGAAAGACATCTGTAACATTCTCCGGCAGATATGTGGGCAGCAGGAAGTGAGATGTATCTGTTTGACTGGTGTTTAAATATGGCATCTGGACCTTCAGCCCCGCTAGATGATGGCAGGGCGGATGAATCAGCTCCCAACTTGCTATGTCATTCAGCCCGATGCTTGCCTGTGCATGAATAATGAGCTTCCAAGGTCAGAATCAGGCATGAGTTCCCGCCATTCCGAGCAGCGGGTTGGGTGCCTCCATAACCGCCTGCCACTGCACTTAGCCTGATGAATGGAAAATTCCATCGATAGTTTCAGTGAGATTGGTTGACTCACAGTGTTACTAACATTTTGGTGGCTTGTTGAGAAATCTGCAGACTCTGTCTTGGTTGTCTTGGTCGCATCTGTCATTTATTGTGCAGTATAGTGTGTTCGACCAGCATTTGTCTGTTAATTCATATGTACCTCATACTTACCATGAATGTTAGAGCATGGGATAGATATTGTAAATTGTTTTATCTTTCTCACCTTGAAAAGTAAGTTTATTTTTGTTTGTTCAAAACCTATGGAATCATGTGGCTTTATTCTATTAGCAAGTATCTTGAATCTCAAACCTTGTCAATTTTAAACAAAATGTTACTAGTCCCTAACTGGATCTCTCCAACAACTTGGGTTCTGGCTAAGGATCATACCACTGGCCAGAATTTTCCAGCCCCTCCTGCGGGCAGGATCATGCGATGATCCCAAGTCAACGGATACGTAAATGGCTCGCCACATTTTGATTCTACCCACAGTGTGGATCTCACCAGACTCACGTGCAGCAAACGTTGACAGGTGACTCACTCATACATCTGCCCAGCTAAGCTTCTATCATACTGAAATGAGTCCAATGATTTTTGTAGCCGAGTTTCTGCCTCTTGAAGTCTTCCATGGCCAGTTACATTGTCACATCATGGTTGAAAATACTGCACAATGTGTAGTTTGCCTAAGAGTGAGCACTTGTGGAGTTCTTATCCCATTAGCCAGTGGCCACTGGTTGCTCCCTAGAGTGCTTAACCTTCCAACGATGAGCCCAAAATTAGCCTTGAAGGTGACTATTTGGGAGAATGATGACCTTGATTGCGTTGTCTATGATAACAAAGAAGACCTTGATGATTTCCTCCCTTGAAGGGACAGGAGAATTGCGCTCATATCAGCTTATACCTTACTCCTCCTGGAACCTTATCACTCACAGGCACGTATTCGGCGGTGTGCCCGAGCAATGGCATATTCATTTTTTTAATTCATTCACAGGATGTGGGCTTCACTGGCTGGACCAGCATTTATTGCCCATCCCTAGTTGCCCTTGAGAAGGTGGTGGTGAGCTGCCTTCTTGAACCGCTGCAGTCCATGTGGTGCAGTTACACCCACAGTGCTATTAGGAAGGAAATTCCAGGATTTTGATCTAGTGACAGTGAAGGAATGGCAATATATTTCCAAGTCAGGATAGTGAGTGACTTGGAGGGGAACTTCTAGGTGGTGGTGTTCCCATCTATCTGCTGCCCTTGTACTTCTAGGTTGTAGTGGGTGTGGGTTTGGAAGGTGCTGTCTAAGGAGCCATGGTGAATTCCTGCAGTGTATCTTGTAGATGGTACACACTGGTGCTATTGTGCATCGGTGGTGGAGGGAGTGAATGTTTGTAGATGTGGTGCCAATCAAGTGAGCTGCTTTGTCCTGGATGGTGTCAAGCTTCTTGAATGTTGTGGGAGCTGTACTCATCCAGGCAAGTGGGGAGTATTCCATCACACTCCTGACTTGTGCCTTGTAGGTGGTGGACAGGCTTTGGGGAGTCAGGAGGTGAGTTACTCATCGCAGGATTCCTAACTTCTGACCTGCCCTTGTAGCCACAGTATTTATATGGCTAGTCCAGTTCAGTTTTTGGTCAATGGTAACCCTTGACAGTGTAGATAGTGGGGGATTCAGTGATGGTAATGCCATTGAACATCAAGGGGCGATGGTTAGATTCTCTCCTGTTGGAGTTGGTCATTGCCTACCATTTGTGTGGCATGAACGTTACTTGCCACTTGTCAATCCAAGCCTAGATATTGTCCAGGTCATGCCGCATTTAGGCATGGACTGCTTCAGTATCTGAGGAGTCGCGAATGGCGCTGAACATTGTGCAATCATCAGCAAACATCTCCAATTCCGACCTTATGATAGAAGGGAGGTCATTGATGAAGCAGCTAAAGATGGTTGGGCTAAGGACACTACCCTGAGGAACTCCTCAAGTGATGTCCTAGAGCTGAGATGACTGACCTCCAACAACCACAACCATCTTTCTTTGTGCTAGATATGATTCCAATCAGTGGAGAGTTTTCCCCCTGACTCCCATTGACTCCAGTCTTGCTAGGGCTCCTTGATGCCACGCTTGGTCAAAGCTGCCTTGATGTTAATGACAGTCACTCTCACCTCACCTCAGGAGATCTGTTTTATCCATGTTTGAACCAAGGCTGTAATGAGGTCAGGAGCTGAGCAAGTGCTGCTTGATAGCACTGTTGATGATCCCTTCCATGACTTTACTGATGATGGAGAGTAATTGGTAGGATTTCTCCTGCTTTTTATGTACAGGACATACTTGGGCAATTTTCCACATAGCTGGGTAGATGCCAGTGTTGTAGCTGCACTGGAACAGCCTGGCTAGGGGTGTGTCAAGTTCTGGAGCGCACGTCTTCAGTACTATTGCCGGAATGTTGTCAGCGCCCATGGCCTTTGCACTATGCAGTGCCTTCAGTCGTTACTTGATATCGTGAGGAGTGAATTGGCTGAAGACTGGCATCAGCAATACTGGGTCCTCTGGAGGAGCCGGGATGGATTATCCACTCTGTGGCATGATGAAGCAGCTGAAGATGGTTGGGCACTTCTGGCTGAAGTTGTAGTAAATGCTTCCGCCTTAACTTTTGCACTAATGGAATGCTGGGCTCCTCCATCATTGAGGATGGGGATATTTATGGAGTTTCCTCCTCCAGTGAGTTGTTTAATTGTCCACCACCATTCACGGCTGGATGTGGCAGGACTGCAGAGCTTAATCTGATTCGTTAGTTGTTGGATCGCTTAGTTCTGTCTATCACTTGCTGCTTATGCTGTTTGGCAAGCAAGTAGTCCTGTCTTATAGCTTCACCAGGCTGACACTTTGTTTTCTGGTGTGCCTGGTGCTGCTCTTGGCATGCCCTCCTGCACTCTTCATTGAACCAAAGCTGATCCTGTGGCTTGATGGTAATGGCAGAGTGGGGGATATGCCGCACCATGAGGTTACAAATTGTGTTCGAGTACAATTCTGCTGCTGCTGATGGCCCATAGCACCTCATGGATGCCCAGCCTTGAATTGCTAGATATATTCAAAAGCTATCCCATTTAACATGGTGGTAGTGCCACACAACATGATAGAGGGTATCTATCCTCAATGTGGAAGGTGGGGCTGTACCTCCACAACAACTGTGCGGTGGCGACTCCTACCCATACAGTCATGGACAGATGCATCTGTAGCGGACAGGTTAGTGAGGATGAGGTCAAGTATATTTTTCCTTCTTGTTGTTTACCTCATCACCTTCCACAGACCAGTCTAGCAGCTATGTCTTTTAGGACTCAGCTAGCTCGGTCAGTAGTGAAGTGCCCCACCCAGAGTACATTCTGCGCCCTTGCCACCTTCAGTGCTTCCTCCAAGTGGTGTTCAACGTAGAGGAGCACTGATTTGTCGGCTAAGGGCAGGCGATATGTGGCAATCAGCAGGAGATTTCCTTGTCCGTGTTTGACCTGACGCCGTGAGACTTCATTATTTCCGGAGTCGATGTTATGGACTCCCAGGGCAACTCCCTGCCGACTGTACACCACAGTGCCGTCATCTCTGTTGGATCTGTTCTGTCGGTGGGACAGGACATATCCAGGGATGGTGATGGTGGTGTCTGGGACATTATCTGTAAGATATGACTCCTTGAGCTGTGCCAAACGGCGACAGGCTCTTCTTTTGCTCACTTGCAAAAAAAATTCAAGAAGGCAGCATTGCCTGCTGCCTGCAATCTGCACTCCTCCCTGTATCTGTAGATAAATAGATTAGAGACAAGATTGCAATGATTTCCCTCCATTGCCAACTAAAAAGCCAGAATGAAGGCCTTGGGCTGCCATCATTCCAGACATGATATCCCCAGGCCACCCCTTGCAACTGAAGCATATCCTGAAGGTTCTCAGATGGCTGAGCATTCCCCTCCCGACAGGACCATGCATCTACAAAGACACTGTGTTCAAGGTCATTGCAAACATGTGCTTTTACTCTCAATCAGGCTACTGTCAGGCTGCCTTCTTTAGCCTAGACAATATCCCAGCCTTGCACTAATTTCATGACTGCAGGCGTTGTGCCCTATAAGCCACGACAAATGATAATGTGGAGGCTTGTCTGGAGCATGTTGCTCATGTCCTGCAGCTGTGGCTCTTTAATTGTTTGACCCTTCTTCCCTTTTTACATTCCTCTGTGGGAGACACATGGACAATCAGACCAAATCAAATACTTTTCCAAGCCTTAATGGATTCTTGTAAGAATGCTTCCATGAGTTAAGGTGCCAAACTCCTTCAGTTGGAATTTGACACGTTAACAGTTTTCAGCTGAGCCTTGATCTCCAGGTTCAATCGAGAATTATTAGGTGGCCCTTTACTTGGTCCAAAATTGTAGTACTCAACCCCTCCCGCATGCCCTCAGACCCCTCCTCGGGCAATTTTTTCCAAAGTTATTTTTCAACTATGTCATTCCACCTCTTTGCTGAAATGGCGGTGCTACATTTTGAATTTGAGACCAGCTTCCAACCTCCGCCTTTTACCCTCCAAGCCTCTCCTCTCTTCCTCTATCCTCATGGGATCCAAATTCCCCTTCCTCCAATCACTCTCCTGTCTCCCCCTTTAATCCTGGAGCCAATACTTACTATTGTTGAGATACCAGTCCTTCCCCGAACCCTTTTCTGTTGATGCTCCATACCTAATGTCAACCTGACCCCTCCCCTTCTCGAGGCCACTTGCATCGTGACTTACAGAGACCCTCTCCCCCCACCCCGACACCATCCAATACTCCTCAATGACTTACCAGCTCCTAATGTATAGGCTGCAGATACATACCCTTGCTGTGACTGTGCCATCTGCCTCCCAGTGCCAGGTCGCCAACTCCCAGGACCCAAATCTGTAAATAACTGACCATGCCCTGCACACCATGCTGTGCACTACCGACACTGCACAGACAGGCCTTACCCCTTCCAGGTCTGGGAACAAGACATGTGCCATGTACAGCCCTCTAGCACGGCCTGCACAACCCCAGGACAGTCTGTTGATTCTGCCCCCGATAGTGTGGTCTCAGTCCCAGGGTAGTGTGGCCTCAACCCCAGGAGAGTCTTTTGATTCTGCCCCTGACAGTGTGGTCTCAGCCCCAGGACAGCCTCACAATACGACCCCTGTTCTTTTAACAATCGCCACCCTTTCCTTCCATGCTCCAGGTACCCTGCCCCAGTCATGCCTCTGCGTTCCCCATTTCCTTCCTGTGCTGCAGTGATCCTACCCCAGTCTTGCCTCTGTCTTCCCCCCTTCCCCCTGGCCTTGCTAGACAGTCAGCAGCCTTGGCACTGAATCCAAGCAACAATCATATGTGGCAGCGTTCCTGTCTAAGGTAGTCAGAAGCTGTATCTACAAACCTCGAAGTAGCTAGTGAAGTGAACGTTGCCAGGTGCACACCACTTAAACACAGTCGTGAATCAGACCGTTCTAATTATCTCCTGGTGGGGCACATAATTTGGTGGGAGAATGTGATTCTGGGAGCTGTGTTTTTCATAAGTATTCATGATATTGAAATGCATGCAAATATGATTCCCAACATTGAACAGCAGGAAAGTT
Organism: Carcharodon carcharias; assembly: GCF_017639515.1. Taxonomy (NCBI): domain Eukaryota; kingdom Metazoa; phylum Chordata; class Chondrichthyes; order Lamniformes; family Lamnidae; genus Carcharodon; species Carcharodon carcharias. The sequence goes on along the minus strand of NC_054484.1, from coordinate 6,583,375 downwards.
GACCTGCCATTAACCACCATGGATGTCAGGAGGGCAAAATTCCAACCTGATTTTCCACTGGTGGTAAACTGACTTTTCCTATCTTGCCAAAATATGTGCTCCGCCCAATGAAATTTAAGTTACATTGAATTATGCTATATTCATTTATGTTACATCCAATTTCCACAAAAACTGTGCTTTACACATTAATTTCCTATAAATCTTCAGTAATGAAAAGAGAAAAATATATGCCATGACTCATTGGGGATGGTACACTGTAATATCAAGCCCCACTGTTCCCCGAGCTGCAACAAATGTGAAAAAGTTTGATCAAACCACCAGATTTCCCCAATTCTATCTAACTGTTTAATTTAGGTTAACAGAATACAAGCACCAGGTTTGTAAATTTAATAAAGAAATAACTTTATTGAACAAGCTGTTGTTAACCAGTGGCAAAAGAAAGAAATATGAACTGCTAATTTCTATCTCTATAAACTGAACTCTACCCTTTCTTAAATCCCTATATACACACATGCAAGACACATAAGACACACAAACACAATGATTTTAAGGGTGGGATAAAACAGTTCAATAGCACCAGTTCTAGAGTACAGAATTCAATGGGTTGATTTTGATCGATGTCTTCAAATACCTTTCAGTTCTTGTTGATGACACAAGGTGGTCTTCCAGCACTTTTAGTATTTAGTTCACTGGTTGAGCACTTGCCTTTCAATGTCTGTAACAATGATTTTCCCCTTTGTCTCTTGACAGGAGTTTTCAGAGAGAGGGCAGGTTATAGAAATATGAGGAGAAAAATCAAGCTAGTTATTATTGTGGAATTACTGGAATCTTCCACACACAGGGGGGAGAGAGTTATTAGGTCTTTTTCCTTTCAGGCTAGGGTCTATTCTGTTGCACTGCTCTCACACAAAACCTGGTCACCTGGTCAGGAGCCAATTAAAACATTGTTGCTAGGCAGCTCCCTTGGTCCAGGATTCCTTTCATGGCATACTCTGTTCCAGGATTGTAACCTTGTATATGTCTCTCATCTTGTTCTAGTAAACACACCTTTCAAACTGCAGCCATTGTCATTTTAATCCACAGTCCAACAGAATAAAAAGATATGTTCCTTACATGTAGCATTGTACAGTATTTCAGAAACATCTTGAAGAACGTCACATGAATGGAGTGACTTTTAAGTGTGTTATAATGTGTGCATAATGGTATCATAACGGTTACTCATATCATAAAAAATCTTGCAAGGATTTGAATCTACCGCCACATCCTGTTACATCAAATTTGTTGCTCCACTGTGCAGTTACATGTTTCCACTTAATTAAGTATTTAGTTAATGATATTATCTGGATCAATCAATGAAGCAAATGGGCAAGATTTAGAGGTCCTGCAGGAACGGGTAATATTGCTCTCAAATTTGCAGCTAGATACTTCGCACCCGACACATAAAAAGGCCCCTGGCATTTTCTTTGGGGCCTTCAGTCTGGCAGTCTAGATGCCTGCTTGTTTCAGATAGGAGCCCATTTATAATATGTGGATTAGGATCCAGTGACATGCATAGAAACTGTTGCAATTTTGAGGTCCCAATGGGCAGAGTGACCACTGTGCCTATTCTATCCATTGGTACCAGAGATTGAGTGGCCCTTAAAGTGACCACTGAAGGTCACTCAGAAAACATTTTGTTAGAAATTTCTTGGGGCCCGAAACATCCTGAGTGCTCCATCCATCTACTCACAAATCTTCCACTCCACTGCCAGCTAGTGTACACATGGTGCTTTCCACTTGGCATCCCTGAGGAGGCAGTAAAATTAATATTCCCATGTGCAGAGAGTTGCCTTTGAGCACTGTGAGCAGCCCTTATGGTACAATCAGCCCCAATATCTTGTCAGCATCCAAAAAAACATATTTTAAATGTTACTTAAATTTTAAATATCCCTATTGTGTTGAGTAGCTTAAATGGTTGAGTGCTCATCTTCCAGCCAATGGTTCAGAGGTTCAAGCCCTGGAATTGCTCAAGACTTTGGCCTGAATGCACCATTAATTATACTAGCTGCTAGGAAGACTTCTAAGTGATCCAATCCTTATAATTCCAGAAGGGTAGGGTAATGTAAATGCAGATTATTTAATATGGATGATGAGAACATGACTGGAGGTCATAAATGCAAAATTAACCAACCTTCAGCTGAGACCAAAGGTTTCTTTTTTCTTCACAGAGCACAGAATATGTGAAATAGTCTACCAGCAAAAGCAGTTAATACTATAGTGAGCTGGATTAATATTTAATTGAGAACATAATTGAAGGGTATAAGAATATGCATGGATATAGGTTATTAAATAGTCTCACTGGGATTATTCTTGATAAAATTGGAAAAAGTTACTGAATTCTGAAGATGTTTTTGTGCTTTATTCTCTATATTGTGTGAATGCTTTTAAAGTTATGGAGTGGTTAAATTGGACCATGTTCACAGAATCACACAGTGCAGCACAGGTCCTTTGGCCCATCGAGTCTGCACCGACACCTGATTTACCTACCTAATCCCATTTACCAGCACTTGGCCCATAGCCATAAATGTTATGACATGCCAAGTGCTCATCCAGGCACTTTTTGAAGGATGTGAGGCGACCCAACTCCTCCACCCTCCCAGGCAGTGCATTCCAGACTGTCACCACCCTCTGGGTAAAAAAGTTTTTCCTCACATCCACCTTAATTCTCCTGCCCCTCACCTTGAACTTATGTCCCCTCATGACTGACCCTTCAACTAAGGGGAACAGCTGCTCCCTATCCACCTTGCCCATGCCCCTCATAATCTTGTACACCTCAATCAGGTCGCGCCTCACTCTTCTCTGTTCCAACGAAAACAACCCAAGTCTATCCAACCTCTCTTCAGAACTTAAATGTTTCATCCCAGGCAACATCCTGGTGAATCGCCTCTGCACCCTCTCCAATGCAATCACATCCTTCCTATAATGTGGTGACCAGAACTGCACACAGTACTCCAGCTGTGGCCTCACCAATGTTCCATACAAGCCCAACATGATCTCCCTACATTTGTAATCTATGCCTCGGTTGATAAAGGCAAGTATCCCAAATGCCTTTTTCACCACCCCACTAACATGCCCCTCCGCCTTCAGAGATCTATGGACACACATGCCAAGGTCCCTTTGTTCCTCGTAACTTCCTAGTGTCATGCCGTTCATTGACTACTTCCTTGTCAAATTACTCCTTCCAAAGTGTATCACCTCACACTTTTCAGGGTTAAGTTACATCTGCCACATATCTGCCCATTTGACCATCCCATCTTTGTCTTCCTGTAGCCCAAGACACTCAACCTCACTGTTAACCACCCAGCCAATCTTTGTGTCAGTCACAAACTTACTAATCCTAGCCCCGTCATAGTCATCTATGTCGTTTATATAAATGACGAATAATAGGGGATCCAGCACAAATCCCTGTGGTATGCCACTGGACACTGGCTTCCAGTCACTAAAGCATCCTTCTGTCATCGCCCTCTGTCTCCTACAACTAAGCCAATTTTGAATCCACCTTATCAAATTACCCTGTATCAAATGCGCATTTGCCTTCTTTATAAGTCTCCCAGTTAATGTCCCATGATACACCCATTTAATAGGTACTACTGCTTGAGACCCCAACTGAAGGTACGCCACCTGCTATACTTTGTAAGGACATACAAGAGACATGCTTCACCCATGTCTAAAGTAGGCTTTAGCCCCTTTACATATACAGATAGAGGTCTCTCACCTGCTTTAGACCATGTTGGATCATTTGTTTGCCTTGAGGCAGCCAGTCCTTAGAAAACCAAATCACCATCCCATTTGCCACTGCCAAATTGGGTGCTCCCAAGATGTTTGACCTTACCTTTTATCTTATTGTATAACGTCTGCCATATGTCAGACTGCACTCCTGAACCACACGGATGAGCAATGTTAAGAGTCATAGTTGGCTCTGATGTCTCCTGTTAGGAAATGGAAATAGTTTAAGTAAGTTATATTTGTATTTGTAGGTGTTAGGAATGAGTTTTAGCTTTAATGTTTAAGTTTGATTTATATTTCTGTATGTGTGTTAAGAAGAGATCAAGTTAAGTTTTAGTTTCACTTTAAAAGGTGCTTAAAAGGTGAGTTTTAATGAGACTGTAAACTAAGTTAAGCAAACAAGAGTAGAAAAAAAAGTGTGATTGCCTAGCAACAGAGGCCCAGAGAGGCAGATTCCTCCCACAGGCACAAACAGAAAAACTAAAGAAACAGCAGTTTTGAGTTCAGTTGGTTTGAAGACAGATGTCAAGTAGAAGCAACCTAGAAGGGACAGATAGCCAGCCCCAAGCTAAAATTGGTTGAAAGTAGCTGCGATAGAGCAAACGAGACAGATAGCAAATCCAAAGCTAAAGGAAAACCCCAAGAATCCAGGGGACCTGGAAAAGGTCCTGTTCTGTGGAAGTGAAAGTAAGGGGCAGAGGGAAGTCTCCAAGCTTCAGATTTAAAAAGACAAAAGCTGCAGAAAGCAGATTTAAAGCGAGAACAGCTTGCAAGAGGCAAGAAGGTCCAAAGAGAAGGTGGAACATCTGTAATTCTTTGCTGTGGGCATGTGAAGCAATGGTGTACTGTTAACAGGTGAGTTAGTTAGAGAGAGTGTGCAGAAGAAAGCTTGAATGTATGTGGTGACCCGGGGGAGAGGAACATTGGAAGGAGAGTTTGATACCCTGGAGGTGAACCTTGCGGAAGGTGTTTCAAAGAAAGCTTTGGTTTGGGAGAAGATTCTAAGATGAGTTCTTGGAGAGTAGAGATTGGAAACCCTAGCGTGAAAGACGGAGTTCGGTGAGACAGGTTGGCTGTGACAAGCAGCTGGGGGGAGCTGAGGAGAGATCCTTAGCATCTGGTCGAAGTGACATCAGTCACTTGGTTTCAGAGCGTGGTGTGTCTGACCCAAGGGTGCCACAGATTTACATGAACTGTGTACCTACTGGTGCGTAAGATAGCTTTTGTAACTTGTATTATCCTTACAACTCTAAAAATTTGTAAAGGTATAGTTGTGAATGAAAGAGTATTGTAACATAGTTTCTCTTGTTGAATAAATGTTTTATTCTTTTGTTAAAAGTTCATCAACTGATTCCTGTGACTCTGTTCAGTAGCTACTCTCCATGTATCTAAACAAACAAATAAAAGTTAACATCTATCAAGCTGGGTTGCACCCTGGGATCAGGCTTGTCCAGGGGTACTCTCAGCTGGGATCATAACACTCCCATTAATGAATAGCATGCCAGCATTATATATTCAGTTCAATTAAAGTAACATCAGTGGCAAGGGAGTATAATTTCAGTGTAACAAATGTATATAGGCAGTTTCAATTATACATATGAACATAGGAACTCAAAATTGAACGGCTGGCCTAGGTTGGGGATTTAAGATATCAGGATCAAACATCCTGATCCCATTTTTCACAACCTTCAAATTTTAAGAAATTGGGCTATTGACAAGACCTCTGCAAATGGCAGGTCTCTTCACTGAGCCCTCTGTTGTTTTTCACTTCCTATCATTTGGAAAACACTCAGTTCTATCCTTTTGAAATCCAAAATGGATGATCTCACATTTGTCTACATTGAAAACCAGTTTTGTTCATTCACTTTATCAATTAATATTTCATTGTAATTTCATGCTTTCATCTACACGACTTATAATGCCCCTGATCTTTGTTGTCATTGGCAAATCTACGTGGCTTTCTATCCCATCACATCCTGCCAATTTGCTACCTGATTATCCCTACTTTCTGCCTCTTGCCGCTTAGCCATTTTTCAAACCAGTTGAAATAGTTTGACTTCAATTGCATGAGCTTTAACTTTAGCTAACATCCTCTTTATCAAGGGAACTTTATCAAATACAATGTAAACAATAACATCTGTTATTGTAGGAAATCTGCACCAAATTTGGAAAAAAACCACTGCAAAGTGAATTAGTAAATTAATTATCTAAGTCGAGATGGCTGGGCAGGTGATGTGCTGTAGCTGTATGATGTGAGAGTTGGCAGATCCCATTGCGAGCCGCAGTGACCACATCTGCAACAAGTGTTGGTTGCTGGGGGAACTCTGGCTCAGAGTTGATGAGCTGGAATCCGAGCTCTGGAGGCTGCGGCACATCCAGGACTGGGAGAGTTACCTGGGCGCTTTGTTTCAGCAGGCGGTCACACCCAGTAGATTAAGTACTTCAAACTCAGTCAGTGGTCAGGGTCAGCAGGGTGTGACTGCAAGTGAGGCAGGTAGAGGGATCCTGTGTTCAGGAACAGAGGAGCCTCAGCTCTTGACCTTGTCCAACAGGTATGAGGTACTTGCTCCCTGTTTGGATGAGGAACAGGACTATAGGGAGGATCAGCCAGCTGACCATGGCACAATGGCAAAGGAGGCCAATCAAGAGGGGGGAGCAAAAAGACAAGTGGTAGTTGTAGGGGATTCTATAATTAGGGGAATTAATAGCATCTTTTGTAACCAGGATCGAGAGTCCTGCATGGTATGTTGCCTGCCCGGTGCCAGGGTGAGGGACGTCTCTGACCGGCTTGAAAGGATATTGGAGAGGGAGGGGGAGGATCCAGTTGTTGTGGTCCACATCGGGACAAATAACATAGGAAAAACTAGGAAAGAGGACCTGTTTGGGGATGATCAGGAAATAGGTACTAAATTAAAGAACAGGTCCTCAAGGGTTATAATCTCCGTATTACCACCCGAGCCGCATGCAAATTGGCATAGGGATGCGAGAATAAGGGAAGTAAACACGTGGCTAAAGGAATGGTGCGGGAAAGAGGGGTTCCATTTCGTGGAGCACTGGCATCAGTATTGGAACAGGAGGGATCTGTACCATTGGGATGGTCTCCGCCTGAACCGATCTAAGACCAATGTTCTCGTGAAAAGTGTAAATAGGGCAGTCAACAGGACTTTAAATCAAAAAGTGGGTGTGGGGGGGGCGGTGGGGGTGGTGGCGGCGGCGGGTTAGAGGGGAGGGTAAAACTCCAAGAAGTATGACTAATGGAAACAAAGCAGCAGGTTAGTGTGTGGGGGGGGCAGATTCAACTTCATGGAAAATTCTGAAAAGACTGAAAAGAAAGGAGAGCCCAGGAGAGGCTATTAAAGTCCCCAGAACACAAAATAGGACAGGGTATTTGGAAAGGGCTAGGAATCTAATTCAAGCACATCAGATAAAGGGACGACAATGAGAAAGGGGACGGGAAATACAGGACTGAAGGTGTTGTATCTGAATGCACGCAGCATATGAAATAAGGTAAATGAGCTTGTGGCGCAGATTGAAATTGGCAGGTATGATGTGGTGGGCATCATGGAGACAAGGCTGCAAGGGGATCAGGACTGGGAGCTAAATATCCAAGGATATACATCCTATCAAAAAGATAGGCAGAAGGGGTGGGGTTGCTTCGTTAGTAAGAAATGAAATTAAATCGATAGCAAGCAATGACGTAGGGTCAGATGAAGTAGAATCTGTGTGGGTAGAGTTGAGGAACCGCAAAGGTTAAAAAACCATAATGGGAGTTTTGTACAGGCCTCCGAACAGTAGTCTGGACGTGGGCCATAAATTACACCAGGAGATAGAAAAGGCGTGTAAGAAAGTCAAAATTACAGTGATCATGGAGGATTTCAATACGCAGGGAGACAGAGAAAATCAGGTTGGTAGTGGATCCCAAGAAAAGGAATTTGTGGAATGTCTATGAGATGGATTTTTGGAGGAGCTTGTCGTGGAGCCCACTAGGGAACAGGCAATTCTAGATTTAGTGATGTGTAATGAGGCAGATTTGATAAGGGAGTTTAAGGTGAAGGAGCCTTAAGGAGGAAGTGACCATAATATGATAGAATTTACCCTACAATTTGAGAGGAAAAAGCTGGAATCGGATGTAACGGTATTACAGTTGAATAAAGGCACTACAAAGGCGTGAGGGAGGAGCTGGCCAGAATTGACTGGGAGATGAGCCTAGCAGGAAAGACAGTGGAGCAGCATTGGCAGGAGTTTCTGGGAGTAATTTGGGAGGCACAGCAAAAGTTCATCGCTAGGAAGAAGAAGCATACTAAAGGGAGGACGAGGCAACCATGGCTGACAAGGCAAGTCAGGGACAGCATAAAAGCAAAAGAAAAAGCACGCAATGCGGCGAAGAGCAGTGGGGAACCAGGGGATTGGGAAGCCTACAAAGACCAACAGAGGACAACTAAAAAAGAAATAAGGAGGGAGAAGATTAAATATGAGGGTAAACTAGCCAGTAATATAAAAGAAGATTGCAAGAGTTTTTTTTACGTATATAAAGGGTAAGAGAGAGGCAAAAGTGGACATTGGGCCGCTGGAAAATGACGCTGGAGAAGTAGTAGTGGGGAACAAAGAAAAGGCAGAGGATCTGAATAGGTACTTTGCGTCAATCTTCACGGTGGAAGACACGAGTAACATCCCCAAAGTTCAAGAGAGTCAGGGGGCAGAGATGAGTATGGTAGCCATTACCAAGGAGAAGGTGCTAGGAAAACTGAAAGGACTGAAGGTGAATAAGTCACCTGATCAGATGGATTACACCCCAGAGTTCTGAAGGAGATAGCTGAAGAGATAGTGGAGGTGTTAGTGGTGATCTTTCAGGAATCACTGGAGTCAGGGAGGGTCCCAGAGGACTGGAAAATCGCTCCTGTTTAAGAAGGGAGTGAGGCAAAAGATGGAAAATTACAGGCCAATTAGCCTGACCTCGGGAGTTGGTAAGATTTTAGAGTCCATTATTAAGGATGAGATTTCAGAATACTTGGAAGTGCATGGCAAAATAGGACAAAGTCAGCATGGTTTCATCAAGGGGAGATCATGCCTGAAAAATCTGTTAGAATTCTTTGAGGAGGTAACGAGTAGGTTAGACAAAGGAGAGCCAATGGATGTTATCTACTTGGATTTCCAGAAGGCCTTTGACAAGGTGTCCCACAGGAGGCTGCTCTGTAAGATAAGAACCCATGGTGTTAGAGGCAAGGTACTAGCATGGATAGAAGATTGGCTGTCTGGCAGGAGGCAGAGTGGGGATAAGGGGGTCCTTCTCAGGATGGCAGCCGATGACTAGTGGAGTTCTACAGGGGTCAGTGTTGGGACCACAACTTTCCACTTTATACATTAATGATCTAGATGAAGGAACTGAGGGCACCATGGCTAAGTTTGCAGATGATACAAAGATAGATGGAGGGACAGGTAGTATTGAGGAGGCATCAAGACTGCAAAAGGATTTTGACAGGTTAGGAAAATGGACAAAGAAGTGGCAGATGGAATACAATGTGGGGAAGTGTGAGGTCATGCACTTTGGTAGGAAGAATAGAGGCATAGACTATTTTCTAAATGGGGAGAGAATTCAGAAATCTGGAGTGCAAAGGGACTTGGGAGTCCTAGTCCAGGATTCTCTTAAGGATAACTTGCAGGTTGAGTCGGTAGTTAGGAAGGCAGATGAAATGTTGGCATTTATTTCGAATATAAAAGCAGGGATGTGCTGCTGAGGTCTTATAAGGCTCTGGTCAGACCACATTTAGAATATTGTGAGAAATTTTGGGCCCCGTATCTCAGGAAGGATGTGCTGGTCCTGGAGAGGGTCCAGAGGAGGTACACAAGAATGATCCCAGGAATGAAAAGCTTAACATATGAGGAACGTTTGATTCTATACTCGATGGAGTTTAGAAGGATGACTGGGGATCTAATTAAAACATACAGAATACTGAAAGGCCTGGATAGAGTGGACGTGGGGAAGATGTTTCCATTAGTAGGAGAGACTAGGACCCAAGGGCACAGCCTCAGAGTAAAGGGAAGACCTTTTAGAACAGAGATGAGGAGAAACTTCTTTAGCCAGAGAGTGGTGCATCTATGGAATTCATTGCCACAGAAGGCAGTGGAGGCCAGGTCATTGAGTGTATTTAAGACCGCGATAGATAGGTTCTTGATTGGTAAGGGGATTAAAGGTTATGGGGAGAAGGCGGGCGAATTGGGTTGAGAAACTTATCAGCCATGATTGAATGGCGGAGCAGACTCGATGGGCCGAATGGCCTAATTTCTTCTCCGATGTCTTATGGTCTTATCTATAGATGTTCTGCTGTCCACTACTTCAGTCACCTGTTCAAAAATTCAGTCAGATTCATTAGGCATAACCTACCCTTTATAAATCCATAACAAAAATAAAAATACCTGAAAAAACTCAACAGGTCTGGCAGCATCTGCGGAGAGGAACACAGTTAACGTTTCGAGTCCGTGTGACTCTTCAACAGAACTATGTAAAAGTAGAAGAGAGGTGAAATGTAAACTGGTTTAAGGGGTGTGGTGGGACAGGTAGAGCTGGATAGAGGGCCCGTGATAGGTGGAGATAACCAAAAGATGTCACAGACAAAAAGACAAGGAGATGTTGAAGGTGATGATATTATCTAAGGAATATGCTAATTGAGGCTAGAAAGCAGGACAAGCAAGGTACAGATAGCCCTGATGGGGTGAAGGAATCGAAATAGACTAAAAGGCAGAGATAAAACAATGGATGGAAATACATTGAAAAATAATGGAAATAGGTGAGAAAAGAAAAATCTATATAAATTATTGGAAAAGAAAAGAAAGTGGAAAGGGAGTGGGAATGAAGGAGAGAGTTCATGATCTAAAATTGTTAAACCTAATATTCAGTCCAGAAGGCTGTAAAGTGTCTAGTCAGAAGATGAGGTGCTGTTCCTCCAGTTTGCGTTGAGCTTCTCTGGAGCAATGCAGCAAGCCAAGGACGGACATGTGGGCATGAGAGCAGGGTGAAGTGTTGAAATTGCTAGCGACAGGGAAGTCTGGGTCATGCTTGTGGACAGACCGAAGGCGTTCTGCAAAGCGGTTACCCAGTCTGCGTTTGGTCTCTCCAGTGTAGAGGAAACCGCATTGGGAGCAACGAATGCAGTAGACTCAGTTGAGGGAAGTGTAAGTGAAATGCTACTTCACTTGAAAGGAGTGTTTGGGCCCTTGGACAGTGAGGAGAGGGGAAGTAAAGGGGCAGGTGTTGCACCTTCTGCAGTTGCATGGGAAGGTGCCGTGGGAGGGGGTTGTGGTGTAGGGGGTGATGGAGGAGTGGACCAGGGTGTCCCGGAGGGAACGATCCCTGCTGAATGCCACCAGGTGGGGTGAAGGGAAAATGTGTTTGGTGGTGGCATCATGCTGGAGTTGGCGGAAATGGTGGAGGATGATCCTTTGAATACGGAGGCAGGTGGGGTGATAAGTGAGGACAAGGGGGACCCTATCATGTTTCTGGAAGGGAGAGAAAGGTGTGAGGGCGGATGCGTGGGAGATGGGCCGGACACACTTGAGGGCCCTGTCAACGACCGTGGGTGGAAAACCTCGGTTAAGGAAGAAGGAGGACATGTCAGAGGAACTAGTTTCCCTCTCACCTTTCTTAAATAACTAAGTGATATGCGCAATTTTCCAAATGAAAGGAATGGTTCCCAAATTGAAGGACCTTTGGAAGATTATAGTTGGGCGTGTGCAATTTTCTCACTTCCTTCCTTTAAAATCTTGGGATGGAAATTATCTGGTCATGGAAATTTGTCACTCTCCAGTGCCACTATTTCCATCATTACTGTTTATTTTACTTATTTTAATTTTGATTTCCTGATGTTGATGTCTGGCATGCTGACCTCTCCGCCAACAGTGAACACATACAAGGTATTGTTCAGTATGTTGCAATTTTCTTATCAGTTTTCAAGGAACCCACATTGCCCCTGACCACCCTCTTTTTCCTAGTGTGATTGTAAACATTTTTTCTATTGATTTTCATATTCCTTGTAAGTACCCTTTCATAGGTCCATTTAGGGTCTTGCGATCTGTTCTATCACCCTTTGTTGTTCTTGGTATCTTTCCTATTTGCTAAGAACTGTGCTTTTTTTTATTTTTGTATGCTTTTGCTTTTAATGTTTTAATTCTATGTGTCTCTTACTCCTATAGTCGTTCATGGCTGTCTTTATTGGCAAGTCGAGCTTTTGCCCCTTAGGGGTACACACAGGTTCTGTAACATACTACATTTTTTTTGATCACCTCCTAATAACTACTGTCATTTTAACCATTAATAAGTTCCCCAGTTTCAATTTCTCTGCTCCTCTCACCCATTCTAACCTGTCTCTCTCTGAACTTACTGCACTCCATTCTCTCAGGTCCAACCCTGACATTGTCATCAAACCCGCTGACAAAGGTGGTGCTGTTGTTGTCTGGCGCACTGACCTCTACCTCGCGGAGGCTGAGCGTCAACTCGCAGACACTTCCTCCTACCTCTCCCTGGACCATGACCCCACCACTGAACATCAAGCCATTGTTTCCAGGACTGTCATTGACCTCATCTCCTCTGGGGATCTCCCTCCCACAGCTTCCAACCTGATAGTCGCCCAACCTCGGACGGCCTGCTTCTATCTCCTACCCAAAATCCACAAACAGAACTGCCCCGGTAGACCGATCGTCTCAGCTTGCTCCTGCCCCACAGAACTCATTTCTCGTTATCTTGACTCCCTTCTCTCTCCCCTTGTCCAGTCCCTTCCCACCTACATCCGTGATTCCTCTGACACCTTACGTCACATCAACAATTTCCAGTTCCCTGGCCCCAACTGCTTCCTCTTCACCATGGACGTCCAATCCCTCTACACCTCCATCCCCCACCAGGATGTTCTGAGGGCCCTTAGCTTCTTCCTCGAACAGAGGCCCGAACAATCCCCATCCACCACTACTCTCCTCCGTCTGGCTGAACTTGTTCTCACGCTGAACAATTTCTCCTTCAACTCCTCTCACTTCTTCCAAATAAAAGGTGTGTCTATGGGTACCCACATGGGCCCCAGCTATGCCTGTCTCTTTATGGGGTATGTGGAACATTCCTTGTTGCAGTCCTACTCCGGCCCCCTTCCACAACTCTTTCTCCGGTACATCGATGATTACTTCGGTGCCGCTTCATGCTCTCGTCGGGACTTGGAAAAATTTATTAATTTTGCTTCCAATCTCCACCCCTCCATCATTTTCACGTGGTCCATCTCTGACACTTCCCTTCCTTCCTTGACCTCTCTGTCTCAATCTCTGGTGATAGACTGTCCACCAATATCCATTACAAACCCACTGACTCCCACAGCTATCTCGACTACAGCTCCTCACACTCCGCTTCCTGTAAGGACTCCATCCCATTCTCTCAGTTCCTTCGCCTCCGTCGCATCTGTTCCGATGATGCTACCTTCAAAAACAGTTCCTCTGACATGTCCTCCTTCTTCCTTAACTGAGGTTTTCCACCCACGGTCGTTGACAAGGCCCTCAACCGTGTCCGGCCCATCTCCCGCACATCCGCCCTCACACCTTCTCCTCCCTCCCAGAAACATGATAGGGTCCCCCTTGTCCTCACTTATCACCCCACCAGCCTCCGCATTCAAAGGATCATCCTCCGCCATTTCCGCCAACTCCAGCATGATGCCACCACCAAACACATCTTCCCTTCACCCCCCCCTATCGGCATTCCGTAGGGATCGCTCCCTCCGGGACACACTGGTCCAGTCCTCCAATGCAGCATTTCACTTGCATTTCCCCCAACTTAGTCTACTGCATTCGTTGCTCCCAACGTGGTCTCCTCTACATTGGAGAGACCAAACGTAAACTGGGCGACCGCTTTGCAGAACACCTGCGGTCTGTCCGCAAGAATGACCCAAACCTCCCTGTCGCTTGCCATTTTAACACTCCACCCTGCTCTCTTGCCCACATGTCTGTCCTTGGCTTGCTGCATTGTTCCAGTGAAGCCCAACGCAAACTGGAGGAACAACACCTCATCTTCCGACTAGGCACTTTACAGCCTTCCGGACTGAATATTGAATTCAACAACTTTAGGTCGTGAGCTCCCTCCCCCATCCCCACCCCCTTTCTGTTTCCCCCTTCCTTTTTTTTCCAATAAGTTATAAAGATTTTCCTTTTCCCACCTATTTCCATTATTTTAAAAAAAAATTAAAAAAAATAAAATAAAAAAAAACACCCCCACTAGAGCTATACCTTGAGTGCCCTACCATCCATTCTTAATTAGCACATTCGTTTAGATAATATCACCAACTTTAACTTTAACACCTATGTGTTCTTTTGTACTATTGTTGTTGACAACTTTTGATGATCTGCTTCCATCACTGCTTGTTTGTCCCTATAACCACACCCCCCCCCCACCTCTCTCTCTCTCGCTCTCTCTCCGCCCCCCACACACACACCTTAAACCAGCTTATATTTCAACTCTTTCTTGGACTCGAACTCAAGTTCTGTCAAAGGGTCATGAGGACTCGAAACGTCAACTCTTTTCTTCTCCACCGATGCTGCCAGACCTGCTGAGTTTTTCCAGGTAATTCTGTTTTTGTTTTTGTTCCCCAGTTTAAACTCTGTCTCATCCCATTGAAGTCAGCCTTAACTAAACCTAAACTATTAGTAGCAGTTTTATGTTTCTTCCCCTCAAGCACTATGTTGAACTCGATCATGTTACGCTTGCTTTTTGATAAATGTTCATGCACTGTTAGGCTATTCACTAAATTTGGCTCATTACTTATTACTGAAGCTAATATGGCATGGCCCCTTGTTGATTCTAGAACATATTGCTGTAGAAATCTATGCTGGACACCGAAGATATTTACCAACTTTCTGATGTGCAAGTCCACTTCCCAATCTATATTGGAGCTAAAATTCTCCATTAAAACCACTCTGCCTTTGCTATATGCCTGTCTAAGCTCTGCTCTTATGGGGTGGATGGTAGCATAGTGGAAATGACACACTAGTAATCCATGGGCCTGGATTAATGCTGTCGGGACATGAGCCTGGATTTTGTGAACAAAGTACCATTCCTGACCTTGTAGCTGGAACTGTGCACCACTTCCACTTTCTTGTTTTTTTCCCTTTCCCACGCGAATATAATTGAAATTATAAGTGCCAGTGGCGTGCATGAAAATTACGTGCGCTTTAGCAGCGGGTGAAGCTTTTCATTGGTGAAACCCGCCATCAGCTGGCAATGCAGCAGGTACAATAGGCAATAAAAGAACATCATGGTCAAAAAGAGAGGCTCTGCATCACAGCCACAACTTTCCTGTCCAACTACATTGCCATTAACATGGGTTTTAGTGAGAGCACAGAAGTGTCAAGGGTGTTTTTCAAATTTAGATTTTGCTTGTAAATATTTCACTTTACATTGTTTTCACTTTATTTATGTGTACATTATCATTATTTGTTGAGACTAGATTAGTCAGAGAGCTGAATATACTGGCATGCCTCATGGTTGGCATACATTGAAGGCTACAGGGGAGCTAGGGTCATTTCTCTTACTGTGGAAGAAACAATGTTGTGTTTTTGTGTTCACCCTTTATTGAAGATTCATGTTAGTGTCCAGTGTTGTACTCACCACCCTGTGGTATATGGCTGAACTTGCACACTCAGCTGGCCATCCCTTCTATGCATTGTTAAGGACATTGTCTGAGATCACTTTCAAAGGGGATAATTGAAATGTTGTAGGTGACCTCAACCCTTTAAGGACTCTGCCAGCCAACACCCTGAGATGGACACGCATTTGGACAGCACTGAAACTTCCCTTTGGGCCCTTCATTTTCTTATCTCGACTGACTGTCCCCATCATTCCTAGGACACCAGGTCCTTCCCTCTTAAGCTTGTCCATGCCCCTGACCCCACATTCTATCCTCCCTAGATCCCCTTTCAACTTCTCCCATGTGCCTGACCCCACTCCGCAATCTCCACTATACCACTGACTGACCCTTGCTGGTCCCGAGCCTCCATACAAGAGTTCACTTTCCTGCTTCCGTCCCATGTGCCATAGAGTTAAACAAGCAAAACCACTGACCATACACACAACTACACAAAGCATACCACCTTTAAACGATTGTGGACCAGGTGCCACGAGATTCTAGTGTGTCACTGACTTTATCTCGAAGGTAGGACTTTATTAAAAACTGTTTCATGCCGGTTGATATTCATGCAAATGTATTACAAGTAGGAACCCACCACAGGTCTGCATAATATTCAATGCCACAAGCTTGCTGCTATCTCTGCATCTCAACCCGTCATCGAGAAATTGAGATTTTGCATCCAGCGTAATTAAGTCAACTTGCATACCATGTTTCCCACCCTTGTGGGCTCCATAAAATTTTCCTCCATAAAATCCCACAATGACAGGTGAAGGAATTTAAAATAAGCTAATTAGTAAATTTGGTCTAAAATGCTAGTCTCAGTAATGGTGACCATGAAACTATTGCATTGATGTAAAAACTCATTTGGTTTACTAATGTTCTTCAGGAGAGGAAATCTGCCATCCTCATCCATATTGCTCAATGTAGTTGACTCTTAATTGTCCTCTAAAATGGCAGAATAAGCCACTTAGTTGAATCAAACCATCAGAGAAAAGTTAACAAGGGCAATTAGGGATGGGCAAAAAATGGCCTTATCAGATATTATTTGAGAGCGTTACAAAACTCCGAACAGAGTTTCAAGTCTGTTTTCCTATTTCATAATTCTATGGCCAGAATTTTTACCTTGTCCGGTGGGCTTGCACCTGACGTGAATGAGCATAAAATGATGCGTGATGACGTCGGGTGAGCGTCCCTACATCATCGCGCACTTGCGCAATATTTTGGTCGGCGAGCACATGCGGGAGTCAACATCGCACCCGCTGACAATTAACAGGCCTATTAAGGCCATTAAAGTGCCAATTAAAAGTAATTTTTCACTGCCCATCCAATCTTACAGTTGGCGGGCAGGCGAAAAAGCCAAGTGGCCTTTGCATTTTTTAGGAAAACTCATCCACAGGTGGGATGAGGCTTCCAACAGCAATTAAAAATAAAACAAAAATTTATGTTTCGTATCATTTTAAAAATCTTTATTTTTGACTTTTTTGTATCTTCAGCTCCCTGGGGCAGCTCTGTGCCTCAGGGAGCTTTTCCTGCTGCACTTGCGCGCATGCGCAAACTTGTACGCTCGCCCTCCTTTCCCCCACCCCACACAGGCAACACTGAGTGCTGCAGCACATGTTTCACGCTGGGCGGGCCTTAATTGGCCTGCCAGCATGAAATCACAGTCCGGCCCCGATTATGGGCAGCGGTCGGCTTCCCAACCGCCCCTGCCAAGCCTGCCCGATAAGGGCAAAATCCTGGCCCATGTCTACTTAACTCTCATCATTTCCTCTTTTATCATTAAAGTGATTTCATCCTTAATCATTAAGCCTACTGCTCCTCTCCTACCATTTTCCGTTTTTTTTTAAACCTGGTCTATTTAGTTCCTAGCCCTGACTGTTTTGCAGCCATGCCTCAGTGCAGGCTACCAAGTCATACCCTCCAAGTTGAATTTGCACCTACAATTCATTACATTTTACTTTTTATCACATCACTCCTTCAACCATGTATTCACCTTTTCCCCATAAAAATTTGCATGTGTCTCAGATAATAACCCTGAGATTGTATCCCTTTCAGTCCTGTTCTTTAATGTATTTCCTAATTTCTGGTATTTTTGAAACAGGACTGCTTGTCTCCTCTTCCATATGTTGTTGATTCCAACATGAATCACAATGACTGGATCCACCCTCTCCATATCCAATATCATGTCAGGCTGGTTTATGATGTTTCTCACCCTGGGAGAGGGAACCAGACAAGCAACCGTGATTCCCATGTGCTTTTGGAGGGACACATCCTCTATGTTTTATCTTGGGGTGATGGTTGATGGTCCCTTTAAGAATTAGGTTTCTCTGAAAGGGAATTTATGGTAAAGCCTCTGGCTTCCAATAAATGATCATATGAACAGGTTGCCTGGGAGATAAAAAAGAGATCAACATAAGTTAATTATAGGGGTGGTTCTGTGTTCAAGCAGTATCATTTTAGGTTTTGTATCAAGCTGTCTGCTGAAGAGTAAACATCTTTCATTCAAATTCACTTGAAATTTTGAGAGTTGGCTAAAAGGGAATAAAACTCTTGTTAACTGAAGGACTCCCAACAGTGAGTTGAACTTCTGGTACAGCCAAGCAGAGAGAGAGAGACAGAGACAGAGAGAAAGAGTTTTAGATGCAAAACATAGAGTTAAAGAATGTTAGAACCAGGAGAGTTCTGACCTGAGGTGACTATGCTTAAAGATGCTAGAGATGCCTGTGGTGGGGAGTTCGCAGCCATAGGTCAGTTGGGAGAGATTTGCAGTGACAACCTTACTAGAAGGCCCGAGAAATCTCGACCCTTATATGAATCTTCGCAGCAGTTCTCAGACTTAGTGGTTGATCTTTGAAATTTTGATATTTATCTGACTTGAGATTTGGGTTATAGATCTAATAGGTGCAGTAGGAAAGTGGATTTAAGGAGTTTGAGTAACTGAATTCAACATAGTTTTCGGGCAACATTTTCCCCCCGGGGGAAGTGTGGGAGTGGGCGCGGGCGGGCTTCCGATCGGCTCCCCTAGTCGGCGTCGTGTCGCTAATTTAGGCCAGTTAAGGCCCGCCCAGCGTGACATCCACCAGGAAGCGCTATGCACTCCCTGTGCAGGCGGGGGGATTCCCTCAGCCAGGAGTGCGCTCTTTCGCGCATGCATGCGAAAGAGCGCACAGATCTCCCTGAGGCAAAGTGCTGCCTCAGGGAGATCGGCTCTGATTTAAAACTTTCAATAAAGATGATTAAAAAATTTCCCTGCCATGTCCCCGCATGTGATACTGTCGCGAGTTGGGACATGTCCATAACTTATATTTGAACATTTGATGAAAATTTAAATACCCTCATGAAACCTCATCCCACCCGTGATGAAGTTTCAAGTTTTTTCTGAAGCTTGCATGGGCTCCCGGTAGGTCCGCCAATCATGTTAATTAGTTTTTTGATGGTCTTAATAGGCCGTTGACAGTTCGGCGGGTGCGCAGCTGATTTGGCTGTACGCCCGCCGAAGTGAAAATCTAATCAACGCGGGGTGACGTTGGGATGCACACCCAATGTATCCCCATGTCATTTTACATGTTGGCCCCACCCCCGCTTCCCGACCGGAAAAACCTGCCCTTAATGTCTTTATTGTACCTGACTATTTAAAAGTAGAGTGCAGTTATAACATTCATGTTCTTTGATTTTGATGTAGTAAAATTCTTTTGTCTTAAATTATAAACCTTGTAGTTTCATTCTTTCAGTAAATGCTTGGGTTTTTAAAAATTCATTTATGGGATGTGGGCTTCACTGGCTGGGCAAATATTTATTGCCCATTCCTAGTTACCCTTGAGAAATTGGTGGTGAGCTGCCATCTTGAACCGCTGCGGTCCATGTGGTGTAGGTACACCCTATTCTGATTCTAAAAGAATCTAAACACATTGTTGGTGTTTATTAAGATCATATCAATTGGGGTTTCTAGTGGGAACATGAATTTACAGATTGTGTGCTAGGATATTGGCTAATGTTTAGGCTAACAGGAATTCAAGGTGAATGTTATTGTACAAAGTGAATAGCAGGATGGCTCTGTCAGTTTTGAAGACTTTTATGGAGAGGAGATATGTCCATGATTGATCTGCAACAATTAACCAAAGTTAGGTGAATAGAATTAGTAGGAGAGTTGGGGCTGATAAAAGCTGGGGCTAAAAAAGCAGATTTGATGCAATAGTACAGATTTGGAACTGGAAGAAGAAAAGGCTGACCCAGGTTCAACACAGCTTTAGTTGGTTAGGATTCAGTTGTAGATTAAGCAGCTTGGAATAGAAAAAGAACTGAAAAACATTGAACTAGAAAAAGAAAGAGAAATGAAAAAAGTTTGAACTCGAAAGAGAAAGAGGAAAGGCAGGAAGGGAGGAAAGAGCATAGTAAATGGAACTTAAAGAACTTGAATTAGAGGCTCAAAGAAAGAAAGAAAGAAGTTAGACAATATGACCTGGCTAAAGGAAAACTTAAATTACAGGGTGAAAGATAAACTAATAATTCAGATGATGGATGGGATTTTCTGGCCCTGTCCATGGTGGGCGTAATGGAGGGCGGGAGTGGAAATTATTGCAAGATCGGAAAAATCAGTTTACCACCGTAGTAAAAGCAATGCGGGATCGTCTGCTCCAGCCATCAATGGCAGGCTGTGTTTCCCACCACGGCACTACAGGAACATCATTTTCATACATTTGCATCTCATCATAAGATCTGTTCATCGGAATCATCCCCCCACGCTGGCTCAAGAGAGCACATCGTTGTCCAATTAGACCAACATATTTCACAACTGCATATAAATGATGTGCAGCTGGCGACCTGCACTTCACTCATGACTTTGAGGTTTGTTTGCCTATCTTGCATCATGCAGTGCTCATGACAACTCAGACTCAGTGCCAGGCTTCGCAGGCAGCACCACATTGCTTTCACGGGAGTGTCAGAGGCAAGTCTCTACCTACCAGACCAGCAGAAAGGCAGGTGGTGGTTTTTAATGTGCTGCAGTGCAAGGCCTCACTGGGGAAGGGGGAAGGTTGCAAGGAAATGTGCTGCAGGGCAAGGGCTCAACTGGAGGGCAAGAGTGGGGAAGGTTGCACTCAGACACATGACTGGGAGGAGGCTGTGTGCAGGGATGCAGTGGGGAAATGTCCTCAGTGTCAGGATGGGGAGGGAATTGTTTACAGAATGGCATAAGCGACTTTGGGTCAGAAGGGCAGGATCACTGAGTGAAGAAGTGCTTCAATGTTGAACTTGCAAAGATTGTCCATGTCCCATTTCAGGTAGGAGAGGGCATGTCAGTCCAGTCTCAGTCATGCCCAGCATGTTGTGTGCAGGGTGTTGTTGTAATTTAACGAACATTGGAGGTTTCTTGGTATCATACTGGGCTGCAGATGGCACACTCAGGGGAGGCATCTGAGGCCTTTGGGGAGAAGGTATTGTGGGGCCTTTCAAGAATGTCGGAAGGGGCATATGTCAGACTGTCCAAGTGACCTCAAGATGGGGAGGGGTTAGGTCTACATGGTGCATATGCAAATCCTCACCATGTTCATAGGTAACAAAGGGATATCTACCACAATCATGATGGGATCAAGGATTACTGGGGGATGATTGAGAGGTTCTTGGAGGGAGGGAAACCTGAACTTTAAGCTTCTGCAGGACATTGGGAGGGATTTCCACACTCAGACTCGTCTGGTAGTGAGACCTCAGCACTGCCATCTTCCAACCTGCAATGATGGCGTAGTACAAAATTAAAATGAGGAGATACTCTGCCGGTGAGGGCTTTGAGGGCCAACTGGAGGGCAGATGCATGTGCTGGTGTGGGGCTGATTAAAGGAGCACCCAACTGAACTGTGCATTCCCAAATGAGAAGAGATGCACAGCTGAGACCCGTTAGGAGCCTTCCATTGACAATGCAGGGAATCAGGAAAGTGAAGCTATGATATGCTTTCATGCAAGATGAATCCCGCAAAGTGGCACTAATCAATCTCCAATTATTAACCCCTTGTTCACAGCATAGAAATTACCCAGAGCGGCAACGTACTGAGGCAACTGGACATTCTTCAGATGTTTTATAATTGTGGCGCTGGCAGCTTCACAGAAGAGAAGCCTCAGGCCCCCGCCCCTCAAATAATCTCATTTCCTGATGAAACATTTCCCTGACTAGCATTTTGTGTATTCCAAAGAGTGTGGCATTAGAATGCAGTGAATGAAGATTCAAGCGCCTGGGCTGAAAGCAGCACATCCAAGCACCTGGCCAAAGCAACCTCATTGCTGCCGGTCATGTAAAGGAGGGTCAGGAGGTGGGGTGGTGGAGGTGGAAAGGTGCACCTTGAAACAAACCCTGCACTGGCTTGGATTTTTGGGGTGATCAGTATCTGACAGTAGAACAGAGCCCTTGAACCCACATTCAGTGACAAGTCATTGACAGAAATAGGACCTTTGCAAGCTCATGCTGACTCATGTCTGTGTCTCATTGATAATCTTTTAAATCTTTTAAATCTGTGTCTCATTGATGCTGCAGAGAAAAAAATTATCAAGAAGATGGAACCTGGGCATATTGCTGCCTGCATAACTGCATACAGGTAGGAGAGAAGTAGAAACCTGCAACGGAGGGGCCTGGCTCGCCAAAGGGAGGAGCTAAACCCTCAAGACCAAGGGGCAGCAGGGCCCCCTGCAGACACAGAGGATGAAGCTCACAGAGATGTTGTGTGCAGCCATCTTGCAAGACCAATTGGGTACAGAACCCGCTTGTCTTATCTGCAGATGAGTGAGAGATAGTGTTGCCAACGCCTCTGCAAATCCAGGGAACTGATGACTCAAATTTTCCACATTCTCTAGGAATTGGCATCATGGGGACTGTGAGGGCATCCATTGCCACTGGCTGTGAAAGTAACCACCGCACAGAACTTCTACGTGAATGGTTCCTTCCAGTGCTCTAATGAGGACTCTGCAGAATCTCTGAAGTGTCCACTCACAAATGCATACGTGAGGTGACAGTTGTTTTTTTTGCCAAGGCCCACAGGTTCTGTCGAAGGGTCATGAGGACTGGAAACGTCAACTCTTTTCTTTTCCGCTGATGCTGCCAGACCTGCTGAGTTTTTCCAGGTAATTCTGTTTTTGTTTTGGATTTCTAGCATCCGCAGTTTTTTTGTTTTTACCACAATTATATCAACTTTGACAGAGATCAACCACTCCAGGACATCAGACCAGTGGGCATTGCAGTGATTTCCGGATTCCCACAAGGGCAGGGTGCCAACAACCGTACTCGTGGCTATAAAAGCTCCTTGACGATAGGCGCTCTAAATATTAAATGGAAAGGCTTCCATTCGCTCAATGTACAGCTGGTTTGCGACCATAAGAAACTTATCATGCAGGTTTGTGCCAGATACCCAGGAAGCATCCACAATTTATATAACTTGACTTGATCGCAGATCCTGGATATCTTCGAAGGACCACACAGGATCCAGGGTTGGCTCCTCACTGACAAGGGGTACCCACAGAGAACATGGCTGATCAGGCACTTCGGCAGCCACAGAATCCTGCAGAGAGAAGGTACAATGATGCTCATGCTGCTACCCGAGCATTGGTGGAGCAGACCACAGGCCTCTTAAAGATGCCTGGACAGATCTGGCAGAGCGCTCCAGGTACACTCCCCAGAGGGTCTCATGGATCATTGTGGTTTGCTGTGTGCTGCCTCTTCAAGTGTCTCTCCAGCATCCCAGTTGCAACGGTAGCCTACAAAAGCCAGGATTTGTTCCACTGTCCCTCTGTGAACTTACAGCTGTATGCCTTCGATCTGATAAAGCTCCTCAAGGAGACCCCGCAGAGATCTTGCAATGAGACAATGCATTCTGTGTAGCCTCAATAGTGAAACCATTAGGTGACTCTTTGGCCAAAGAAGCCGAGCAGGTGTGCATCTAATCAGACATGACTCAATCCTCTGTGTCACCTTCTTCTCTATCACATTAACATCCGACATTCTCAGTTAGGGATGCTGGCCCACTTTTATCCTCACCTGAATATGTGTGTGGACTTCCTGAAGATGACGACATTCAACCACTTGCGTGCCAGACATTAAAATGCCACCTCTTTAAGGCACACATTGTGCTCTCATGGCCAGCCCTGGCCCTTGCAAACTCTAAAATGCTCAGACACCATGAGGCCTTGAAGGTGACAAGTCGTTGCTAATAAAGAGCAGAGTTCAGCTTCAGTACATCCTTGCTCCAATCCCATTGCTCCCCACAACATTGTCTAAAACTACGATGTGCGCTTCCAGAGCATGCTCAAAGGCTCTGTTGACCACCAAAAATCACCATTTGCAATTAGCATCACACTGTGAGTGCTGAGGTGATGGTACATGCATTGTAACAAGAGCCTTGTGGCTGCAATACTGGCAGTTACAGGTTCAGAAATAATCAAGGTTGTGGGTTCAAGCACCAGGGCAATAATCTGGCTTAGAGGGCTAGGTCTTCAGCACCTTGAGATGGCAAGGTGCTCCCTATTATTTGTGAGCTTAGCAGATGTACACTCAGAAAGTCAGAAATGTGGTTGGCAGACAGGAGTGCACATGAGCCCTGATAATGGGCTTATAGCATTGAAAACCTTGCCGGATGACAGAAAGCACAAGGGGCAGGATTTACGTCCTGTGGGCGGGTGTGCGCACAACACGATTGGTAAAATTGTGTGCAATGACGTCGGGCGAGTGTCCTGACGACATCGTGCGCTCGCGTGATATTTCAGTCGGCAGGGCATCCGCAGACAATTAGGCCTATTAAGACCCTTAATTAATTAATTAAAACAGATTTTTCGCTGCCCACCTAACCTTACAGTTGGCGGGCAGGCGAACTGGCCAGGCCGCCCTTTGAATTTTTAGCAAACCTCACCCTTGGGTGGGAAAAGGTTTCCAAAATTAAGTAAAAAGTAAATCTAAATATTTGGGGGCAGAATTTTTATTCTGTTAACGTTATTGTGAGTGAGTCCCATGTCAGGACATTTTTTTCAGATTTTAAAAATATTTATTTTTGACTTTAAAGTTGTTCAGCTCCCTGAGGTAGCTGCCTGCCTTCAGGGAGCTTTCTGTGTGCACTCCCCCGAGCATGCGCAGACTTCTGCGCTCGCAGTTCCCGCACCCCCACCCCAGCAGCGCTGAGCTTCTCAGCACACCTTTCACGCTGGCTGGCCGCGTATTGGCCAGGCAGCGTGAAATCGTGTTCGGGGGCCGATCGCGGACAGTGGATCATTTCCCGGCCGCTCCCGGGACCGCCGGCTGCGCCTGCCCGATGACCCAAAAACCCTGCCCATGGAGTTGCATGATATATGACCCTTTTTTTTTCATTCATTCATGAGAAGTGGGCATCATTGGCTCGGCCAGCATTTATTGCCCATCCCTAATTGCCCTTCAGACGGTGATGGTGAGCTGCCTTCTAGAACCACTACCATCTATGTAGTGTAGGTACACCCACAGTGTTGTTAGGGAGGGAGCTCCAGGATTTTGACCCAGCCACAATGAAAGAATGGCAATGTATTTCTAAATCAGGATGATGAGTAGCTTGGAGGAGAAGTTCAGGTGGTGGTGTTCCCATGGCCAGAATTTTCCGTACCTGCTGGCGTTGGGCATGTTCAGTGGCGGATAATATGGTGCGATTGGTTTCACGCCGGCCTGAAAACAGTTGGCGATCGTCCGCTCAGCCTGCCGACGGCATGTTGTGCTCTCTGCCATCGGATGTTGGTAACCTCATTGTAATACATCAGCATATCATTATTAAGCCTGCCCACTGGAATTGCCCACCCTGCTGGATCGTCAGCCCACGTTGGTGGGAAAACATGCCAGTGTAGAACACATCTTGACAACTGTGACGTGCAGACGTTAGGACTCACCTGCCAAGGCTTTGCTCACATTGTGGACATCCGAGGAGCAGAAGATGCCGGAGCCCGAAACGACGGCACATTGGAGAAATATCCATGGTATGCTGGGTGGATTCTCATGGACATGGCTCTGCTGTGAAGCAGCACACAGAATTTGGCTAGTCACTGTTGCTGCTCACAACAGATGATGTTCGAGGGGGTGGGAGAGGAAGGGCTCAGGTCGGCTGGGAGAGGAAGAGGTGTTGGGGGGAATGAAGGTGTCAGGATTGGGTGAGGCTGGGAGGGGGGAATGAAGGTGTCAGGATGGGGTGAGGTTGGGAGGGAGGAAATGAAGGTGTTGTGGGGGAGGTTGGGAAGGTGAAGGGGGAACGGGGGAGGAGAGAGTAACGATTAGAAGATGACAACTGGGGAGGTAGGTGTAAGGGAATGGAAGGTGCAAGGGAATGAGTGTGGAGAGGGGATGGTGTCCAGGAAGAGGAAGGGGTGCATAGAGGGGAGGGTGTCTGGGGAAAGGAAGGGGTTCGGGGAGGAAAGGGTGCAGAGAGGGGAGGGTCTCTGGGAGGAGGAAGGTGTGCGGAGAGGGGCGGAGGAAGAGGTAAGAGTGGAGGAATGAGTCAAGAAGTGGGTTAGGAGTAAGGCTGGAAGAAAAAGTGAGGGTGGAGGAAGAGGTCAGACTGGAGGAAGGAGTCGGGAGTGGGGAGGGACTAAGGGTGGCGTAAGAGGTAAGGGTGGAGGAAGCAGTCAGGAAGTGGGGAGGGACTAGGCGGTGGGGCTGTCCAGGTGGGGTGGCTGGGGGAAGGGGTTCTGGGGGGGGTGAGGGAGGAATAGATGCGAAGTGGTGAAGGGGTGAGGAGTGGGGAAGGGGTGTGGAAGGGGGCGTGTGCTGTTGAACGTGCACAGGAGAGGTTGGATAGGTCCATGCCTGCCTCCTGGGGAGCAAACTGAGGGTTCATAACATGTTATGAAGGAAGGGTGAGAATGACCGAGAGCAGAGTGAGGTAGTGGAGTGGGAGGGTGAGGGTTTCTGTCAACCAAAGTAGAGATAAGCAGTGCATGGCAGTAGAGATAAAAGTAAGAGAGAGAGAGCACTGACAGTTGTGTTGAGGGAGGGATGATGTGGTGCAGGATCACCAGGAGGTTGAGGCCGCGACCGTAGTGATAGAAGGGACTGCAAGGTGGTTGTCGGGGATCTGGAGGCAGACACGGACCCTAGGGGTGGGAAGGAAGAGGCCGGGGAGGTGAATGTGGATGGGGGATTTCAGGAAGGAAGGGAACATGTACCTGGACATTCATGAAGGAAAAGGGCTGAGGCTGGTAGGTAATTGAGGGGAGGTGAAATGTGATGCTGGAGGATGGTCAGCTGTGATGGGGGAAAGGAAATGGGTGCCTGGGGTTTGGGTAAAGGATGGGGGAGCGAACGTAAAACTGAATTAGCACTATGCTGCTCAAATCAAAAGTAAAATGAGAGTCATGATAGGTGAGATCATGTGCTGCATGGGAATGAGTTTAGTGGATGGGTGGAGATGAAGGTCATCTCAGATGGACAAGTGAAAGTGAACTCCAGCAGGCAGCATTCAAAATGCTCAGGACATTGAGATTAGTGTGAAACCTGAAGAATCCGCATGCTTGGGAGAGTGCTTGCATGAGATTCAGAAAGGCCCCGCGACACACACGCTTTTCCCTCCAGAATCAGTTGTGGGCTGGCCACTCCTTCTGCGGAGACAGGTCTTCTGGGCTGCTTACTACCACCTCTTTACTAGAAGAGGAGCCCTCTTGACTGCAGATGATGGTGTGTACAAAGCTGAGAGACTGGCTGGCTGAGGGTGTTGATCTTTTGGCAGAGCTCCCTGTGAACCAAAGTAGAGATAAGTAGCAGAGTCAAAAGCAGGAAAGAGAGCACTGACTGTTGTGTTGAGGGAGGGATGCTGTGGTGCAAGATCCTCAGATTGGTGTTCGCTGCCGACCTCACTGTTGCTGCAGGGTCCACATCCTCACCAGTTAGCGTGATGGCACACTTCTCAAAGTGAGTGAGGGGCCTAATATGGGCCACTGCACCCTCAATCTGGGACCTCTCTCTGCTGATGTGAGCAGACTTCTCCTACATGAAAACAGATAGAGAGAGTGTGAGCAGGACGCATGGCACTGCATGGAATGTTTGTGTGGTGAGTGGCATCATGGACAGGAATGAGGATGTGAACTCGAGAGGATATGAACCTGAAGGAATCAGAGAGTCATAGAGTTTTACAGCACGGAAAAAAGCCCTCCAGCCTATTGTGCCCACACTGGTCATCCAGCCCCTATCTACTCTAATCCCATTTTCCAGCACTTGGCCCATAGTCTTGTATGCTATGGCATTTCAAATGTTCATCTAAATATTTCCTGTGAGGGTTACCACCTCTACCACTCTTTCAGGCAGTGAGTTCCAGATACCCCCCACCCTCTGGGTGTAAAAAACATTTCCTCAAATCCCTTCTAAACCTCCTGTACCTTACCTTAAATCTATGCGCCCTGGTTATTGACACCTCCACCAAAGGGAAAAGTTTATTCCTATCTGCCCTATCTATGCTCCTCATAATTATATACACCTCAATCAGGCCCTCCCTCAGCCTTCTCTCCTCCAAGGAAAACAACCCCAGCCTATCTAGTCTCTCTTCATAGCTGAAATGCTCCAGCCCAGGCAACATCCTGGTGAATCTCCTCTGTGCCCTCTCCAGTGCAATCACATCCTTCCTATAGTGTGGCGACCTGAACTACACACAGTATGCCAGATGTGGCCTAACTAACGCTCTGCACAGCTCTATCATAACCTCCTTGCTCTTGTATTCAGTGCCTTGACTAATAATGGCAAGTATCCCAGATGCCTTCTTAACCACCTTATCTACCTGTCCTGCTGTCTTCAAGGATCTATGGATATGCACACCAAGGTCCCTCTGATCCTCTGTACTTGCTCGGGTCCTACCATTCATTGTGTACTCCCTAGCCTTGTTAGTCCTCCCAAAATGCATCACCTCACACTTTTCAGGATTAAATTCCATTTGCCACTGTTCTGCCCATCTAACCAGCTTCTCTCTATCATCCTGTAGCCTAAGGCTTTTCTCCACAATATTTACCACACCACAGTTTTTGTGTCATCTGCGAACTTACTGATCATACCTCCTGCATACATATCTAGATCATTAATGTACACTACAAACTGCAAGGGGCCTAGCACCAAACCCTGCGGTACGCCACTGGACACAGGCTTTCAGTCACAAAAACAACTTTCGACCATCACCCTCTGCCTCCTGCCACTAAGCCAATTTTGGATCCATTGTGCCAAATTGCCCTGGATCGCATGAGTTCTTACCCTCTTGACCAGTCTCCCATGCGAGACCTTGGAGATATGAGGGTGTGTATGAGAGTTAGTGGTGTTGTCCCTTGAGGTGTGAGATCCCTGTGGATGTGTGATATGTTTATGAGTGTGTGAGTTGAGAGTGATGAGAAGAGTGAGTTCCCTGGCGAAATGAACTGAACCTTTCATCTGATTTGGCACTGGGTGGCTGTTCTCTTTTGCAGGGCTTTGGTGCTGACCACTGCTGCCATAGCTTCCCAAGCCTGGTTGGTAAAGCCGCTGCCCATGCTGCAGCTAGAGCTGGGGTAGAGGACATCACGGTAGGCCTCTGTGGCGTCAAAAGGCATTCAATTGATACGTCACTAAACCTGGGGGTTGCAGTCTTCTTGCCTTTCATGGACATCTTCCCTGTAGTAGTCAAGGCCTGGAAGCACTGAGATGTGTGCGTGTGGCTGGACTTTAAATATGGCGCCGGCATGATGAAGTGGTGAGGTGGTGGTGGGCGGGCAAAGAGGGGCCATCTGCCATGGAGACAGTGTGTTTCCCAGGAATGCATAAATAATATGGCGGGTTTGGGACGATATGGCGTGAAAACCCGCCATCGCCGACAATGTTTTATCCACCTGCTACTTCATTTAGTGCAAATCTGGAACGATATCACCCCATGTGTCTGCTGCCCTTGTCCTTCTAGATGGTAGTGGCCGTGGGCTTGGAAGGTGCTGTCTAAGGAGCCTTAGTGAGTTCCTGCAGTGCATCTTGTGGATGGTACACACAGCTGTCACTGTGCGTCAGTGGTGGAGGGAGTGAATGTTTCTGGATGGGGTGCCAATCGAGCGGGTTGTTTTGTCCTGGATGGTGTCAAGCTCCTTGAGTATTGTTGGAGCTGCATTCATCCAGGCAAGTGGGGAACATTCCATCACACTCTTGACTTGTGCCTTCTAGATAGTGGACTTTGGGGAGTCAGGAGGTGAGTTACTTGCTGTAGGATTCCTAGCCTCTGACCTGCCAAACCCATGACCACTACCATCTAGAAGGACAAGATAGATGGGAACACCACCACCTGGAAATTCCCCTCCAAGTCACTCACCATCCTGACTTGGAAATATATCGTCGTTCCTCCACTGTCGCTGGGTCAAAATCCTGGAACTCCCTTCCTAACAGCACTGTGCGTGTACCCACACCATATGGACTGCAGTGATTCAAGAAGGCAGCTCACGACCACCTTCTCAAGGACAACTAGGCCCAGCCAGTGAAGCCCACACAAAAAAATTAATTTAAAAAACTGCTCTTTTTTTTAACATCCGTTCATGGGATGTGAGCATTGCTGGCCAGGCCAATATTTATTGTCCATCCCTTGTGCAGAGGGCATTTAAGAGTCAACCACATTGCTGTGGGTCTGGAGTCACATATAGGCAGACTTCCTTCCCTAAAGGGCAGTAGTGAACCAGATGGGCTTTTTATGTCAATCAACAATGGTTTCATGGTCATCGTTAGACTTTTAATTCAGATTTTTAATTAATTCAAATTTCACCATCTGTTGGGTCCCCAGATCATTATCCTCGGTCTTTGGATTACCAGTCCGGTGACAATACCAGTCTGGTGACAATACCACTACGCCACTGCCTCCCCTCACCACCTCCCAGTACTTATATGGCTAATCCAGTTCAGTTTCTGATCAATGGTAACCCCAGGATGTCGATGGTAGGGGGTTCAGTGGTGGTCATGCTATTGAATCTAAAGGGGAAATGGTTAGATTTGCTCTTGTTGGAGATGGTCATTGCCTGGCACTTATATGGTGAATGTTATTTGTCACTTGTCAGCCCAAACCTGGGTATTGTCCAGGTCTTGCTAAATTAGGACATGGACTGCTTCAGCATCAGAGTCATCGCAAATGGTGCTGAACGTTGTACAATCATCAGCAACTATCCCCATTTCTGATCTTATAATAGAAGGTAGGTTGCTGATGAAGCAGCTAGTTGGGCCTAGGACACTACCTTGAGGAATTCCTGCAGTGATGTCCTGGAACTGAGATGATTGACGCCCAACAACCATAACTATTTGCGTTTGTACCAGGTATGACTCCAACCAGACGAGAGCTTTCCCCCTGATTCCCATTGACTCCAGTTTTGCTAGGGCTCCTTGATGCCACACTCGATCAAATGCTGCATTGGTGTCAAGAGCAGCCACTCTCACCTCACCTCGGGAGTTCAGCTCTTTCAACCATGTTTGAACCAAGGCTATAATGAGGTCAGGAGCTAAATGGCCTGGATGGAACTCAAACCCAAATGAGCATCAGTGAGCAGTTTATTGCTAAGCAAGTGCCACTTGATAGCACTGTTGATGAACTTTTCCATATATATGTCTTGAATAGTCTTCTCCATACGTAAACACATCTCTCCTTGTGTGCAGCACCTTCACTTTTCAAGGATACAAATGAGATAGGAGAACACCTCTGCCTCAATCTTACACAGCCAAGAATAAGCATGACATGACCTTGCAAAGCATATGAACGAGGTTCCTTCCACAAGTTCACTTAACATTAAGGTTGAAGCATCACTGATGTCGAGAATGGTCTGAAAAAGGGGCATACACTGTGGTGATATGAAAGCACACGACGTAGATGAGAGGTCCACAATACCAACATCTGCACTAGGTTGGGGGAGGGACCATGGTATCAACCTGATTGACAGCAACACAGCTCATCATAAAAAGGAGGCATACACAAGGAGGCATACACAAGGGAAGATTCTGTTTACACTTGTGAATATTATATGTATGTTGTGAACAGCGATACCACCGTTGTTCTCCTAATTTTTTAAAACTTTCCTAACCCTACTGCTACGTCAGGATGGATCCCCTATATCCCCAGTGGAGGTGGAGGCAGCCTGCTGACTGCTACGCCCTGTTGCCTGTGATGACTTTGGCAGGCGAATCCTGGAGGGTCAAGACCTTGAGGGTCCCAGCCTGCTTTGGGTGTCCTTCTGTGGGGCAGGTGGAACCTCCATGGCCTGTGGGGCCGGAGGTGATGGGGTCACAGGAAGAGGGGATTGGCACCGGCTAGACACATCAGGAGTCACCTGGGTGGATGGCCCCGGAGTGTCCACCTGATGGTCCTCCTCCATATGGGTACCCGAGGGCCCCCGGCTGACTCCTTGAGGAGAAGGGGCAGCTGCAGTGAGAGCCAGGCACCCTGCCCCCTCTTGCATGGCCACTGATAGATGCCACCAATGACTCCAGCAATGGACGCTGGTCCTGCACTGGTGAAGCAGCAGCATTCCAATGTCCTCAACCAAGGTCTCCATGGTGGCTGCCATCCTGCCAATGTTGACCTAAGTGCATTGGCATGCCAGTGTTATCACCTCAGACTGAATGCAGATGGACATCTCCATCGTCCATTGCAAACTGAGAAATGTAGCTGGCATCCCTTCCTGATGGTCCCACGATTGTCACTGCAGCTCCAATAACTGATTTAGGACCGAGTCCAGAGACTCGTCATCTGACTTGGACTCAGCAGAATCATGTCCTTCTGCAATCCTCCCAGTGCCAGTGACCTCGGACGTCCCTGCCTCTGCCTGCTGTGGACCAGATTGTGTGTTGTGCTCACCAGATTATGACCCTGAGTCTGCTCTAGAATTAGGACCAACCAAGGCGTGTGTCTCTGTGGTGGTGAAGGGTGTGGGTGAGCGCTGTGACAGGTCTTCCACTGTGGTGTCCTCAGGATCCTCATCTGAGGTGTTGTCGGGGCTCGAGCTAAGGTCCTGGCTGTTTGAAGCCGTTGGGCGCTTGGCTGAGGTTCCTTTGATAGAAAGTAGAGATAGTTAATGCATGGCAGGCAACTCTAAAACAGGACAATGCACTCACAGTATGGTTGTCTGAGAGATGAGCTGGTGCAGGATCCTCACATGGGTGTTTGCCACTTAACTCAACAACACCGCAGGTACAGTCCACGTCCTCTCCGGCCAGCTCAATAGCTCAGTTTTTGAACTGAGAGAGGACCTTGACTTTCGGCTCTCCTCCCCCGTTCTGGGACCTCTCCCTGCAATTGTGCGCCATCTTGTCCTGCATAAAGACAGATGGAGAGAGTGTGAGCAAGCACTGAGGGGAAAATCTCGGCCACTGAGTTGAGTCTTTCTCCGCCTGGTGCCTAAATTCACAGAGGATGGAGTTGTCAGATATTTTGTCTCATTTGAGAACATGGCTTCAAAGCTCGGGTGGCTACAAGACACATGGGCCCTTATTTTGCAAAGTGTTTTAGTGGGCAGGGCAATGGATGTTTTTTCAAGTCTTTTGGAAGAGCAATCTTCAAATTATGATACAGTTAAAAATCCAGTACTTGATGCATATAGGCTGGTTCCCAAGGCTTATCAATTAAGATTTTGGACAGTCAGTTAGAAACACAACCAGATATTTGTGGACTGTGCTGGAGAGAAAGTGATACTGTGGGACTGGCGATATTGTTCAATGAAGTTAGCTGAGACTTTTACAAATTTGAGGGAAGTCATAATGCTAGAACAATTTAGGAACACCATTCCAGTAGCTTTTAGGTGTCATTTGGAGGACTGGAAGATTTCTAAAATATGGGAAGCTGCATTTTTAACCAATGGATGTGATATTTCACATAAGTATTGAGGGAACTTTAAATCTCCATTTATGAACCCACAGGGAAGCTGGAGGAATCTGAAATTTAGAAAAAGTCTTGGAATTAAGAGGCAGGCTGAGGCTGTTATGTTTAATAAGGATGGCGATATTGAAGATCAAATTGAAGTAAAGAAATATGTATATTTTCATTGCGGTAACTAGGACATGTAAAAGCAAATTGTTGCAAACTTAAAGGAAAACCAGTTGCAGTAGTAGGAATATCTAAAGAGTCTTCAGAAAAGAATGTATCAATAAAAAAAATGAGTAATAAAGCAATAACAGCTGCAAAGTCTTCCCTCAGAATCCATTCAAGTGGTGGATGTAATTGCTCAGGATAGTCAGGGAAATTCTTGCTTAGGAACTGAGGAAGTGAGCCAGGTTACTAAAGGTTATAAAGGTTTTGTTTAGAATAGAGTATTCCCTTACTTGAATATTGCTGAAAATAGACACATGTTGCCAAAGATTTTCATCTTGTACTCATCAGGACAAATGCAAAGATGCTAAAATTTAAACAATCACAACTGTTTATAATACAGGAGAAATGGGTGCTGATTGGCTGGCAAGTTGCCATTGAGAAAGCAATAGGGACTTATAGGCTCCCCAAGATCCCAGGTAATTGAAAAGAGGAGCAAAGCTTGAACATATTCCTGTTTTGCAGAGGACGGTCCCTGTGTATGAATGTATGTTGCTTCTACAAAGTGTGAATGAGCCATCTGTTTCAGATGAAGTTACATTGTTTCATAGTTTTGCCATTGTGAGATTTGAACTCTTGATCTTAGGGTTACAAACCCAGTGCCATAACCACTTGGCTATTTAGGCCAAACTCGTGAATGAGCCATGTTACAAGCTTGACGGATTATCTTAAATTGGTTGTTAGTGTAGCTATTAGTGCATGCCGAATTGTTGAGCAAGTGTTGTCTAATTACAGAATTTAGGTCAGATGACCGAATGTTTGGTCAGACAGTTAGGTTTTAAGGAGTGTCTTAAAGGAGGAAAGTGAGGTAGAAGTGCAGAGAGGTGTAGGCAAGGTATTACCGAGCTTGGGGCATAGATAACTGAAGGCACGTCCACCAATGGTGGAGCAATTAAAATTGAGGATGTACAAGTGGTCAGAATTTGAGGAACGCAGATGTCTTCGAAGGTTGTGGGACTGGAAGAGATTACAGAGATAGGGAGGGGATAGGATATGGAGCGATTTGAAAGAAAGATGAGTACTTTAAAATCAATACGTTGATTGCCTGTAAGATTTCCTGGGTTCGGAGGTCACAGATACCTAAATAGGCAGTTGACTAGTCATAAGTAATTTTAAGATAGTTTATTAAATTTATTAAGAAACAACAGTTTAGATATGATATATTAAATAATTAGTCAGAAAAATTATATGACCTGTAACAGATTGTGATAACAGCATTCCGCTCTCCAGCTGAAGTGTTCGGAAACATTTTCCTCAATCTGAAGAAGGCAGTTGCCAACCGAGCACTGCCATCTCACTAGCACCCTACCACCAGTGTGACATCAATATATATACCCTGTTTTGGGAGGTTGGTAGCTTACCCAGAGTCAATCATCTATCTAACTATGCTGACCAATGGATACAAGAGAGGTAGTCAAAACATCAGGGTGGCTACCACCCCCTTGTGCGCCACCCTGCTCGAGGTCAGCTTTTTAGTTTACATCTTGCAGAGGGTCATAATCTGGCTCTTTCTAAACACTTGCATAGATAAGGGAGCGCAGAAGACATCATTCTATCAGCTTAGGAATGTCAACATGGCAGCCTGAACTAAGACTGTTTAGAGGCCAAAGTGTTTAAGTGTTTCTTTCCAAAGACATAATCAAGACGAAAATAAAAACAAAAAACTGCGGATGCTGGAAATCCAAAACAAAATCAAGACTGTTTAGCTAATCTCATAAAATGCAGAAAATGCCCATTTATTAAAGACCCCAGTTTCTTACATAACCAGGAGCCAATGTAGGTCAGCAAACACATGGGTAAGGCATAAATAGGACTTTCTGCAAAATAAGACATATGTAGCAGAGTTTTGGATGGCCTCAAGCTTATGGAGGGTAGAATGTGGTGAACAGCCTGGAGTGAATTGGAATAGTCAAGTTCATAGGTAACAAAGGCATGATTGAGGGTTTCAGCAGCTGATGAACTGAATCAGGTAATGTTACGGAGGTGGAAAGAAGAGGTTTTATTGATGGCATGAATATGAGATCAGAAGTTCACCTCAGAATCAAATGTGAAACCTAGGTTGCAAACTGACTGGCTTATCTCAGTCGGTGTTGGTATTTAAGGAACAAAGTGTGGAGAAGGGACTGAAAACAGTGGCTTCGTTCCTCCCAGTACTTAATTGAAGGAAATTTCTGCTCATCCAGTACCACATGTTGGATAAGCAGTTTGATAATTTAGCAACAGTGTAGGAGTTGAAAGGTGGTAGTGGTAGTGAACTAGAGCAGGGTGTCATCAGCATACATGTGAAAACGAATGCTGCGCCTTTGAATGATGTCCCTGAGTGGCAGCAAGCAGGTAAGAAATAGGAGGGGACGAAGAATGAATCCTTGGGGACACCAGAGACAATGGTGTGAGCGGAGGAAGAGAAGCCATTGCAAGTGATTCCCTGTCTACAATTAGATAGATTGGAAGAGGATGTTGTGGTCAGCCATATCAAAAACTGCAAACAGGTTGAGAAGGATGAGAAGGAAAAGTTTACCTTGTTCGCAGTTACATAGGATGTCATTTGTGGCTTTTGATGAGTTATTTTAGCACTGGGGCAAAAATCTGATTGTATGATGTTCCTTAGGGAGAGGCAGTGGCATAGTGGTATTGTCACTGAACTAGAGACCCAGGGCAATGCTTTGGGGACCTGGGTTTGAATCACACCAAGGCAGATGGTGAAACTTGAATCAATAAAAATCTGTAATTAAAAGTCTGATGATGGCTATGAAAACATTGCTTTTTGTCTAAAAACCTGTCTGGTTCACTAATGTCCTTTAAGGGAAGGAAATCTGCTGGCCGACATATGACTCCAGATGTGGTTGACTCTTAACGGTCCTCTGAGCAAGGGCAATTAGGTATAGGCAATAAATGCTGGCTTTGCCAGCAACGCCATGAATAATAAAAATAAATGCAGATGAGAAATAGGAGGGTGTCAAGGATAGAACATTGGGGGCGGGGTGGGGGGTGGGTGGGGGGGGGGGGGGGGGGGTGGGGTGTGAGGGGGGGGGGGGGTGGGTGGGGACACACATCAAAGTTAATGGGCAGAATTTTACCTTTCAAGGTGGGGACCCAATGTTGGGCGTGAATTTGGGGTGCATCGCACTTGGGCGGCATATCACGAATAAGCTGCCACCTCTGACCCCTAGAAGGCCAGCGGCTCAGCAGCACCATCAGCTGCACAAGGTTATCTGAAGAAACTTTTTGAAAACTTTAAAAATATTTTGATGGAGGGGAAACATCTCTGACCTAATAGCTGGAGCCTCCTTCCACCAACCACCCCCGCCTCCCGGATCTTGGGCTGCTGCTGGGAGGCTGTCTGCATTCAGCTTGTGGCCTCCCCACCTGGCGGGAAGATAAATTTGCAATTGGCAAAACGCTGATGGCCTGGTCAAATGGTCATAATGGGCCAACTTAATACTGAAATTTACTTTGCACTTCCTTGAGGTGGAAAGCCTGTCAGAAGCCGATCCCACAGTCTGTAAAATGCCCTGACAACGGGACTGCATCAGGGACTCAACTTGACTCGGTTGCCCATAATCTTACTGCCCCTGCCCCCTGGCATAATTTCACCTCCCAGGGTCACTAAAATTCTCCCCAATGGTTCATAGAGTTGCAGAAAAGATGGAATGGAGTTGGGAGGTGATGACACACTCAAGACTTTGTAGAGGAAAGAGAGTTTGGAGATGAGATGTTGGTTTGCAAAGATGCTGGGATCAAGGGTTGACTTTTTGAGGAGAAGGGGGTTGTCGCTGATTTAAAGGAGAGAGGGAGAATTGTTTATAATTTAGCTAATATGGGGACTAGATGGGGAGTTTGGATGGTCAGCAGTTTGGAGGAAATAGGATTGAGGGCGCAGCAGATGGGTTTCATGGAAAATATGTGCTCAGAAAGTGCATGACGGGAGGTAGGAGAGAAACTAGAGAAAGATGTGAGTTCAGTGCTAGGGCCCAGGGAACATTGGAGGAAATTTGGCCATGTGGACCGGTGGAAGGGGGGAATATGGCAGAGGCAGATGTGAAATGCTGATGACTTTTGTTCCCAGACAGCTAATGAAGATATCATAGAACATTAAATGACAATGTCTAGTAAAGAACAAAGCAAGATTCCCACAGAAGACCTGCAGTGCTGCGTGAAATCTCTATCAGTTGAGGTATAGCTGCATGGTTGATGCCCTAGTTATCATAGGAATAATAATTTATTTGTAAAATACATACGCTTTTAAGACAGATGTCAAATGATTTGTGAAGTGGGCAACCTGCCTTATAACTGGAAGTGCAATTGTTCAAATAACAGCTTTATGAAACATCTGCTCTGTGTCCCTGATGTTTTGAGAAGTTTTTTTTACCATTTGGTTCCCTTGGTAACTCCTAAGAATCAAGATTTAATTCCGCACCCAGGAATGTCACAGATTGAGTTCGAGAATATGGTAATCTGAAAAAAAAAATCACAGGAGAATTAAATCTCATTAACACATATCCTGCTAACACATATGCTTGTCAAATAAGCATAGGGATTACTCCAGCCACTTGTCATTTGGCCAAATGCAAATGCAGCAGTTTCCTCTCAGGGACAAGAAGGATATGTTAACAAAAAGCTGCTGTTAACAAGAATTCATATTCCGTCATTTGTACTAATTCAAAACAAAAAGTGTCAGTAAATTTGATTAAGCCATTTGGTTTTAAAGAGATGGACCTGCAGAATGCAATACTGGATAGTAAACTAAAAGTTGTTTAATTGCGGAGGCTGAGTTTCAAGGAAAGGAAAATAAATCAGTCAAAGCGTATCAAATGAGTACAAGCCAGAACAAAAATAAACATTAATTCATTTTTCACTATTTTTCTTTTTGCATAGCCTGTATCAGCTGTGACTCAGTTGGTAGTTTCACCTGAGTCATGAGGCTGTGGGTTCAAGTCCCACTCCAGGATGTGTGTAAAAATCAAGGTTGATGCTTCAGTGTTGTATTGAGGGATTGCTGCACTTTCAGGTGAGATTTCCCTAACTGACGCGTAGTTTCCTGCTTTCTGTCCCCCTCCCTTTTGAAAAAAGGAGTTACATTTGCTATTTTCTAATCTAATGGAACCTTCCCTGAACCTAGGGAATTTTGGAAAATTAAAACAAATGCATCAACAATCTCACCTCTAACCTGCTCTTGTAACCATATAAATACTGTGGCTGCAAGAGCAGGTCAGAGGCTGGGAATCCTGTGCCAAGAAACTCACTTCCTGACTCCCCATAGCTTGTCCACCATCCATAAGGCACAACTCAGCAGTTTGCTGGAATACTCCCCACTTGTTGGAGTTTGCTGCCTTTCAGGTGAGATGTTAAGCCAATGCTTTGTCTCTATTCTCAGGTGAATGTAAAAGGTCCCATGTTGCTATGTTGAAGAAAAGCAGGGGAGTTATCCCTAGTGTCCTGGCCAATATTTACCCCTGAATCAACAACACAGATTATCTGGTCATTATCATCTTACTATTTATTGGAGATTGCTGTGCACAAATTGGCTGCAACAGTGACTATGCTTCAAAAATACTTCATTGGCTGTAAAGTGCTTTGGATCTTTATCCTGAGGCTTTTATGTTGTCTGTACCCTAAGAGGGCACAGTGATGTAAATTGCATGAAAGTGGATGTCAGATGACTTTGCACACAGATCTCTTTTAATAGTGGCAGATGCAGATAAGGGTAAACTGCCCAATTGAAACTTGGTGCTGCTGCTTGGTGCTGCAATAACAGCGCCCGCCCAGACCCCTGCCTACTTAGGCAGATGGAGCCCCACAGAGGGTGGAGTGAGGCAGAATGTCTCTTCATAGCATCCCAAATATCTCTTCGGTAAGATGTCCAAACCTTCTGGGCCCAGGTGGGGAGTGAGTGAATCTGACTGAGTGAGCGAGTCTGAGTGAGTGAGTAAGTCTGAGTGACATTTTTTTCATTTATCAGTTGGTGGCACTGGCTAGGCCAGCATTTATTGCCCATCCCTAATTACCCTTGAGATACTGGTGGTGAGCTGCTTTCTTGAATCACTGCAAGTACACCCACAGTGCTATTAGGGAGGGGGTTCCAGGATTTTGACCCAGTGATAGTGAAGGAACGGTGATAACAGTGAAGGAACGGTGATATATTTCCAAGTCAGGATGCTGAATGGCTTGGAGGGCAATTCCCAGGTGGTGATGTTCCCATGTATCTGCTGCCCTTGCCCTTCTAGATGGTAGTGGTCGTGGGTTGGTTTGGAAGGTGCTGCCTAAGGAGCCTTGGTGAATTCCTGCAGTGCATCTTGTAGATGGTACACACTGCTGCCACTGTTTGTTGGTGGTGGAGGGAGAGCATGTTTGTGGAAGAGGTGCCAGTCAAGTGGGCTGCTTTGTCCTGGATGGTGTCAAGCTTCTTCAGTGTTGTTGGAACTGTACTCATCCAGGCAAGCGGGGAGTATTCCATCACATTGCTGACTTGTGCCTTGTAGACAGTGGACAAGCTATGAGGAGTCAGGAGGTGAGTTTCTCAGCACAGGATTCCCAGCTTCTGACCTGTTCTTGCAGCCACAGTATTTATACGGTTACAAGAGCAGGTTAGAGGTGAGATAGTTGATGCATTGGTTTTAATTTTCCAAAATTCCCTAGGTTCAGGAAAGGTTCCATTAGATTAGAAAATAGCAAATGTAACTCCTTTATTCAAAAAGGGAGGGAGACAGAAAGCAGCAAACCACAGGCCAGTTAGGTAAAATGTTAGAAGCTATTATTAAAGACGTTGTAGCAGGTCACTTAGAAAATTCAAGGCAGAGTCAACATGGTTTTGTGAGATGGAATCATGTTTAATCAATTTATTGGAGTCCTTTGAAGAAGTAACGCGTTGTGGATAAAGGGGAACCTGTGGATGTACTGTACTTAGATTTCCAGGCATTTGATAAGGTGCCACATCCAAAGGTTATTGCGGAAAATAAAAGCTCATGGCGTAGAAGTAACATGTTGGCATGGGCGGAAGATTGGCTAGCTAAAAGGAATCAGAGGGTAGGCGTAAATGGGTCATTTTCTGATTGCAAGATGTGATGAATGATGTGCCACAGGGATCAGTGTTGGTGCCTCAACTTTTGACGATTTATATCGATGACTTTGCTGAATTGCTCATTTTTTAAAAAAAAAACATTCATGGGATATGGGCATTGCTGGCTAGGCTGCCCTTGAACTGAGTGGCTTGATAGGCCATTTCAGAGTGCATTTAAGCATCAGCCACATTGCTGTGGTTCTGGAGTCATGTGTAGGCTACTGATTTCCTCCCCTTAAGGAAACCAGATGGGTTTTTCTGACAATTGGCAATTTTTTTTAATGGCCATCATTTGACATTTACTTCCAGATTTTTATTGAATTTAAATTCCACCATCTGCCATTGTGGGATTCAAGACTGGTTCCCCAGGATTACCAGTCCAATGACAATACCACTATGCCACCATCTACCTGCAAATGCTGGCAATTCAAAGCTGAGTAGGAAGTAATTTGTTAAGAGGAATAAGGAGGCTACAAAGGGATATAGATAGGTTAAGTGAGTGGGCAAAGATCTGGAAAATGGAGCATGATGTGGGAAAATGTGAAATTTTCCATTTTAGCAGGAATAGAAATGCCATATGATTGAAATGGTGGGAGATTGCAGAGCTCTGAGATGCAGGGGATCTGGGTGTCCTAGTGCATGAATTGCAAAAGGTTAGTTGCAGGTACAGCAAGTATTTAGGAAAGCTAATAGGATGTTATCGTTTATTGTGAGGGGAGCTGAGTACAAAAGTAGGGAGGTTATACTTTGGCTGGACAGGGCATTGGTGAGACCACATATGGAGTACTGTGTCTCCTTATTTAAGGAAGGATGTAAAAGCATTGGAAGCAGTTCAGGGAAGGTTTACCAGACTAATACCTAGAATGGGCAGGTTGTCTTATGAGGAAAGGTTGATCAGGCTAGGCTTGTATCCACAGGAGTTTAGAAGAGTAAGAGATGACGTGATTGAAGCATATAAGATCCTGAGGAGTCTTGACATGCTGGGTGTGGAAAGGATGTTTCCTCTTGTGAGAGAATCTAGATCTAGGAGTTACTGTTTAAAAGTAAGGCTCATCCATTTAAGAAAGAGATGATGAGAAGTTCTTTCTCTCAGAGGATTGTGAGTCTTTGAAACTCTCTTCCTCAAAAGGTGGTGGAAATAGAGGCTTTGAATATTTTTAAGGCAGAGCTGGATAGATTCTTGATAAACAAGGGAGTAAAAGGTTATCATGGATAGGTGGGAATGTGGAGTTGACGTTGCAATCAGACCAGCCATGATCTTATTGAATGACGAATCAGGCTCAAGGGACTGAGTGGCCTACTTCTGCTTCTAATTAGTGTGCTGTATGTTTATATATTCATGAGTCTCTTGTCATCTTCATTTACCGTTGCCCTGTAAACCAATACATCATCCATGTAGCAAATGACCCCTTGCAAAATGGCTGACATAGTACATTGGAATATTTCTGGTGTTGACGTGATTTCAAATCGCAGGTGGTTAAAGCAGAATCTGCCAAATGGTGCAATAAATGTTGTCAGCAGCCTGGATTCTTCATCAAGAGGGACTTGCCAAAAACCACTGTTTGTGTCCAGTTTTGAAAATACCATGATCTTTGAGAGTTTAGTCAGGCTTTCATCCACTGAGGTGTACTTGTCTGGCTTTGGCTTTATTGAGGTGTGTCAGGTTGATGCAGATATGGATGGACCCATTTGGTTTTGCTCTGGGGCCATCCCGGAACACCATACATTTGGTTGTGTGACTGGAAAGATTACTGCCATGTTTGTCAATTCATCCAGCTGCTACTGCACCTGTTTCATGAGCGGGTTGGGGATCTTGCGTAGTGTGAATAGACACACGGGTTTAGCATCCCCCCTGAGTGTGATCCTGCTTCAAAGCCTCACAACCCTCTGAGAGAAAGAAATTCTCATCATCTCTTTCTTAATTGGACGAGCCTTATTTTTAAACAGTGACTCCTAGATCTAGATTCTCTCACAAGAGGAAACATCCTTTCCACATCCAACATGTCAAGACCCCTCAGGATCTTATATGCTTCAATCACGTTGCCTCTTCTAAACTCCTGTGGATACAAGCCTAGCCTGACCAACCTTTCCTCATAAGACAACCTGCCCACTCCAGGTATTAGTCTGGTAAACTTTCCCTGAGCTGCTTCCAATGCATTTACATCCTCCCTTAAATAAGATTATGAGGGGCATGGACAGGGTGGATAGGGAGCAGCTGTTCCCCTTAGTTGAAGAGTCAGTCACAAGGGGACATAAGTTCAAGGTGAGGGGCAGGAGGTTTAGGGGGGATATGAGGAAAAGCTTTTTTACCCAGAGGGTGGTGATGGTGTAGAATGCACTGCCTGGCAGGGTGGTGGAGGCGGGTTGCCTCACATCCTTTAAAAAGTACCTGGATGAGCACTTGGCATGTCATAACATTCAATGCTATGGGCCAAGTGCTGCTAAATGGGGTTAGGTAGG
Source organism: Carcharodon carcharias (assembly GCF_017639515.1). Classification (NCBI taxonomy): domain Eukaryota; kingdom Metazoa; phylum Chordata; class Chondrichthyes; order Lamniformes; family Lamnidae; genus Carcharodon; species Carcharodon carcharias. Next base: position 6,540,422 of record NC_054484.1, on the reverse strand, counting down.
TAGGTCAGGTGTTTCTCATGTGTCGGTGCAGACTTGATGGGCCGTAGGGCCTCTTCTGCACTGTGAGATTCTGTGATTCTGTGATAAAGAGACACAGTACTCCAGATATGGTCTCACCAATGGCCTGTCCAACCGAAGCATAACCTCCCTACTTTTGTACTCAGCTCGCCTTGCAGTAAACGATGATATCCTATTAGCTTTCCTAAATACTTGCTGTACCTGCAACTAGCCTTTTGTGATTCATGTACTAGGACACCCAGATCCCTCCTTCAGTCCTATGAAGAGTTTCGGGAACTCACATTTGTACTTGGAATAGGTCCTTGCTGGTTGACCTCATCAATCTTCAGGTTAAGCTAAACACAGGCTTTGTGGCTTAGTAATGAACAGTCCTGGTTGTGGATCACAAAGAGGCTGTCATAGATTGTATTATTCTTGTATCTCAGTGTTGCATACAGGGTGCCTCTCACTGGGAGCTTTAAGCCTACTGCCCCTTATAGGGATGTTGTGGACTCAGCCGCTGAGTCACTAGCCATGGTCCTTTGTCCGACAGGACTGTTACACTGGCTCCTGTGTCTAATTTAAAATTTGTTAAATAGCCATTGACTAAAATGTCCATGTTCCAAAATGAGAAGCCAAGATCTTTGACCTCACATAAGAAGTATGGCTGTGTATCTTCTGGCTTGCAGTCTCACCCTCGTGGCTGATCTTTGGATCTTCTGTGCATTTCAGAGATTTTATTTTGTACGGTTTGCCATTGTGTTGGATCTTGTTGCACTTAAAGCATTGGGCTTAAATTTCAGGACATTGATTTCACCTGTGGGGGCACTTTGCTCCACAGCATTGGCATGGTTATCCTGCTGTCTCTTTTGGGTATTGCATTCCCTGAATTGGAGTGTATCTGTGTCTTTGTTGCTTAACTAGCAAAACCGTGCGTTTGCTTCTGCACCATGGTTTATTCTACCCCCCTTAAAATAGTTTTGTGCTACTCAGGCAGTTCTGACTGCTGAACTATCTGGATTGCCTTTTCCAGGGTTAGAACTTCCTTTGTTTTCATGAGGTCAGAGAATGCGTCGTCTGCTACCCCACCACTATTCTGAGTTCAGATTTTTCTCCGTATTCACAACCTTCTGCTATTCTGTAGAGATAATTAATGAATGAATCGGCTGGTACTCCTGGCAACTGGACTCGCTTGTTAAATTTAACTCTTTCAATTATTGTATTGCTTCTTCGATTAAAATAAAGATTGAAAAAAATTAGTATTTTTTCAAATTTAGCAGATTGTCTTGCAATAATGTCGTCTTCAATTGGGACTACTGCAACTGAACTGCTCTGCTTCTGACTTTTTGTTTAAACTTGAAGTGATGCTGTATCTTAGGAATCTTTTCCTCTAAAAGCTCCCAACTGGGCCTTGGGTTCTCCTGAATTGATTTGGGATTGTGGAATTCTGAGGAAGGTTAAATTTTTAAAAGTGTAGATTTTGGTTTAAGATTTTCCTGAACTTCAAGATGGCGTTGTCATCACTTGGAGGCAAAAGACAAGATTTTCTGGCCCTGTCCGCCGCCAGGATCGACCGAACCTGCCACAACCCTGCGGCGGGTCCTGCCATACCGACATACGAACATATGAATTATGAGCAAGAGTAGGCCAATCCCACTCCGCCATTCAATAAGATCATGGCTGATCTGAATGTAACCTCAACTCCACATTCCTGCCTACCTCAATAACCTGTCAACCTCTTGTTGATCAAGAATCTGCCTTAAAAACATTCAAAGTCTCTGCTTCAACCATCTTTTGAGGAAGAGTTCCAAAGATACTCAACTCTATGAGAGAAAACATTTCTCCTCATCTCTGTCTTAAATGTGTAACCTCTTCTTTTTAAACAGTGACCCCCCCCCCAGTCCAAGATTCTCCCACAAGAGGAAACATCCTCTCCACATCCACCTTGTCGAGATCCCTCAGGATCTTAAAGGTTTCAATTAAGTCACCTCTTACTCTTCCAAATTCCAGTGGATACGAGCCTAACCTGCCTAGCCTTTCCTCTTAAGGCAACCCATCCATTCCTGGTATTGGTTTAGTAAGCCTTGTCTGATACAGATACTGTACACAATACTCCAGATGTTTCATCAATGCCTGTACAACTGAAGCATAACCTCCCTACTTTTGTAATCAATTCCCCCATTATGACATAGCCGATGGTAGAGGCTGAATTGTTCAAATCCCAGAGGGAAACTTAAAACAACTGTCATAACCCATTTTTACAATTTGAATATTTTGAGATGCAGGATTTGAATTCAGTAGTAATAAGACCACCGAGCCTCAAGGCTTTTTTGTAAAACTAAATTAAACATTTAGTAGTACAAGAAAGATTATAAACACATGCATACATCTACAAAATTACTTCTCTAATAACTACAAAAATCCCCTAATTAATCTGATTCTCAGTTACACCCCCGTCAAGGCAACAGTAAAAAGCATAGATTTAACAGACCCCTGGCAAAGCACACCCTGGGCAATCACATTCAAAATGAGTTTCCTTCAGCTCTGGATGCTTTCAGACAGATTTGAGGCTTACAGGCTGGCGGCTTCTCATACTTGTTGAATCTTAAAATACCTCTCCTTGACACTCAATCTCCATTCTCCTTTATACATATCTTTCTCTTTGAATTTCAATTTTCCATTGTGTCACTAGACTTTTAACTTTACCTCTTCTAACAATAACATCCTTTCATCCCACCAATTTTATTAATAAGCTGGAAAAAATAAACACATTGCTCGGCGTCTTCTAGCTAGGTGTAAGATTTCACCTGCAGTCTTGAATGGTTTCTTTTAACAAATACAAATTTACACTTTACCTTCTACCATCCTTACGATTATCTAATTAACATCTCAAAACTACTATACATCCAAGCGCCCAGACTAGCTGGTATTAATCCAATTACGCCACACACAGACACACACATAGATGCAGAACCCCCTAGAACTCTATTTTAAAATAATTTCTAATAACTATTATATCTTCTTGACATTCCCCTCCTTAATGAGAAATGAATCATCATAATTCTAAAAGACGGCTTCATTTTTTAACTCATCTTACACTATCTCCTATACTTAACTTTATACTTACATAATTACATTACCAGATGCATGCATTAATATAATATATATACAAATTCTTGGTATCAGCAGAAATTCCAGTTCAGTGTCCAGGTTTTAAAATGTCCAATTTTCCTTTTAAGCCTCAAACTCTTGATAATGCATCTGCAAACAGGTTTTTTCTACCAGCAACATGTATAATCTGTAGATTAAATGGTTGCAGTAATACACTTCATCTGAATAGCCTTGCGCTTCTGTCTTGAAATTTGTCCAGAAACTTGAAAGGATTATGGTCTTTATAAACAATTGTTTCTGATGAATTGTTTGCCACATAGATTTCAAAATGCTGCAATGCTAACACCGAACCCAACATTCCCTTTTCAATCATTGAATATCTTCTCTGTTGTGCATTCAACTTCCGTGAAAAATACCCTATCGGTTTTTCAATTCCAGTGTCACCTTTTAACAGTACAGCCCTAATGCCCATATCGCTTGTGTCAATGGCCAACTTAAATTGTTTGGCGTAATTGGGTACTGCCAAAACTGGTGTTGTAGTTTATACAGTTTTCAAACTATCAAATGCCTTCTGATACTCCACTGTTCATTGAGACTTCTTGTTCTTTCTCAATAGTTCAGTCAGTGGGGCAAACACACCGCTAAAATTTGGTACAAATTTCTGGTAAAACCCATTCATGTTCAGAAATCTCAAAACTTCTCATTTTGTTGTAGACACTGGGAAATCCACAATAACTTTGACGTTCACATCTCTTGGAGCCACCTTACCATGATCAATGGTATGGCCTAGATACGCAACATGCGTTTTTGCAAATTTCACTTTTAGCCGAGTTCATCATCAAATTAGCTTCTTGTAATCGAGTAAGTAATCCTTCCAGATGTTGGTAATGCTGCTCCCACATCTGAGTGAAAACTGTTAAGTCATCAATGTAAACAGCACAGTTGCTTGTACCTGTAGTTACTTTGTTTGTCATTCTTTGAAATGTCGCAGGATCATTCTTTAAATTTATATAGTCCATTTGGCATCACAAAAGCTGATATCTCCTTTGCTCTCTCCAGTAACAGTACCTGCCAATATTCTTTCAGCAGGTCAATCTTTGTGATAAATTTTGATTGTCCCTCTTTCTCAATACAATCCTCCAACCATAGTATAGGATAGGAATCTGCTTTTGTCTCCGCACTCACCTTTCGATAGTCCAACCACACTCTTTGTGTTGCATCCGGTTTCGGTAGCAACACAATAGGTGAACTCCAGTTACTGCAACTTGACTCAATGATATCATTTTGAAGCACAAAATCAATTTCTTTCTGTACTTGTGATAATTTTGCTGAATTTAATCTATAAGGATGTTGCCTTATCGAAAATGAAACTGCTACAGACACATCATGTATAGCTAAATTTGTCCTGTCCAGGTTATTTCCACAATTAGCTTTGTGCGACTGCAACAGCTTTTCCAAATCATTTGACACTTGTCTGGAAGGTAACTCAATATTACATTTAAGTTTTCAATTACCCCTCATTATCCAATTTGATTAGAAGAAAATCAATTTCAGACTTCTGCACTTCTACCTCTTTCTCATCATCTACCACCATTAATACTTCCTTTTGGTCCTCTTCCCTGTCAAAGTACTTCTTAAACATATTTACATGACACACCCTCTGCTTCTTTCTTCTATCTGGAGTATATATTAAGTAATTTGCTTCACTCAATTTTTTTTCAATCCTGCAAGGCCCACTAAACCTTGCCTTTAATGAGTCACTCAGTACTGGTAACAGAACTAGCACTTTCTCTCCAGCAATAAAATTGTGAACTTTAGCTTTCTTACCTGCCTTTACTTTCACACTTGATGTGATATCTTTATATGTTCCCTAGCCAACTCATTTGTTCTGTCCAATCTCTCTCTGAAGTTTGAATCATAATTCAGGAACCAATTTCTCATAAATCAATTTCAGTGGTCTCCTTCCCTCATGACCATAAACTAGTTCAAAAGGACTAAAACCAGTGTATGCAATAGGAGCGTCTCTAATAGCAATTAACAAGAATTGAATTCCCCTATCCTAATCCTGTGGATAATCCTGACAGTACGCTCTTATAGTTTTTAAAGTTTGATGCCATCTTTTCAAAGGGGCCTCCCAAGGGGCGCAGGGCCAACAGGAGGTCAAAGGCGGAAGGGGCCACAGAAGACGCCACTATCCTGCTGCCAGGGTATACAGGCGGCGAAGCAGCTACCTCAATATGTCTGAGGTGCAGTGCCGAAGGAGGCTCCATCTCTCAAGGGAGACAGTCACCTCCATCTGTCAAATGATAGGCCCTGAGATCTGTGCAAACTGTGTGGGTAGGCACCCCATGCCAGTGGCGCTAAAGGTCACGGCTGCCCTCAACTTCTATGCCTCTGGCTCTTTCCAGGGGTTGGTAGGTGATCTTTGCAGAGTCTCCCAGTCAGCTGTCCGCACTTGTGGATCTTCAGCACATGCCAGGGCTGCAGGCTCCATACTCGACACCTGAGTGCTAAATCTGCCTGGATAGTAACATTAACTAAGGCCCTTGTCAATAAAGCTCAACTTCAAACTACTCACTCATAACATTATAGGTTCCCGTCCACCTGCACAAGTAAGGAATCACCCTGAGGCATGGTTACATATCAAAATTTAATGAGATTACTAAAGTATCTTCAGAAACTAAAAAAAATGTGTTGCAGGTCACACCACGTTTTAAATTAACTAAAATGGGGCAACATAAAAGCACCACTGGTGTGCCCAATGTGCCTTAAATTTATGCTTACGGATGCTACGTCTAGATACTGTCCCCTCGCTGGCACTGGCATCTGAGACAGCCTGCTCACTTTGCTGTCCTGTTGGCCTTGGCGGCCGTTCTCTGACCCGTGGAGCCAATTCCACAGCTGGCTTCTCCAGAGTCGCCGCAGCCTTATCATGGTCACTGGAGAGCTGCTGCGCTCATCCGGAGCGCCCTGAGAGGAGCCCGCAGAGATGACAGGCAGCTGCTGCACCGACGTGAGGTCACTTCAGACCTCCCTGCCCACTGTAAATGGATGGGCAGCAAGCTGGGATACTTGGTGCCCAAACCATCTCCCACACAGGCAATGACCAGCTGAGGTCAGTGCCACTGTGAGGGCTTGCAGGTCCGAGCACAACCCCACAAGGCCCTGATTGTTCTCCTGGAGGAGCCTCTCCACGAGAGTCGCCACCCTTTCCATGGAGGAAGCATGGCACTTGGCCATGAGGCTGATTGCACCGGTGATGCTTCGCATGGACTCCTCCAGCACGGGCATCATGCCACGCATAGCCTCATATATTTCTGCCAGATCCTCCCACATACCCTGCTGCACCTCTAGCATTTACTGCCTCATGGACCACTCCAGAGGCACATTATCAGCCACCGACCGAGCGTGTGCCTGGTCCCTAGCAGTCCTCCGACTGCCGATGCTTTGGGCACCCTCTGTCTCTGCCCGCACCTCAAGCAAACGTGAAGTGTCTTCACCGCTGTGCCCTGGGACATTAGTCGAAGATCTAATTCCTGGGCTGGTGCCTGCCTGGCAGAGATGGTGTGAAACTGGTGAGTCAATTTCCCCTGTGCCCTCAGGTGTCAGAGGTGGACCCTCTGCCTCCTCCTCCCGGCCCTGCTCTGGTGGTGCTGAAAGAAGAACAAGGACATTTGATTAGTTAGAGTGCAGACAATGTCATTTTGCATGCCGGTCCCCTGGATCATTATGTGCTCATCCTTCCATAATCAGTGGTCAACCCATGTTGAAAATTTCAATCACTGAGCATTCAGAAGTGCCATGGCTGCTGGGACACACATGGTGACCTGAGTGCTCGGCAAACATACCTCCCCGTGGTACCCCAGCCTCACCGCCACTGGTGGACCTAGGCGTATGGCACCTCTTCAGATCCATGGCCTGCTGTTGAAAAGGAGTCAAAATGGCCAACTGGGCCTGGTCTCCCCCAGTCTGCTTCCGCTCGGTGGAATTGTGTGCAGTCTTCTGAAAGGGAGAGAAGAGCATTGATTAGTCCAACCTGTACCTGGATTCCCATCACAGCCCTGTCAACCCAACCAGAGTGGGACATTGCAGGGCTCTAGTTCTTCGTTACCCCGCAGCTGCTGCACACTCAAGCAAAGAAGCCAGGGCTGAACCTCCTTGCCCAACTGCTGCCTCCTTCAAAAGTGTAACCTTGCAAAGCAAGGAGGCACAAACACGTGGAACACAAAGGCCAGCAGATGGATTGGTGCCCCGCCACCTGGTAGCTCCCTTCCCAGCATGTTAGCACCCTGACTTTGACATACTTCCCAGTTCCAGCACTATGCCTAGGTGCAGATCCTTGAGTTCCACCCCCATTCTATACTCTGGGTGTTAGTGTCACACATGCTGTGGTTGCAGAACCCACCGTAGCTCAACCCTCTCACAGTGAACTAGACATGGGCAATATCTGCTGCTCCACCCAGTGAGACATGCCGTGAAGGATTCAATGCCATAACTGTACTCAGAGTTGCTGGGGTTGTGGGGGGTGGTGGGGCTTGGGGGAAAGGGTGACGGCTGCATTAAGTAACCTCAGCCAACATGGTACTCACCCTTCCCGAGCGCAGGAGGTCATTGAATCTTTTTTGGCACTGGACCCATGTGCGTCACACCACATCATGGGAGCTCACATTCTCGGCCACCTCCTCCCACGCACATTTAGTCAGGTGCGGAGGCCTCCCGTCCCTCGGAAACAAGACCTCCTGCTGTGCTGCCACCTCCACTAGGAGGGCAGCTAGGCACTCATCCACGAACCAAAGCGTACACTGCCCCGCTGGCCTACCCTCCGGCCTGGCCTGCCCCGCTGGCCTACCCTCTGGGACTTGCATGCTGAACAGAAGCCCTCTGTTGAGCCCTTCTGCCGGCCATTGTGAGCAGCCTTCCAAATGCTGCCAGGCCTCATTTAAACAGGCCGCCAGGTCACCACTGGACCAGGCGGTCTATGCATGCCCACCGCCGCCCGCCCATTCCCCGCTATTTTCGGGAGCCGAGAAATACGCTGGATGGGCCTTAATTGGCCCACCCGTGTAAAATGGGGGCGCAGACCCGATCACGGGCAGCAATCGGGTCTGCGCCTGCTCCAGCTCGGCCTGCCAGACATGGGGAATGTTCTCCCCATAGACTTAAACAGACACCAGGCAAAGCACATTTTATCTTACGAATTCAAAATGAGGTTCCTTTCAATTTGGTTCCTTTGCAGACAGCTGTAGGCTTACAGTCAGCATCTCTCTGACTTATACACCCAAAACTCTTTTTCTGTATATACTTAGTGTTCCCTTTAATGTAAATTCTCATTGTATCACCAGGTCCTTTGAACTCCACCTCTTCTAACAATAAAACCTCTTTCACAGTACCAATTTTATTGGCAATATAACATTTGCTTGGCATCTCCTAGCTAGGTGCAAGGTTTTACCCCCAGCCTTTGAATGGTTTATTCAACAAAATTAAAATGTACCTGGTACCTTACTGTTTAACATCTCAAAACTACTCTTTCAAAGCACCCACAGACTAGCCGGCTTTAATCAAATCAATACACACACACTCACACCCACAGACACAGACCCTACTGCAAGTCCACTTTAAAATTATTTCCAATAACATTATAGAAACATAGAAAATAAGAGCAGGAGTAGGCCCTTCGAGCCTGCTCCGCCATTCATTATGATCACAGCTGATCATCCAACTCAATAGCCTGCTCCCGCTTTCTCCCCATACCCTTTGATCCCTTTCGCCCCAAGAGCTATATCTTCCTTCTTGAAAACATACAATGTTTTGGCCTCAACTACTTTCTGTGGTTATGTAAATTAATATCTTCATGACAGTGTATAACATGGGAAAACGTGAGGTTGTCCACTTTGGCAGGAAGAATAGAAAAGCAGAATATTATTTAAATGGAGAGAGACCGCATAATGTTGCAGGCCAAAGTAGAACAAAGCTGCAATATAAAATTAGGGATATTTGAATCTCTCAGTGGGCCAGGTTTTCTCAGCCTCTTGGAGATAGATCTGGAGGGGAGGAGGTGCTGGGAAAATAGGGAGGCACATGTTGAGGTGGGGAAGGCTCGGACCATGGTTGACTGCCTATTCCGTGGAGGCAGGCAGTCAATTAGGACAATTGGAGCCCCATTTAGATGCCATTTTGCAATGGTGTTGGTATTTTCCCACCCTCAGAGCATCCCATGTCATGTGCAGAGCCTGCTAGATCATTGGAGGTTGCCTCCCAGTGGCAGAAGATGACATTTAGAGCTGGAGGCTCCATGCACCATTGACATTGTTGCAGGAATCAAAGTCTTCAAACTTGTCCATCAATGCTCCAGTGAAGGAGTTTCTCCTCACCCCAATGACCCTACTAGCTTTGTGCCTCTTTATTTAATGACTTCTCAGCAAACTATCAAGGACACTCTCCCACTTACCTGCGTGTTTCAGCAGCCTCCTGGCGAGGCTGCCAGCCTGACATCACTGCAGGCCCATGATTGGGCCTCTCACTTCACAGAATCACAGAATTGTAAGCGCAGAAGGTAATTTGGCCCATCATGTCTACACCAGCTCTCCAACTGAGCATTATGACTTAGTGCCATTCTCCTGACTTTTCCCCCTAACCTTGCACATTGTTTCTATTTAACTAATCATCTAACGTCCTCTTGAATGCCTCTTTTGAATGTGTCCCCACCATATTTCCAGGCAGTGCATTCCAGACCTGAACCACTCGTTGTGTGAATAAGTGTTCTCTCACATCACATTTGCTTCTTTTGCAAATCACTTTAAATCTGTGCCCTCTCGTTCTCGATCCTTTTATGAGTGGGAACAGCTTCCCCTGTCTACTCTATCCAGCCTCGTCATGATTTTGAACACCCTTATCAAATCTCCTCTTAGCCTTCTCCTCGCCAAGGAGAACAGTCTCAACCTCACCAATCTATCATCGTAACTCAGGTTTCTCATCCCTGGAACCATTCCTGTAGATCTCTTCTGCACTCTTTCCAATGTGTTCACATCCTTCCTATAGCATGGCATCCAGAAGTGTACACAACACTCCAGCTGATGTCTAACTAGTGTCTTTTATAAGCTCATCATTACCTCCCTTCCTTGGCCCTCCCCCTTCGCTGGTCCACCCACCATCCTTAATTGGACAGGATGCCAGGAGGGACCCCTGGCTACGTCCAGGAGATTATGTTTGATGCCTCACCATGGCCACTTCCAGGTTTGTAACCTGCAATGAAGGCTGACATTGGGATCATGACATGACTGGGAAAATCCAGTCCACTTATCCCCATAACCGATCACATACTCTAAAGGTACCTAGTGTTGAGGCTTGGGAAGGTTGTTACTCTTCTTTGTTGTGGACTACTATGTGGAGTTAGAGGGTGAAATAATTTATTTGAGTTGGTATCATTTTTGGTACCAACACTTGATTGTAAGACAAGAAATATGCAAATTATTTGGAAAAAAACCCGTAGATATAACACCTTGTGGAATCCTGAAATTTTGTTGTTAGTCTCTAAGCATTTAAAGCTGTTCACATATGGATTCAAGAGATATTTACTCTGGATTCATACTGGGCAAACACCTCATTACATCAGTATAACTGCTAAACTGGAATGACTCTGAAGTGCTGCATCTATGGAACCCACTTAATTTAGATCCCAGGGGTTGTCATTAGGAGGTAGATGCTGGTGAAAAAGTGTTTTTGTTTTGTCTTTCAGTTGTCTTGTTTGATCTCATTTTAAGCAATAAGAGATCTTATAGCCCCTTTCCATTTCTGCTTTGTAGTTCAAACCATTTTCAAATACTTTAGGATATATATTTTCCCTGTGTCATCATGATAGCTAAAAAGTAATGGAACTAATGTTATGACAAAATAACAGTTGACATTTCTTTCATTATCAATTAAGTATCAGCTTTGCTTAGAGTTTGATTCTGGTAAGATGATGAATGTACAGTAACTCTTACCCTCCTGCGCGCACACCCCCCCACCCCAAACTTTGAATGCCATGTTAAAGCACTGTGTTGATAAGTATCAGCAGCTTCCCTGGACTGTCATATGGGACAAGCGTATCCAATTAAAAATGGATGAGATCGACATAGCGAGTGATTATTGTTGAAAAAAATACTCATTGGTCTAAATCTGGATGATGTAGGAATTACAATTGTGCCTTAGGAACAGGAGAAGGTCATTCAGCCCAACAAGCCTGCTCCACCATTTAATACGATCATGGTGGATCGAACATTTTAATGCCTTTTACCCACACTGTCCCCATAACCCGTTACGTTATTGTTAATCAGAAATCTATCAATCACTACCTTAAATACACTTAATGGACAGAATTTTCCCAAATTTGTACTAAATGCGATAGTGGGTGGGTAAAACGGCATGCTGTCTGCTGACGGCAATGTGGGTTTTCACACCATATCGTCACAAGCCTGCATCGTTATTTATGCACTCCCGGGAAACATGCCGTTTCCATGGCGGGCAGGCTCTCTTTTGCCTGCCCACCATCATCCCGCCATTACATCACGCTAGGCGCCATGTTTAAAGACCAGCCGCAAGCACAGTCCTCATTGCTTCCAGCTCACCACTGCTGCCCAGGAGACATGGCCTTCAAAGGCAACAAGACTACATCCTCCCAGCTTAATGATGGGTCCATCGAGCAACTGCTGGATGACGTGGAGGCCCGCCAGGATGTCCTGTAGCCCACTCTGGCCACAGGATGGGCAGCAGCATGACCAACCCGGCTTGGGAGGCAATGGCAGCAGTGGTCAGCGCCAATGCCCTTCAGAAGAGGACAGCCACCCAGTGCTGCAAGAGGATGAATGATCTTCTCTGTTCCGCCGGGGTGAGTCACTCTTTTCATCACTCTCAGTGCACACACTCACAAACCAAGCACACATCCACAGGGTCGCTCACTCACTGCAGGTTCAAGGGACATCACCATTCACTTTCTCACACTCACGTCCTCATCCTGTCCATCTGGCCTGTTACACTTTCTCCATCTCTATTCATGCAGGACAAGCTGGCACACAAAGGAGATAGGTCACAGACCGGTGGCAGGATGCCCGAAATCAAGGTCCTCCCGGACTTTGAAAACAGAGCCCTCTAGCTGGCTGGCAAGGATCTGGATCGGTCCTGTGCTGACGGTGTGATCAGTGCTGCTCTACCAAGTGAGGATCCAGCAGGGCAATGTCCATTAGACAACCATCCCATGAGTGATGTGTCCTCTTTCACAGGCCACTGCCATGCACTAATAATCTCCCCTTACATTTGCAGGCACATCTGCCAAACAGCTAACAGAGTCCATGACTCAGGACCTCCAATCTAGTCCCGAAGAAACCTCTGAAGAGGAATCTGGAGGTACCCTCCCTGAAGTCCCATCACAGCACTCACCCACAACCTCCACCAGCGCAGAGACACACACCTCGGTGGGACCTGGCTTTAGAGTAGCCCTGGGATCACAATCTGGTGAGCATGTCGCATTGCCTAATCCACTGCAGGCAGCGGCATGGATTTCCCAGGTGTCTGGCACTCGGAGGAATGTTGGAGGCCAGAACGTTGCTGAGTCTGAGTCAGATGACGAGCCTCTGGACTCAGTCATGTCACAGTTGCTGGAGCTGCAAAGGCAAGCTTGGGAACATTGGGAAGGGATGCCCGCTGCACTCCTTAGAATGCAAGGCACGATGGAGGAGTCTGTCCACCTTCACTCTGAGATGATAGCGCCGGCATGCGAATGCACTGAGGTCAACACTGGTAGGGTGGGCAGCCGCCATGGGGAGCTTGGACCATGACTCCACTCCTGCACTGCTGCCCGGGATCAACTCCATCACTGATGCCAAAGTTGGCCTCCAACAGTGTGTACACGAGAGGGGTGCCGGGCAGCTTGATCTCACTCCAGCTACCGCTGCTCCTCAAGGTACCAGCCTGGGGCCACCGGGCACCCATAGGGAGGAGAATCCACAATTTCACACTCCGGGCCCATCCATCCAGGTGATTCCGAGACTGTCCGGCCCATTCAACTCCCCTCTTCCTATGACCTCAGTAACTCTAGCTCCACAGGCTGAGGAGGGTCCACTGCCACACAGGACCCTGAAAGCAGGCCGGGACCCTCCAAGTCTCAGCTCTTCAGAGGATGCCCGCCAAAGTCATCACACACACACGGCGTCACAGACAGCAGGCTGCCTCCACCACTGCTGTAGATATTTAGGGAGCACCAAAACGTAGTGGAAGTGTTGGGAAAGTTAAGGAGAATTATTTGCACAGCCTGGGCACGGGTGTTGAGTACTTGTACATACTGATCATTGTTGTCAGTAAACTGCCAAGCATGTCTCCCTGCCTATGGCTCCTTGTTCTGATGAGCAGTGTTCTTGCCATTCAGGTGTGAAACCTTTCTGAACATGATAAAGGCAGGTGTCTCAGTCCAGGGCCTCTTCCCTGTGCTCTGTGCAGCCTTCAGACCAAAGTGATGGTCTGGCCTAACACTCCCTGGAGACATTACTGATGCCTGCACATTGGCAGTGCTCGACATTCTGCCAGAAAGTAGTGGGCAGGCACCACAAAGCTCTCTGATTCTCTCGGTGTGTTCTCAGTAACTTTATGGAGGGACTGGCCCCCATCTCACCAGCATCTGTGGTCAGTGATGCTGTGCTCCAGCTCCTGAAGGGCTCAGGTGGTGAAGGCGGACAAAGGGTCAAGTGCTTCTAAAGGTTCATGGCTGCAACTCTATCATATGACGCTGATAATGGAATGCAAGTGAAGCTGCCCTCGGCCAGATAGGAGTCAGACTTTCTCAGAGGCTATGTGAAGATTTATGGAATGTCCTTAAAGCCTGTCATTTTCATCCTCCTGCAATCAAGCAACTATTAGGGCCCCCACTGCATCTCCATGACAGGAACATTCTCACAAAGGGAATTCACACTGCGATAAGCCAGACTGGAGTCAAATGTTCACAAATGCAATGTGAGAATCTATGTGAAGGGTCACCTCAATGCATGCCATCTTCATCCTCCACAAATCTAGTAGCTATGAGGGCCGCCCGAGCATGCCTGCCTCATTGAGCCAGTGCAAGTGCCTCAACCCCATTATCTGAGGACCTCCTCAGCCTCATCCCGTTTGGCGCCCACCTCATTGGAGGAGACTGCAGCTCCGCCATCTCCTCCTCAACCATCTCCTGTCCAGGGATCTGTGACCGACTGAGCATGTACGCGTTGTGCGCACTCCCTGGAAACTGTACACACACTTGCAGGATGTGTTTCTGGTGGCCACGCACCAGCTGCACATGCAGCAAAGTAAGCCCTTGTGGTTGATGTAGTTCATCGTGTGTTGCAACGGAGACCTGAGAGTACAGCCAATTGCTCCCTATACCTGAGATCTGGAAAAATCCAATTGCTTTTACTGTCCTGTTCCTGGGCAAAATGCACAAAGTTGTGTGTCCTCATGAAGATGGCATCCAGGACCTCATGGATGCATTTGTGGGTGGAGGCTTGAGAGATCCCACAGAGTTCACCTGTGGAGCCCTGAAAGGAGCCACTGGCATAGAAATTGAGTGTCGCGGTCACTTTCACAGCCACTGGCAGTGGATGCCCTCCATGTCCCCATGGTGCCAAATCCTGCTGTAAATGGCAGGTGTGAGCAACCTGTTCCCTAGACACGCATAGTCTTTGGTGACACAGGTTATCGGTCAGCCGCAGGAGTGAAAGGTGGTGTCTATAGATCCTAGGTGTCACCAGGTGCTGACGAGCGACGGCTTGCTGTGGCCTTTGGGCGGTGTGTGCGGGAACCCCAGCCACCCCTTCTTGAGGTTGCTGCTCCTCCCTCTGCACAGTCAGGAGCCTCTGTCGCTCTCTTCTCCATCTTCTTCGTGCTCTTTGGCCATCAAGCATACAGCTTGTTTACCAGGCTTCATAATCTGATGTATTCCTCCTGCAGGATGAAAGAGAGAGACACTTGGTTAGCATGAGTGTACGAAGAACCTGTCCTGTGCCGACCCCTTTACGCTTCCTCAGAGTGTTGGCTACCACTTGGATGGCCAGAGATTAGTGCGCAGCATGGCTGCCCTGTTAGCTTGAATCATGGAGGTCCCGGTTTGGACCCGTCTTGGGTCCAAACCGGGATGCTGACATTGCAAGAGGTTGTGAGCACCTCCAGCAGTGACTGCTACATGGCGAGCTTTGGCAAGGAGATTGTACAACATGTGCAGTCCAACTGCTCTGCAGTCCACTAAATTGCTAATGGATTTGCAGACATTGCTGAGGGGAGGGGGCGGGGTTGGGTGGGGTGGGTTCTGCAGAACATGATGGAACTTTGATGCCTCTGTGTTCCTTGAGTGGGCAGATAAGTTAGGAACCTGGCCCCAATTATATCAATGTGGCTGTGCCTGAACTGTCTCAGTTTCAGAGGAATGGTCACTTTCTACAAGTTTTCCGAATGTGTGGCCACTTCTCTTGCCCACCCTACACCCCACCCTGAATATACTGGTGCTATATTCGGCCCCTGATACCTCCACTGCCACCAGTCCGGCAAGGTGGCACTTAACCCCAACCCCCCGGCGAAGCCTGCAAAGCAACAAATGACCCTGGCGAGCTCTGCAGAACATTGCTGTGCACTCACCTCCAGTTCACGCAAAGTGCAGGCCACCAAGTGCACGTGGCCTCAGTGCTGTTGTGAAACATGTCGGCGTGCTTTCCCACCGACATGGATGGACGATCCAGCAGGGCTGCAAAAGCCTGGCGGGACGGCCTGATAATGTTATGTTGATGTATTATCATGAGGTTCCCGATGACCGATGGCAGGAAACGGGATCCACCGTCGGCAGGCTAAGTGGACAATCGTGACCTGCCTAACCACCATTGTGAAACCGATCGTGCCATATTGCCTGCTCATGCCACCTATCACGCTCGCTGCCAGTGGGCATGGAAAATTCTGCCCAATGACTGAGCTTCAATGGCCATTTAAGGGTGGAGAATTCCAAAGATTCACAACCCTCTGAGCAAATAAATTTCTCCTCATCTTGCTCTTAAGTGGCTTGCGGCTTATTTTGAAATTGTGTCCCCCGGTTCTAGACTCCCCAGCCAGGGGAAATATCTTACCTGCATCTACCCTGTCTATTCCTTTAAGTATATTGTAGGTTTCAATGAGAAAACTTCTCATTCATCAAAACTCTTGAGCATCCTGGCCCAGTTTCCCCAATCTCTCTTCATAAAACAATCCCACCATCCCTAGAACAAGTCTAGTGAACCTTCATTGCCCTCCATCTATGGCAATAATATCCTTTCTAAGGTAAGGGGACCAAAGCCGCACACAGTACTCCAGGTGCGATCGAACCAAGCTTTTATACAATGGAGGCAGGACTTCACTACTCCTGCACTCAAATCCTCTTGCGATAAAGGCTAGCATTCCATTAGCCTCCCTAATTGTCTGCTGCACCCTGCATGTTAGATTTCAGTGACTTATGGACAAGAACACTCAGGTCCCTTTGTACATCTACACTTTCTAATCTCTTACGAATTAGGAAATACTCTGCACATCTGTTTCTTCTACCAAAGTGGATAAGCTCACATTTTTCCACATTATATTCCATCTGCCGTGTCCTTGCCCACTCACTAAGTCTGTCCAAATCCTCCTGTAGCCAGCTGCTTTACATCTTCCTCACAACACACATTCCCACCTAACATTGTATCATCCACAAACACTATCCCCACATCCAAATCATTGATTTATATTATGAACAATTGGGGCCCAAGTACTGATCCTTGCGGTACCCCACTAGTCACAGCCTGCCAACGTGAGAATGACCCGTTTATTCCTATTCTCTGTTTTCTGTCTGTTAGCCAATTCTTAATCTGTGCCAGTAAATTGCCTCCTATCCCATGTGCTTTGATTTTGCTAATCCACCTCTTGTGGGGACTTTTTCAAAAGCCTTCTGAAGTTACCAGTATACTACATGCATCAACTCTCCTTGATCAATTTTGTTAGTAACATCCTCAAAAAAAGTAACATCCTCAAAAAACTCCAACAAGTTCGTCAAACATGATTTCCCATTTGCAAATCCATGCTGACTATGCTCAATCAGATCATGATTATCCAAGTATCCATTTATCAAATCCTTTGTAATAGATTCTAGCATTTTCCCTACTACTGATGTAAGTGGGGTGACATTTGCTACCTTCCAATCTTCAGGAACCATTCCAGAGTCTATAGAATTCTGGAAGATGATCACCAATGCATCCGCTATGTCTAAAGCAACCTCTTTCAACAGTCTGGGATTCAGAATATTAGGTCCCGGTGACTTATCAACTTTCAGTCCCATTAATTTCTCCAATATGACCTTACTTATACCAATTCCCTTCAACTCATCATTTTCCCTAGTCCCTTGGATCTCTAAATCTGGGAGAGTTCCTGTGTCTTCCTGAGTGAACACAGACACAAAGGGCAGAATTTTCCGTGCCCGCTGGCGCTAGACATGATCAGTGGTGTGAGCGGACAATACTGCATGATCGGTTTTACGATGGTGGGAAACCAGATAGCGATTGTCCACTCAGCCTGCCGATGGCAGGCCACTTTTCCTGCCATTGGACATTGGAAACCTCATTGTAATACATCAATATATCATTATCAGACCAGCCAGCCGGAATTTTCCTCTCCTGCTGGATTGGGCATCGATGGGAAAACTTGCTGACGTGTTTCACAACAGCACAGAAAAAGTGTGCGCTTGGCGGCCTGCAATTTCAGGGGAGCTCAGAGGCAAGTACACAGTAACATTGGTGCAGTGCTCACCAGGGTCACCTGTTGTCTTCAAGTTTCTGGGGAGTCGGGGTTAAGGGAAGCCCTGCTGTTGAGGCAACTGGTAACGGGGTCTGGTGGGGCAACTCTGCCGTTGAATATTGCGCGCAAGCATTCAGGGTGGGGTGTAGGGTGGGCAAGGGAAGTGCCATGCTACGAGGACCTCCCAAGTGCACCTGCCTCAACTAGCCAGTACAAGTGCATCATCGTTGCCTCCAAGGACCTCCTCAGTCTCACACCCATCGCCATCCTCCTCATCGGAGGAGGCCTCCAGATCCTGCATCTCCTCCTCAGCCAGCTTGTTTCCCATTTCCTGCAATTGAGACAGTTCAAATGCAGCCACATTGATATGATTGGGGTCAGGCCCCTAGCTTATCTGCCCATTCAAGCAATACAGGGGCATCAAAGTGTCACGAAATGCTCCAAACCTTTTCACCACCAACCTTCCCCCCACACACCCACCCCGCCCCCCGGCACAGACTGCAAATTCATGAGCATTTTAGTGGACTGCAGAACAGTTGGACGACTACACACGTTGTACAATCTCCTTGCTAAAGCTGGCCATGGAGCAGTCAAGCCCCTTGCAATGTCAGCATCCCGGTTTGGATCAGTCTCCCTCCATGGTTCAAGCTAACAGGGCAGCCATGCAGCGCACTAATCACTGGCCATCCAAGTGCTGGCCAGCACTCTCTGGGAAGTGTTAAGGGGCCGTCACACTTAACCAGGACAGGTCTTTAGTACATCCATGCTAACCACTTGTCTTTCTCTTTCATCCTGCAGGAGGAGTACGTCAAGATCATGGAGCCTGGTGAACTAGCTGTATGCCTGTTGGCTTCCAGAGCATGAAGAAGATGGAGGAGAGGGTGATAGAGGCTCCTGACTGTGCAGAAGCAGGAGCAGCAACCTCAGGAAGAAGGGGTGGCTGGGGCTCCAGCACACGCAGCCCAAGAGCCACAATGAGCTGTCACTGGTTGGCGGCTAGTGACACCCTGGGTCTATAGACGCAACCTTCCATTCCTGCAGATGACCGAGAACCAGTGTTGCTGAGGACTGCACATGTCTAGGGAACTGGTGGGTCACATCTGCCAGCTACTGCAGGATTTGGTGCCATGGGGACATGGAGGGCATCCACTGCCACTGGTCATGAAAGTGACCATGGTGCTCAATTTCAATGCCAGTGGTTCCTTTCAGGGCTCCACAGGTTACCTCTGTGGCATCTCACAAGCCACCACCCACAAATGCATCCATGAAGTCACAGATGCCATCTTTGCGAGGGCACACAACTTTGTGCATTTTGCCAGGGACCAGGACATCCAGGGTGCAAGAGCGATTGGATTCACTCAGATCTCATGTTTCTCAAGTTCAGGGTGCGATCGACTGTATTCATGTGGCGCTCAGATTTACGTCACAACACCCAGTGAACTACATCAACTGCAAGGAGTTCCATTCGCTCAATGGGCAGCAGGTATGCGACAGCCAGAAACACATCCTGCAGGCATGTGTACGGTTTCCAGGATTGTGCACAACGTCTACATCCTCAGTCGGTCACAGATCCCTGGGGTCTTCCAGGGTCCACAGAAGCTGCAGGGATGGCTCCTTTGGGACAAGGGCTACCCGCAGAGGCTGTGGCTGATGACACTCATGCGGCGGCCTCAGACTGCAGCAGAACGGCAGTATAATGAGGCTCATGCCTTAGCTCACAAATTGGTGGAGCAGACCATCGGGATGCTGAAGATGAGGTTCCGGTGCCTGGACCGGTCTGGTGGAGCCCTGCAATACACTACCCAGAGGATGTCACACATTGTTATTGCCTGCTGTGCCCTTTACAAACTGGAAACAAGCTGGCTGAAGAGGAGATGCAGGATTTGGAGGCCTCCTTCGATGAGGAGGATGGTGATGGGTATGAGGGTGAGGAGGTCCTTGAAGGCAACAATGATGCATTTGCACTGGCTAGTTGAGGCAGGTGCACTCGGGAGGTCCTCATAGCTTCTAGATTTGTGAGGGATGATGATGACATCCAGTGAGGTGACTTCAGAGATCCTCATATCGCATCTGTGAACATTTGACTCCAGTCTGGCTTATGGCAACACGAATGCCCTCTGTGAGAATGTTCCTGTAACGGAGATGCAGTGGAGGCTATAGTAGCCACTCGATTGCAGGATGATGATGATGACATGTACTGAGGACACTCCATAAATCTTCACATAGCCTCTGAGAATTTATGACTCCTGTCTGGCTGAGGGCTGCTCGCTTTCGCTCTGTGATCAGGGTCATGTCATAGAGATGCAGCCATGAAACTTTAGAAGCATCTGATCCTTTGTCTGCCTTCAGCATCTGAGTCCTTCAGGAGCACAGCATCAGTGGTCACAAATGCCGAAGAGATGGGAGCCAGCCCTACGTTAAAGGTGCTGACGGCACATAGAGAGAATGAGAGAACTCTGTGGCGTCTTTCCACTACATTCTGGAAGCAACGACAAGCACCTTTGAGGTGCAGGCATCACTAATGTTTCTAGGGAGTGTGAGGTCAGACCATCACTTTGGTCTGGAGGCTGTACCGAGCACAGGGAAGAGGCCCTGGACTGAGACACCTGCCTTTATCTTGTGCAGAAAGGTTTCACATCTGCGTGACAAGAACACTGCTCATCTGAACAAGCAACCATAGGCAGGAAGACATTCTTGGGAGTTTATTGACAATAGTGAACAGTATGTGCAACTGGTTAATGCAGGTGCCCAGGCAGTGCAACTAATTCTTCTTAACTTTCCTAACCCTGCCGTTACATCTTGGTGCTCCACGGACATCCACAGCGGAAGTGGAGGCAGCCTGCAGACTGCAAAGCCCTGTCTGTGATGAACTCAGTGGGTATCTTCTGGAGGGCTGAGACTTGGAGGGCCCCGGCCTGCTTTCGGGATCCTGCTGTGTGGCTGTGGCACCCTCCTCGGCCTGTGGAGCTGGAGTTGCTGAGATGACAGGAAGAGGAGATTCAGGTGGGCCGGATACCCTCGGAGTCACCTGGGTGAATGGCACCGGAGTGTGCACCTGCTGATCCTCCTCCCTATGGGTGCCCAAGGGCCCTAGGCCTGACCCCTTGAGGAGAAGGGATAACTGGAGTGAGATTGGGTTGCCCTGCACCCCTCTTTTGTACACACTGTTAGAGCCCAACAATGGCTTTAACGATGGAGTTGACCCATTGCAACAGTGCAGGAGGGACGTCCTGGTCCAAAGTCTCCATGATGGCTGCCATCCTACCAGTGTTGACCTCGATGCGTTGGCATGTTGGCGCTTTCACCTCAGTCTGAAGGCAGATGGACTCCTCCATCATGCCTTGCAATCTGAAGAGTGCAGTGAACATCCCTTCTTGATGTCCCCGAGCTTGCCTTTGCAGCTCCAGCAACTGTGACATGATCACGTCCAGAGGCTTGTCATCTGCTACCACTGCCACCGCCTTCTAAGCTGGGTTAATGTTGTTGCTGCCCATCCTGCGGCCAGAGTGGGTGTAGAATACATTCTGGCGAGCCTCCATGGAATCCAAAAGGCGCGTGAGGGATGCATCGCTGAACCTGGGGGCTGCAGTCTTCATCAGTTTCAGGGCCATGCCTTCCGTGCAGCAGTGGTGGTCTGAGAGCACTGAGATGTATGCTCGCCGCTGGACTTTAAATCTGGAGCCCGGTGTGTTGCAGCGGCAGGGTGATGGCAGGCAGGTGAATGACAGCCCGCCCGCCATGGAAACGGTGTGCTTCCTGGGAGTGCATAAATAATATGGCTGGTTTGGGATGATAAGGCGTGAAAACCTGCCATCATGGCTGGCAGGTAAAATGTTGTTTAGTGCAAATCTGTGACGATTCTGCCCAAAGTAATCATTTAGTATGTCTGCCATTTCTCTATTCCCAACTATGAATTTTCCTGACTCTATCTGTTATGGACCCATCTTTATCTTAGCCAAACACTTCCTTTTGACATACCTACAGAAGTTTTTACAGTGTGTTTTTAAGGGGAAAATTGTCTCTCCATCAGGAGGTGGTTGTGCGGGGGTCGGTGGGGGTGGGCGCGGACCTGATCGGTGCCCCCGATCGGGTCCATGCCACCATTTTATGTGGGTGGGCAAATTAAGGCCTGTCCAGTGTGACATGCACCTGGAAGCGCTGAGTTGTGTGGGCAGGGTGGGGGGGGAGGGTTCCTTGAGTCAGAGCCTGCGCTCCTTCACACATGCACTTAGGGAGATTAGTTTAAGTTTTAAAAATTTTAATAAAGAAAAAACATTTTAAGACATATTGCCTCACGTGACAGTGTCACATCAGCTGGGACATGTCAATGAACATTAATGAAAACATTTATTTAATTTATAAACCCTTCATAAAACCTCATCCCGCCTGTGGATGAGGTTCCATGAAAAATGAGAAGGCCACCAGGGCTCTTTGCCTGCCCACCAACCTTAAGGTTGGACGGGGCAGCTCAGTTTATTAGTCTAATTGATATTTAAATGGCCTTAATAGGCCTTTGACAGTTCGGCGGACACGCAGTCGACTTAGCTGCGCGCCTGCTGAACTGAACATCTAAATGACGTGCAGTGATGTCAGGATGCCCGCCCGATATCACCGCACATCATTTTACATCTTGGCGAGCGGACCCCGCCCTCACTCGCCGAGCCAAAGATTTAAGCCAATGTCTTTTGCTAGATTGGATTTATAATCTATTGTCCCTTTTTTTTTTAACCAGCTTCTTGGTCTGTCTTTGCTATATCCTACAAATCTCCCAACCCTCAGGTTTACTTCTACTTCTGACAACCTTATAAGCCTTTTCTTTTAATCTTATACAATTCTTAATTTCCTGACTTAACTGACATTTTTTCCTTGAATGAAGCTATGGTTTTTTTTTAATTCATTCATGGGATGTGGGCATCACTGGCTAGGCCAGCATTTATTGCCCATCCCTAATTGACCTTGTTCAGAGCTCATTGTTGTGGGTCTGGAGTCATATGTAGGCCAGGCCAGACCAGGTGAGGACAGCAGATTTCTTTCCCTAAAGAGCATTTGTGAACCAGATGGGTTTTTATAACAATCGACAATGGTATTGGGTCATGATTAGACTTTTAATTCCAAATTTTTATTGAATACAAATTCCACTATCTGCAAGATTTGAACCTGGGTCCCTAGAGCATTGCCCTGGGTCTCTGGATTACTAGCCCAGTGACAATTTCTACTACGCCATCACCTCCCTCAAATAGTAATAGTTCTTTGAAGACTATCCATTGCCTATGTGCCTTTTAATGTATTAAAGTCATACCTTTTAATGTATTTTCCCAAACCACCTCAGCTAACTTGTCCCTCATGCCTTAATAATTTCCTTTATTCAACTTTAACACCCTTGCTTCAGAGTGAACTACCTCATTTTCAAACATAAAGTATAATTTTATCAAATGTGGTCATTATCCCTAAAGGTTCTTTTACAACAAGATTATTAATTAGCCCTTTTTCATTACATAATACTAGATCTAAAATAGATCTCCCCTTACTAAACAAATTCCTAATGTAGTTCTCCTAACCCAATCTAACCTAACACAATATCCAGCATCAACTCAAACACTCAAATTTAATTATGGCATAGGAATTCTGTTTGGCAAAGTTGAAGTATCCTTCCAGTGTTCCTGTGTGTACTGTTATTTTGTTTAAACTGTTTTGAATATATTAACAAAAATAGAGTTAGTGCTTATATATAAGCTTCATTGAATGGAATAATCTACTCTTACACCTCATAATTTCTTCACTGTTAACAAAAAAAAGAGCCTGGACATACCTGAATAAATTAAGCTATAATAATAAATAGCCAGGACAGTAGAAAGATTGATGTCAGATGAATGCAGCAAACATTTGAACTGTAATGTTGCAAAAAACCAATTACTGGAGTTTGTGAATATTTCATTTTTATTTGCAAAACCCTGACCAATATAACTTTATCTTTCATATCTGTCAAGCCTCTTCAGTTTAAGAGAGGCAACCTTGATTATCTGAAAATGCATTCATTTAAGCCTTTGTGCTGCCATTAGGAGTTGGCAAAATATTGAGTGAGGACGTACTGTGGATTCACATTTTTTTGGGGGGTAATTTCCATTTGCTGACTGATTGAATTAAACACATTTTCATCAGTTAAGTGTTCATTTAGGTGTTTGAAAATCAGCATTATTTCAAGTGAATTGTAATTGTCCAGTTTCTGCTATCAAACTTGTCTTTCATAAATTTGAGAGGAGGAAAATGGCTACCTGTGTAGCCATTCTATGATTCAAGGATGTTTTAATTCGTGGATGCAAAAATATTGAAATAATTGCAAAAGCAAACTATTTTTTTCTAAAGAGAAAGGGAAAATAGATCCCAATATAGCCATATAATACTGTTGTTTATTTCCTGTAGCTGCTTTAAATCTATCAAATAGATGCCCATACTAGTTTTTGACACAATTGCACACTCTGGGGTCAATGTTGAAGCCTTCAAGCCAGCATAAAGACCATGGTAATATGCCAGATGAGAATGACTTATCATCCTGTTCCCACCATCATCATTTCTGCCATATCTTTCCATGTCTCCCATGGAGCATCCCGATTTGTCAGGTGGTAGGGCATTGAAAATGCAAATAAGATTGTATAACATATACAGAGCTTTTATTTTGGAATACAACTGGGTCCAGAAGTTGGAGCGCTCCTTTGAGTTCTACAAAAATAGTGTGGATTGCTACTATAACCTGATGCCCCCTCCCCCACTGCCTACATGAATGCCCCTCTTGACCTACCTTGATTCCATTGGACTGGCCTCGAGACTACCTGATTTTGTACCAGCCTGGAGCCTGCAGCAGGATGCCAATGAGGCTTAGCTCTCAAAATAGAAAGGCAATCATCTTCCAAAATAAGACACACAAAATTAAGTTGGAGAAGGAGACTTTATTTTACAGCAAAGCTCTACAAATGCCACTTGCCATACCTTGACTTGTCAAGGAGTAATACTGTGCAGATTTAAGGGTTTGAATTTTCCTGGCCCCATGAAGATAGTGTTGGAAATTGTGGGGAAGACCATGGTGGGACCCCGGCCAAATTTCAAACTGAGGCTGTTAATGGGGTGATTAAAGGCGATTTTGCACAGCGATTTAAATTTTGTAGAAGTGCATGGGTTCCACAGATCTTGAGCAGCTCATCAACTCAAATGTGGTGAGAGCACAGTGGGAGATGGCTGTTGTCTGAAATGGCAATCATTAAGTTTCCAAGCAGGAAGGCTCAGGACTACCATTGTAGGGGACTGTACTTTAAAGGCATTGCTGTATGGCCAGTAACTAGAAGATTTTCTCCCATGGCTCCTGTAGTGAGCCCAGGCAGGCAAGGCATTGTGGGGTTGGGAGGGTGGGGAGGCAGGGGAAGGGACACTAATTGAGGGTTGAAGACTGCAAAGGGAGATGGGTGTCCTGCTCAGAGTTTGCCTTCTCCAGTCAAGAGGAAAATGAGAGAGTGAAATTTCATTTAGAAACGGGCTGCAAAAGGCAGAAGAGCACCAGCAGCATGACGCTGTGCTGGCACTGCATATGGAGGGTGCATGGAGGCGGTAAGACAGTTGGATGCTCAAATAAGACAGTATCCCATGCACAGGGTCTACAGATAACGAATCAGATTCACGGACCTGTCGAAGCACTAGTGTCTCTAAAGACTGCCAAAGAATGTTTATCAAGACTGGTGATTACTGACTTATGCAGCTTGCTGGAGGAGGAATTGAGGCAATTGGGATGTAATGGACAACCATTGCCTGTGGCACTGAAAGTGACTGTGGCACTCATCCTTTTTGCTACAGGGTCATTTGTGGGATCTTTTAATTCACAACCTACCACAATGTCAAGCAGGTGATGGATGCCTTGTTCACAAAGTCAGGGGACTACCGGCTTCAGTGCCATAGAGGATTCCCTCAGGTTCACAGGGTCATAGACTGCCTGCAAATGGCCATCAAGGCTCCCTCAGAGCAGTCAGGTGCCTTTGTCAATGTGTAGATTATGTGTAACTACCGTAAAAGGATCTTTCTAGTGTAAGCTAGGTTCCTAGAAGCTGCTATAACTCTTATTCTGAGACATTCCCAGGCATCTCAGTTATTCACACCACTGGAAAGCTTTTATGGATTGATCCTGGGTGACAAGGAGTATCCACTGAAGACATGACTGCTCACACCAATGTGTAACCCCACACTGAGGCAGAAGAGACAAACAACTTCAGCCATTTAATTCATCTAAATCATTCATCTAATGGCAGAGAGGAGTTGAACTGGTGCCAGACACTAAAGTTAGTGGTGTGGAGGATGAGGGGGCTAATGGGCATGCACATGAGGGGCTGATGGCTTTGGTTATTGACATGTGTGCAAGGGAAATTCGTGACTCCTTCATCTACAGTAGATTGAGCTGAGACCCTCTATGTCACCAATGGACCAGAACCAGTCACCCCGCTGTGGACCTCCTGCAGACCCTGCAAGAATTCCATCCCAAGTGCATCATTCATCTTTGCCCTACAGTCACTGGCACTCTTTCATGGATTTCAATTCCATGCCGTTGCATCTGGTCAGAGCCCTTGGGGAGTTAAATGTTGAAGTAAGGCATAAACCATATGTTGAGATGAACAAATCAAACACATGGTACAATACATGAAATAAAGGTAATCCTTTATGCGAATTGGCAGTGACAACTTCAGCCCTGATGATCCTGCAAAGTGCTCCTTACTAATATCTGGGGGTTTGTGCCAAAATTGGGAGAGCTTTCCCACAGACTAATCAAGAAACAGCCTGACATAGTCACTACTCATGGAATCATACCTTAAAAAATCCTGGGTCAAAATCCTGGAATTCCCTCCCTAACAGCACTGTAAATGTACCTACACCACATGGACTACAGCATTTCAAGAAGGCAGCTCATTACCACCTTTTCAAGGGCAATTAGGGATGGGCAATAAATGCTGGCCTAGCCAGTGATGCCCACATCCCATGAATGTTTTTTTTATTCAATATCCCAGACCCCACCAAAACTGCCCTTGTCCCACCGACAGGATAGACCCACCAGAGGTAGTGGCACAGTTGGGAGGGAGTTGCCCCAAGAGTTCTCCGCATCAACTCCGGGCCCCTAGAAGTCTTATGGCATCACATCAAACATAGGCAAGGAAGTCACCTGCTAATTACCACCTACCCATCATGCCCCCCACAACCCCACCCCCCACCACCCTCTCAACTGATGAATCAGTACACCTCCATGTTAAACACCATTTGGAGGAAGCACTGTGTGTGGCAAGGGCACAGGATGAACTCTGAGTGGGGGACTTACTGAGTCCTAAAGGACAAAGCTGCTAGACTGTGTCTGTGGCAGGTGCTGAGGGAACCAACAAAAGTGAATAACCTTCTTGACCTCGTCCTCACTAATCTACCTCTCGCAGATGCATCTGTCCTTGATAATATTAGTAGGAGCGACCACCGCACAGTTCTTGAGGAGATGAAGCCCCTTCTTCACATTGAGGATACCTTCCTTGATGTTGTGTGGCACTACCATCACGTTAAATTGGTTTAGATTTTGAACAGATCTAGCAACTCAAGACTGGGCATTGGTGAGGTGCTGTGGGCCATCAACACCAGCATAATTGTATTCAACCACAGTCTGTAACCTCATGGCCTGACATACCCCCCACCCTACCATTACCATCAAACCAGAGGATCAACCCTGGTTCAATGAAGAGTGCAGGAGGGCTTGGCAGGAGCAGCACCAGGTGTACGTAAAAATGAGGCGTCAACCTGGTGAAGCTACAACGCCGGACTACACGCATGCCAAACAGTGCAAGCAGCATGTAAAAGATAGTGCTAAGTGATCCCACAACTATTGGATCAGATCTAAGCTCTGCTGTCCTGCCACATCTAGGCCTGAATGATGGTAGACAATTAAAAAATTTACTGGAGGAGAAGGTGCCATAAATGTTCCCGTCATCAATGATGGGGAAGCTCAGCATGTCAGTGCAAAAGAGAAGGCTAAAGCATTTGCAACAATCTTTAGCCAGAAATGCCAATTGGGTGATCTATCTCGGCCTCCTCCTGAGGTCCACAGCATCATAGATGCCAGTCTTCAGCTAATTCGATTCACTTCACATGATATCAAGAAATGGCTGAAGTCACTGGATACTGCAAGGGCTATGGACTCAGGCAACATTCCAACAATAGTACTGAAGACTTATGCTCCAGGACTAGCACCGTTAGCCAAACTGTTCTAGTACAGCTAAAACACTAGCATCCACCCACCAATGTGGAAAACTGCCCAGGTATGCCCTGTCCACAAAAAGCAGGACAAATCCAACCTGGCCAATTGCCACCCCATCAGTCTACTCTCGGTCATCAGCTAAATGATGGAAGGGATTGTTGACAGTGCTATCAAATGGCACCTATGCAGCAATGACCTGCTCACTGACCCTCAGCTTGGGTTCTACTAGGATCACTCAGCTCCTGACCTTATTACAACCTTAGACTAAACATGGGCAAAAGAACTGAACTCAAGAGGTGAGATGAGATTGACTGCCCTTGACCAAGTGTGGCATCAAGGGGCCCTAGCAAAATTGGAGGCAGTGGGAATCAGGGAAAACTCTCCACTGATCGGAGTCATACTAGCACAAGGGAAGATAGTTGTGGTTGTTGGAGGTCAATCATCTCAGTCTTAGGACATCACTGCTGTAATTCCTTAGGGTAGTGTCCTAGGCCCAACCATCTTCAAATGCTTCATCAATGACCTTCCCTCCATCATAAGGTCAGAAGTGGGGATGTTTGCTGATGCTTGCACAATATTCAGCACTATTCATGACTCCTCAGATACTGAAGCAGTCCATGCCCATGTGCAGCAAGACCAGGACTACCTTCAGGTTTGAGCTGAGAAGTGGCAAGTAACATTTGTGCCACCACAAGTGTTAGGTAATGATCATCTCCAACAAGAGAGAATCTAACCATCACCCCTTGACATTCATTGGCATTACCCATTGCTGAATTCCGCAATATCAACATCCTGGGGGTCACCATCGACCTGAAATTGAACTAGACCAGTCATATAAATATTGTGACTACAAGAGTGGGGCAGAGGCTGGGCATTCTATGGAGAATGACTCACCTCCTGACTCCCCAAAGCCTGCCACATCTACAAGGCACAATCAGTAGTGTGATGGAACACTTTCCACTTGCCTGAATGAGTGCAGCTCCAGCAACATTATAAAAGACAACACGATCCAGGATTCAGCAGCCGCTTGAATGGCACCCGCTCCATCGCCTTCAACATCTGCTTCCTCCACCAACGACACACAGTGGCAACAGTGTGCGACATCTAAAAGTTGCACTTCAGTAACTCACCAAGGATCCTTCACCAACACCGTCCAAACCCTACAACCTCCACCACCTAGAAGGACAAAGGCAGAGATGCATGGGAACACGACCGCATACAAGTTCTCCTCTTAGCCACACATCATCCTGACTTGGAACTATATCGTTGTTCTGTCACAGTGGCTGGGTCAAAATTCTGGAACACTCTCCCTAACAACACTTGGGTGCACCTACACCACATGGACTGCTGTGGTTCAAGAGGACAGCTCACCACCACCTTCTCAAGGACAATTAGGGACGGGCAACAAAACTGCTGGCCTAGCCAGTGACACCCACATCCCATGAAAGAATAATCAAAGCCTAGGTGCTTTTATGTGCTTGCTTCCAGGAGCTCGTACTTTGCCCCTGCAGCAGAAACTGATGTAGGGGAAGCTTGCTGGCCTTGCTGCTTCCGTGCATTAGATGCCTATGGTGGATGATTTCTGGCTAGCAGAGCTCTTGAGAGGCCAGGTGCAGGGTGATCCATCTGCATCTGTGCAGGGACATACCCTCTCACTGATGTTGGAAGCAGCTCTTGAGCCACAGTCAGTAGGGCCAAAGGATTGCCGTCAAAGCTGGGGGCACCTTATGTAGAGCCCCCATTGCTTTTGGCCATCTGTTCCTCAACCCTTACATAGTCCATATACAACCTTCTGCTTACATGGAGCAGACCATGACCTGGAAATGGGTCTGTGTAATTCCGGACTATCATGCCAACACAGCACTAAATGCCAGTCAAGGTTGACATCATATTGTGGAGGCTGGTATGTGTCTTCCACATCCACTTACTGGCTTGATGCCCGTGGTTTTCTATGAGAGTCACCACTCTCAACAGAGGAGGCCCTGTGCTCATAAAACAGAGACATCACCGCTCAAGGCATGAATGGACTCCCCCATCTTGCGCGCTTGGGAGCGAACAGAATCTGGAAACTCTGGCAGACGTCCACATGTTTTCCGCTGCTGCTCTGTAAGCACTCACTTTGCTGATAGCCGCCAATGCTCACTACCTATGTGGAGCTTAGCATTGCTGGGCCTGTGCTCACTCCTCTGATGGGGCCTGGCCACAGCTGTCACTGCTTCTGTCACCTGTTCCTGCACCTGTATGCTGCGCGCAACAGCTGGTGCCACCCATTCTAACTGGCTGTCAGGCCCCACCAATATGAGTGTATTAATGCTGGTGGAGAGTGCCCTGCATGTGATGGCGCATCTTCAGATGGTATCGCCTCCTCTGAGGGCTCTGCTGGCCCCAGTGTCTCCTGCTATGCTCCCTCCAGCACTGACCTTCAGGGAAAGACAAATACACAGTTAACAATGTACATATGCTCCCCATTCCTCCTACCTGTACATGTTCTATGTGGGCTTCATATGATCATCATGGACCATAGGGGTGCCACTGAAAACACAACTGATAAGGATTGACATCTGCAGCCATCGCATCTCTTACTTTCTTTGGGCTTCATATCGACTCGGTCTCTCTGGTAGTCTGGCCCGCTGGCACCCTTCCAATCTCTATCACCACCTACTCCATCTGTATTATTGTTGCAAGGAAGGGCACACAACCATCTGGCTGTCTCCAATCCCTTGCATGATGAGCTCTCTTCTTCTCAAATGACACAAGGAAAGAGCATTAGATAATTCTCCTGCCTCTGCAATTTCCTTAAGGCTGTACCACTTTCAATGGCCATCACTGCAGCACTGAGAGGCCTGCTGCATGCTTTCATCCATACTTGGCACTGCATTGAGCACAAATGATTGGTTTTGGTCATCTTGTGTGATGCTACCCTTTGACTTGATGCATATATTGGTCTTTTTTGAGTCAATGTATGGTCATCCATGTTGCTGCTTGCCAGAATGCATGCCATTTACCTTGCCAGCCCTGTCTATAGCATTAAAACGCTTCTGGCACTGCACCCATGCTCATGCTACAACCATGTAGCTGCTCACTTTTTTGGCCACAACAGACATGCCATCTTCATGAGGCTGGCTGACCTCCACCCATCCCCTGGAAATTATACATTCTTTCCAAAACAGCCTGCAGGAGCACCTCCAGGGAGACGGCACTAAAGCATGGCACAACCTTTCCTCGCACTACAGTCATCCCTGCAGGCACTACCTTCTGCTGCAGCCAATATCTTGTGCAACCAGTTTGAAGACTGTGGACTGCTCTTAAAAGATGGTATCCTCATGCTTGTTGCTAGCACTGACTCCTGTCCGCTACCCGTTACTGGTCGGCTCCTCAGCAAGCCTGCTGTCACTTGGTTGTATTGCACAAGAGGTCCTCCCATCTACTCGTGTGGCACAAAATTCTGTAGTCTTACATTCCATCAAATCCATAGTTAGCCTCATTCACTTGTATATTTTGTGCAGTTTAGGCTCCTGGAAGCTTCCGTCTTGCGAGATGATGGATAGCACCATGGATAGTGGTGATCAGTTCTATGCTAAACTTTGCCTGGTTTGACTCAGGATCTTTACCCTGGCATGGCAGTCTCTGCTGCACTTGCTGCTTATGAAGGCAGTGGAAAGTACATGGTTCAATGGTCTTTGTTTTTTTCAGGTTAAGTAAGTGAGTTTGACAGACCAGCAGTGGACAAGGAGAAGCAGTTTGAGCATTCATGCTATTTCTGGCTATACATAAAAAAATCTTTATCTTTACGGATAGTAGTTGGGCAACTTAATGCTAGGTAATTAGTGGAGCATACGGGATTCATGGTCTAAACATGGAAGCTGAGAAAAATGATTGCTTTTATGTTTTGAGTACATTGTTGGACTTGAACAGTGTATTTGAATGGAATAGTGCCTGAAATAGAGTCATAGAGTTATATAGCACAGAAACAGGCCCTTCAGCCCATCGTGTCCATGCTGGCCATCAAGCACCTATCTATTCTAATCTCATTTTCCAGCACTTGGCCCGTGGCCATGTATGTTGTAGTGTTTTAAATGCTCATCTAAATACTTCTTAAATGTTGTCAGGGTTCCTGCCTCTACCACCCCCTCAGGCAGTGAGTTCCAGATTCCAATCATCCTCTGGGTGAGAAAATCTTTCCTCAAATCCCCTTTAAACCTCCTGCCCCTTACCTTAAATCCATGTCCCCTGGTGATTGACACCTCCGCTAAGAGGAAAAGTTTCTTCTTATCTACCCTATCTATACCCCTCATAATTTTGCATACCTTTATCAAGTCCCCCCTCAGCCTTCTCTGCTCTAAGGAAAGCAACCCTAGCCTATCCAGTCTCTCTTCTTAGCTGAAATGCTCCAGCCCAGGCAACATCCTGGTGAATCTCCTCTGCACCTTCTCTAGTGCAATCACATCCTTCCTATAATGTGCGACCAGAACTGCACACAGTACAGCAGCTGTGGTCTGACTAGCATTTTATTCAGCTCCAACATAATCTCCCTGCTCTTATATTCTATGCCTCAGCTAATAAAGGCAAGTATCCCATGTGCCTTCTAACCAGCTTATCTACCTGGACTGCTGCCTTCAGGGATCTATGGACATGTACACCAACGTCCCTCTGATCCTCTGTACTTCCTAGGGTCCTACCATTTATTGTGTATTCCCTTGCCATCTTAGTCCTCCCAAAATGCATCACTTCACACTTCTCAGGATCAAATTCCATTTGCCTCTGCTTTGCCCATCTTACCAGCCTATCTATATTGTCCTATAATCCAAGGCTTTCCTCCTTACTATTTATGACACCACCAATTTTATTGTCATCTGCGAATTTACTGATCATACCTCCGATATTCAATGTTTGTTCACTACAAACAGCAAGGATGGCAGCACTGATCCCTGTGGTACGCCACTTGTCACAGGCTTCCAATTGCAAAAACAACCTTCTTCCATCACCCTCTGCCTCCAGCCACTAAGCCAATTTTGGATCCAATTTGCCAAATTGCCCTGGATCCCATGTGTTCTTACCTTTTTGACCATTCTCCCATGTGGGACCTTGTCAAAGCCTTACTGAAGTCCATGTAGACTATATCAACTGCACTACCCTCATTGACACAACTAGTCACCTGCTCGAAAAATTTAATCAAATTTGGTAGACATGATCTCTCCCTATTAGAGCCATGCTGACTATCCCTGATTAACCCCTGTCTCTCCAAGCAGAGATTAATCCTGTCCCTCAGAATTTTTTTCCAAAAGTTTCCCTGTCACTGATGTTAGACTCACTGGCCTGTAATTACCTGGTTTATCCCTACTACCTTCTTGAATAATGGTATTATATTCACAGTCCTCCAGTCATTTGGCATCTCTCCCATGGCCAGAGACGATTTGAAAATTAGTATCAGAGCCCCTGCAATCTCCTCTCTTGCCTCACATAGCAGCCTGGGCCTCAGGTTTTATCCATTTTTAAGCCCGCTAAAGCTGCTAATATTTCCTCCCTTTCAATGCTAATTTGTTCAAGGATATCACAGTCCCGCTCCCTGATTTCTATACCTACAGCATCCTTCTCCATATTGAACGCAAATGTAAAGTAAACATTTAAAACCTCACCTATGTCTTGGCTGTACGCACAGCTTGCTACTTTGGTCCCTAATGGGCCCTACTCTTTCCATGCTTATCCTCTTGCTCATAATATATTTATAAAATGCCTTGGGATTTTCCTTTATCTTGCCCACCAGTATTTATTCATGCCCTTCTTCACTCTCCTAATTACTTTTTTAAGTACCTCACTACACTTTCTA